>NC_058132.1:410162045-410218485 GCF_016433145.1 Gracilinanus agilis | reverse complement strand
GAACACTTTCTCATGTGCTTATTGATACTTTTGATTTCTTTACCTGAAAATTGCCTATTCATGTCTCTTGCCCATTTATCAATTGGGGAATGGCTTGGTGTTTTATACAATTGCTTTAACTCCTTGTATATTTGAGTGATTAGACCCCTGTCAGAGTTTTTCGTTATAAAGATTTTTTCCCAATTTGTTGTTTCCCTTCTGATTTTGACTACATTGTTTTTGTTTGTACAGAAACTTTTTAGTTTAATATAATCAAAACCATTTAATTTACATTTTGTAATTTTCTCTAACTCTTGCTTGGTTTTAAAGTCTTTCCTTTCCCAGAGATCTGACAAGTATACTATTCTGTGTTCACTTAACATGTTTATAGTTTCCCTCTTTATATTCAAGTCGTTCACCCATTCTGAATTTATCTTGGTGTAGGGTGTGAGATGTTGATCTAGACCTAATCTCTCCCATATTGTTTTCCAAATTTCCCAGCAGTTTTTGTCAAATAGTGGATTCATGTCCCAAAAGTTGGGCTCTTTGGGTTTATCATACACTGCCTTGCTGATGTCATTTATCCCCAGTCTATTCCATTGATCCTCCTCTCTATCTCTTAGCCAGTACCATATTGTTTTGATGACTGCTGCTTTATAGTATAGTTTAATATCTGGTACTGCTAGGCCCCCTTCCTTCACATTTTTTTTCATTATTTCCTTTGATATTCTTGATCTTTTGTTATTCCAAATGAAATTTGTTATAGTTTTTTCTAATTCAGTAAAGAAGTTTTTTGGTAGCTTGATAGGTATGGCACTAAATAGGTAAATTAATTTGGGTAGAATTGTCATTTTTATTATGTTAGCTCGTCCTACCCATGAGCAATCAATGGCTTTCCAATTGTTTAGATCCAGTTTTATTTGTTTGGAAAGTATTTTGTAGTTGTTTTCATATAATTGCTGTGTTTGTTTTGGTAGGGAGATTCCTAAGTATTTTATATTGTCTAGGGTGATTTTGAATGGTGTTTCTCTTTCTACTTCTTGCTGCTCTAGTGTGTTGGAAATGTATAGAAATGCTGATGATTTATGTGCATTTATTTTGTATCCTGCAACTTTGCTAAAGTTGTTGATTATTTCTACAAGCTTCTTAGTTGATTCTCTAGGATTTTTTAAGTAGACCATCATATCATCTGCAAAAAGTGATAGCTTAGTCTCCTCCTTGCCGAACTGTGAAAATTTTAACTACTCTGATCCATATAATCAAAGGACTCATGATGAAAAATGCCATTTACCTCCAAAGAGAGCACTGAAGGAATCCAAGTGCAGATGGAAGCATATTTTTTTTGCTTTATTTTTCTAGGATAATGTGGAAATATGTTGTGTATGATGTCACATGTATGATGGGAATAATATATATTTTAGATGTAATATACATATATAATAATGCATTTCTTGCTTTCTCAACAGATGGGGAAGAGGATAGAGCATTTACAACTGATGTTTAAAATAATATATTTTTTAAAACTTACAAAGTATATTTCAATGACTATTAGCAATATTGCAGCAACTGATGTTTGAGGAAGGCAAGAATTTCAAAGGTCATTCCTATCCTTAATGAAAATGGATTTTGTACCAAAATGCAGTTGAAAATGTGGACTCTCTCTAAGATATAGAGATTAGTTTTCTCTAAGATAACTAATCCTGCAAAACAACTGAATTAATCCTCAGAAAATAAGCAAATACTTTCAGGGGAACCTGGTAGCTAGAATAATTATTGAAAGTTCATTTACAATGTGACATAAATGTCTTTAAGTTGAAAAACCAGCTTTTAACCATTGCTATTAAGAAAACAATGCTTGTCACGGGCCAGACAACATAAAAGCTGAAACTCACTTATTTCATTTAAAGTCATATATCAAAACTGTTGTCATAAGAAGTCCAAGTGAACTAGCAATAACTATATACCAGGTTCAGCACCTGAATGGATGCATAGCATCCATTACCTCACCTTGCTAGTTCTTTATCTCTCATTACCTAATCATTCATTAGCTATGCAGGAGAAATCTATCCCCAAACCTCAATTCCACATTCTTGCACCTCCTTGTCCTTTGTTCTCAATCCTACCTCTCTCATGTGTCACCACTCCAAATCTGCCCATCCCTTCCACTGTGTCCTCTGAAATTTCTGTTTCATAATGAACAAACTTCATTTTGGATCTCATCCTCTAATACTCCTTTATATCTACCTGCACTGAGACCAAACTATCCCAAAAAGACCTTCATCCCCAGTCATCCTGTCTACCACTAGCTGTTCCTACTCTCACACACCTCCATTATCTAGGTAAAGAATCAGAATACTCCTTGCTCCCCTCATGGCTACTTTTATTTTTTTAAAACCCTTAATTTCTGTGTATTAGCTCCTAGGTGGAAGAGTGGTAAGGGTGGGCAATGGGGATCAAGTGACTTGCCCAGGGTCACACAGCTGGGAAGTGTCTGAGGCCAGATTTGAAACTAGGACCTCCCATCTCTAGGCCTGACTCTCAATCAACTGAGCGACCCAGCTGCCCCCTCATGGCTACTTTTAGATTCTCCCTCTGCAGTCATTGCTCAGCAATCCTTCTTCCTTTGAAGTTCACTCTTATTTTCCCTCTCTTCTCCAATTCCTGCCCTTAAATGAGGGGATTTCAATATACCACTCAAACCCTCTCACCACTCAGTTCTTCCCTCTTCTCAAAACATATGAACTCAAGTCTCCCCCCCACTCCAATCTATTTTTTTTCATGAGCACTGAGATGACCAGGTTACTCCCCTGCTCAATAAAATACAGTATCTCCCTATTGTGTCTTGGTTTGACTTTTAAACTCTTTCCCATCTTGGTCCCAAGCTTGTCTTTCTAGGTGAGAAACACGTAACTCATTCCTACCCAACTGCCCATTCCTGAGTAGTGTGCACTCAATCCACCTTACAGAAATCAAAGGTGCAACTTAAATACAATCTTCTTTATAAAGTCTTTCCTGATTGTCCTAATTTGAGTGTCCTCCCTCCAAAAACTACCTTATGTAGAACTAGGTTGTCTGCATACACTTGTAGAAGTTTATATCTTAATTTTATACTGTCTACCATTGTGAAAGAGTGGAAACAATGGAATGTAAACATATTCAAAGGAAAAATTGCTGCATTTTTCTTGTATCCCCAGTACCTAGCACCTAGTAGGTAATTAATAAATACTTAACTGATTAACTATGGGCAAGCCTGGGAATATAATCTTCATACACATATTTTTATGACAGTTATGCATATTGGACAACTGGCTCATAAACATATTTTTGCTATTAAAAATAGTTATTTGTGAAACTCTCTGTAAGAGTATAAAATGAGATAAGGGCAATGCTTTTTTTTTTTTTTTTTTTAACACATAAATCATTTGTTATACTCCAGAAACCACCTGATTGAAGGCAAAGTAGAGAGAATAAGGAACTTGAAGTCAGGAAGACCAAGGTTGGAATCCCACTTAAGACACTAGCTGTGTGGTACTAACGAGTCACTTTACTTCCCCAAACCTTTGTGTCCTCAATCATTAAAAGGAGGGGTCACTAAATCTATGATCTTATAATGTCCCTTCCAAATATGTTCCAAAGAGGCCAGAGAATTAAAAAAAAACAAGAGGCTAACATTCTTCTCAAAGGAGGGTAGTAATTTTTACAAATAAGAATGGAAGGTCCATTTATCAAAGACAAATCTCTCCTCCCTGCCTCCATTTCTCAAGCTACATTTGGATTCTTATTTTGCAATTGTCTGGACTCAGAAGGTAACACCAATCTATGGAAATAAAATGCTCATTTAAGAATTCTTCTCCCTTAAAAATGAGCATTCTAAAACTAAATTATTTTAGGAAAGGAAATTAAGTTGCTGAATCTAAATATGCTACATGGATCTAGTGGAAAATAGTGTAGAGTCAGGATACCAAACTATAGTCCTGGTCCTGGCAATGATTTTGTTTATCTTGGAATGGTTACTTAAGTTTCTCTAGGCCTAAATTTGTTATATGTAAAATGGAAGTAATTTCTACCACTACATAGAACATAGAGGAATACTATAAGAATCAAATGAGAGAATAAGTCAAAAAGGACTTTAAACAAAGAGACATGAAATATTATAACTATTAGAACTGATATTTATTCTGAAGTTCCTAGATTTGGAAGAAAATTTTTTAGTAATCAGCTATTCCAGTTTTTTAAAAAATCTTCCTCTGGTACCCCAGTGCCTCCAGATACAGAAAACACAGGCTTGCAAAACAGTACTGAGTACAGAGAATATACACAAGATGGAGGCCTGTCCATCACACCTTCATCTGTATTTTTGTCTTAAACTCTGGAAAGAATCTGAAATGAGAATACTTCTTGAAGAAACTTGGCCCTTGTTGGTAGGAGGAGTCCACCCTACAACTCATTACCCTTCCAAGTATCTCAGATAGCGTTCCTTTATGACTGAATGGATCTAGCAAAGGATGGAGCCAACTTTTATATAGAATAGAATTATGTACAGATTGGTTAAAAATTCTATGATCCAACAATTAGGAGTGCTTGTCTTTAGGATAAAAGATGAAAAATTAAAAACAATTTTAAAAATTAAAAACATTTTATTAAAAACAAATTTTTAAAAAACAAAAACCCTCCTTTATTGTTATTTTAACTGTCACAAGATGGGATAGCCTCTGTGCATTACAAGTTGCCTAGCAACATTTCTCAGACCTTGCTAAGCACCAGCATTCATTTCAGAGTTGCTTGAAGAGCCGAACATCAGCTTTTTACTGTTTAACAAGGTTAAATAACCAGAAGATAGAATTTACAGTACGTGCTTGTGACTGAAGGTTTACATACAATATAAAAACTCAATCTAGAGCCTCATTCTGCATCACCAAGTCTCTAGCCTTCCTTTTGGAAAGGATTTTCCTTTTGAGAAGGATCATCTTTTGGCACATGGAGAGAAGGAAAATGTCTCATGCATTATCCACAGCTCCATTCCCACAGGAAGAACAGCTTGCTATAAAACATGCCATAGGCAGTCCTGACAACTGACTTTTACACCGTCTCCCTCCGTTCCCCAATCCAGAGAATATAAAGGTTTATCCTCGGATGACTAAGAATGAGGTATATAAAAAAGGGAACAGAATTCCCTGAGACATGGCATAATTTACAGAAACATCAAGACAGTCAATTAGCCCTAATGTATTCCTCATTGGAAACTCCTTATACCAATGAAATTATCTAGCTGGAAAAAAAAAAAAAACACAACATCCTCCTTGTAACACAATATTGCCACCAGAAGTAAATATACCTATAAAGTCGTGTGAAAACACAGTCTAGACAGGAGAATTGATCTGATGTATTCTACTGTACTGATCTGCATTGGAAGACATTTCCTCATCCAAGAGATCTTTATACTAACAAAATTACAATATTATAATTCATTATAATGAGTACAAAGACAAGAATCTCTAGGCTGAACTAAATAATACTATCTACTGAGCTAGTTTATACTAAAGATGTTTTGCAGGTAATATAGGCAGAACCTACCCTCCTCTCTGATGGCGTTGATTATGTATGGAGATCTTATATGGAAGTGCCCTTTCACCCAGGTTTTCCAAATTTCTCACTATTGCGCCTTTATCCATTAGGGCTTGTAGCGTGCGCTTCAGGGCAGTGGCAGTCTCTTGCTGTAAAGTTTTAGAAGGAGACAGAAACACAGTTTACTGCTTCAATCAGAAGTAAAACAAGAACCTTCTTAAACACTGAGATATCCATCCCAATAGCTATATATCCCATTGGATATGCATACTTTATATTGTTACAATATTACAATATAAGACTTTAAACTGTGATAAAATAAAAAGTCCTGGAATATAAAGGAATTATTTCTGAAATTCTCTAATGAAAGCTACAAGCGATTCATTTAAAAATATGAAATATTCCTTTCCACAAATTCTAATGAAAAACTTGTTACTATGTTCAGCAAATATAGAATCCTGAGATATAGAATAAGTAAGCAAGAAAAAAATTTTTTAATTATGTCTTTTAATAATCTGGCAACTTTTAAAATTACCTATTAAAAATATCATTTTTGTTAGATCATGGTATAATTCTTAATTACCTTATGATAAAAAGCATGTAAAATTCAGGAATGACTAGATGAAAAAGACAACAATAATTCTGGCCAACATATTTTGGTTTCAATTTTGTCTAACAAAAAGCATTTTCTTTGTAGTAATTCTAAATAATGCATTTTCAAGTTTAGAATATCCTTTGTAAAATAAGAACTTATAAATCAATTTAAAAAAACTTTCAGGGGCAGCTGGGTAGCTCAGTGGATTGAGAGCCAGGCCTAGAGACGATAGGTCCTAGGTTCAAGTCTGGTCTCAGACATTTCCCAGCTGTGTGACCCTGGGCAAGTCACTTGACCCCCAATGCCTACCCTTACCACTCTTCTGCCTTGGAGCCAATGTTGACTCCAAGACGGAAGGTAAGGAAGGGTTTTATTAAAAAAACAACTTTCATTTTATCTAGATCTATAATACTATAATCCTATGATCTCTTATATTAAAAAAAGGAAACAAGATATTTAATAGCACTACCAACAAAGAAATAAGCCAAACATATTTTTGTTTTACTTACTAAATATAAAGGTTAACTCAAGGATTAATGCACTTGCGGAACACAATTGGTATCTTGAGATTTCAGATTAGCCAAGTAGTATGAAAAAGAAAAACTCTAGAAAGAGATTTTTAAAAACATATTAAGGCAACTCATGCTTAGACAAAAAAATAATTTTAAAAGCAGTCTAAGATTTAAGACAACTTTGAAATGTTAAAAAGGCATACCATATGGTCAATGCCAAAATTCTAAATAATGGCCTGCCAAAAGGCCCTGCTAAGGAGAATGAATAGCTAAAAAACAAAAACAAAAACAAAAAACCCAAAAAATGTTATAAGAGCAATGTCTAATATACATAGAAAGGAAGCTCCAATTTATAAGGCAACCCTATGTAAATGGTACAAGTACTATTACTTCCATTTTATAATAAAATTAAATCTTGAGAAGTAAAATGAGCCTAGATATAATCATTAAGTCTAGCACTTGGTTCCACTATACCTCAGGAGCCTTCAATAAAATTATTTTGGTTGACAGTCTTGAGGCTAACAATTTCTTTGTAATCAAACCATGTGATAACTTGTTGAAAGAATAGACATTTAGCCTAGAAGACCGGTGGGAGGGGATATGCTAATTGGCTTCAGGAATATGGCTTATAAGGAAAAATGATTTGATTTGTTCTCCTTGGCCCCACAATGTAAGACTAAAAGTAAGGGTTTAGAAATTGTAGAGAGGCAAAAAATTTTAAACTCAATAGAAAGAAAACTCCCTCAAAATGGAGGCTAGCCAAAAATATACAGACTACTACTTTGGGTAGTGGTGAGTTCCCTTCCATGGAGGTTTTCATCCCTTGTTAGGCACGTCATAGGAGGGGATTCTTGCTCAAATACAGATCAGATGAACAGTGTCTCCAATTCCATGACCACATTCTAAACTACTTTATTGTTTTTTGAGTGGAGTGATATAGGCAGTTAGGGAAAAATCCATTCATGTAGTGGTCCCTGACAAAGGTATATGAAGGGGACAGTTTGGGGGGATGGGGGTAGGAAGATAATTGGTATTTCTTCATTTCCCATCTGGCAGAACTACTCTGGGACTTCTCTCTAACTCTTCTGCCATGCTCCAGGAAATTCATCATTAGGAAACCTCATCATTCTGCAAATCTGAATGTGCCTTGATCCTCAGCCTCAATACTACCCTCTGCCCCTCTGATTGGAGATTAGAGCCATAAAATCCAAAACCTCTATTTAAGGGGAGTGCTCAGGACAACAATCTCCTCATTTCCCACCTGGCTGCACTACTTTGGCACTTTTCTGGCTTCCTCATCCACCTCTCTTTTTCAGTTTTCTTGAGTTGTCTTCTGCCACTAGATTTTTAAGTTTCTTGAGGGCAAGAGATGTCTTTTTTCATATTTGTATCCATAGCACTTAACACAATGCCTGGCACATAGTAGGTGCTTAATAAATGTGGACTGACATATAAATAATAAATAAATATAATAATAAATAAATAAACTACTGATTTGAACTGTGAATTCCTGACACTACACCTCTACAAACAGACAGCATCATACAATATTATCAACACATTCTGGCTAATTCTTCTAAGTTTAAATTTGCCATATATAGTAAGAACCTAGAACATACTACAAGTCTACCGGACATCTCAATAAATATACATATCCATGTAACACCACCACATGGGGTTTTGAGATCCAAAGAAATTGCTTACTGAGATTTTATAGTAGATTGCTTACTGCATTTTATAGTAGAAAAGTTCCAGTTTGGGGAAAAAAGGAAAGCAATGCTAGAATTTTAGCTCCTATATTTAATTACTTATGCAATCTTGGGTAAGTAATTGGGCTTTACTTAATTTTTTCATCTATAAAAACTGGGAATTGCAGTGGTTGATTTTTTCTTTTCTTTTTAAACCCTTAACTTCTATGTATTGGCTCCTAGGTGGAAGAGTGGTAAGGGTGGGCAATGGGGGTCAAGTGACTTGCCCAGGGTCACACAGCTGGGAAGTATCTGAGGCCAGATTTGAACCTAGGACCTCCCGTCTCTAGGCTGGTTGATTTTTTTTAAAACCCTTACCTTTTGTCTTGGAACCACAATGATTTGGTAAGGGCTAGGTAGTGGAGGTTAAGTGACTTACTTGTCCACAGTCATGCAGGTAGGAAATGTCTAGGGACAAATTTAACCAAGGATCTCTCAGTTCAAGGCCTAGCCCTCATTCCACTTGAGCCACCTAGCTGCCCCCTTCAGTGGTTGACTTTTAAGGTCTATTCAACTTCTAAATATATGTTATCATAATTCTAATATTTCTACTTGCTATTTTCTAAACCAGAAGTTCTTAATCTGGAGACTGTGAAATTGCTTCCTTTAATAATTTATAACTGTGTTTCAGCAAATGTTTTGTTATCTTACATATTTTACTTTACTCATTTAAAAACATTATTTTGAAAAGAGATCCACAGGTTTCACCAGACTGCCAAAAGTTAAGAACCTCTAGTCTAGATATTGCCTTGGAACAATTACTCATACTTTCCTTAGCTACTATCTAATGAGGGTACAAATTCCTGTCTTGCAGTTTTAAGATCCCTATGATTCAGAATCTTGTTGGTGTTGCATATTCATAAATTCCTTGCTTCTCAAGGGAAATTTCTAAGCTTACTCAGCAACCTCTCACCTTTCCAGGTTCCCTAATCTACTGGTTCCTAGCTTGCTCCTCCTTTCGCAAGACATTTGATCTGACTCCCAGTAGTTCTTTTCCATCCCAACTCCTTTCTTCATAGTTGAGGACTTAAACTCATTTTAGAGACAAGAAAACAAAGGTTACTCTGACAGCAGGAGGCATAACCAGGATTCATGGTCCCAGACTCGAATTCCCAAAGTCTTCATTCCAAATCAAACATTCTTTTCACTATGCCACACTGCCTATCAGGTTGGTAACATGCAACTTTAACATATAGGCTTTGGTTTCCAGGTGTTAAATTTAAATTAATAACTCCAAGTATTATTTTCATAAAGTTTATTAAAAACCACTTGAAGTAGAAAAAGTAAATAGGTAGAAGTAAAAGCCTATATTTCTAACTTAAGTTAGACCACGTGTGTGGATTCTCAGCCTTGGCTCTCAGCCAGGCTCCCCAGCTGTGTTATGGGAAATAGAGAGAGGGGATGGTGCCGCACCAAAACTTTTATCCTCAGTCTCTCCCACGCACGTGCATTCACCTCTGTCCATTCACCTTAAACATGTTATTTTATCTTCCTGAGCCTCAGTCTCCTCATCTGTAAAATAAGAGATTTGAACTTTATCATCTTTAAGATCTCTGTACAACAGAACTTCCCAATTCTAAGGTCCAATCTATCTATAAATCTATGAACCTATAACTCATAAGTTATTTAAAAAAAAAAAAGGACTTAACTACTTTTCTTTGTATGTTTTTTAATGTCCACTTCTGGACCTGTCATTACTTAAACACTGTTGTCAAGAATTTGGATGACAGAGAGAGTAACCAATTTTAGTGGCAAATCATATGAGAATTAAAGAACAAAAAAAAAATATTAGGCCAATTGGAGAAGTGATGAAATTAACCAAGGAGAATGAGCCTCAGTTGGGACATTAGAGGAAGTTTATGGAAGAAATAAAGATAAACAATCATGCCTGGGCATGTATTTGTGTATCTACAATGGTATTAAGCTTGCTGTCTTAAGTGTTGCTAAGTATCTGAGGTGACCAACCTCTATTCTCTTTTTAAATGTCAGTGGAGAGAGTTTTGTGTGAACTGAACTTCTATATGGGTGGAGAATACAATATATTTATTCTAACTGATTATTTTCTGTTAAATCTGTCTTGCTTAACTGTTTTTCTTTGTTATGAAGAAGGATTTCAATAGCAGCTGTAAATTGAGAAACAATGATTTTAAAAAGTGAGCAATAAAACTTTAAAAAACGCAAACATAAAAACTCAAACTTCTATACTGTATTTAGTGGACTATTTACACCACAATCCAAATAACAAATAAATTGGTATTATATTACTTAGGCAGACAGACACACACACACACACACACACACACACACACACACACACACAGAGTCACGTATATTACATTGAGGAAAAGGCTAATATAGCAAAATAATTTCAGAGCCTTATATTGTATGTTTCAAAAATCCAAAAATTCCTTTTAAAAACTCGCTTTTTTCAAGAATAAAGAAAGACTATACAATTGGTAGGTAATTCTGATTTTCTGTAGTCATTCCATTTTTAAAATAAACAGAGATCAGGGGCAGCTAGGAGGCTCAGTGGATTGGGAGCCAGGCCTAGACACAGAGGTCCTGGGTTCAAATCTGGCCTCAGACACGGCAAGTCACTTAACCTCCATTGCCTATCTTTTACCACTGTTTATGCCTTGGAACCAACAGTATTAATTCCAAGACAGAAGGTAAGGGTTTTATAAATAAATGAATGAATGGAGGTCAAAATAATATTAACTGAAATAGTATTAATAGATAGGATAAGTCATTTCTACAATCCTAAATAAAAAAATTATTTTTAAGTAACTCCTCTAAAATTTCTCTGAGAATAATTTTCTTCCTTTTAACACATAAAGAAATGTATACCTTTAATGCACTGACCACTGGCAGGAGGAAAGTTTAATTAACACTTAATTCTATTTCACTCAGTGCCAATGGCAAAAGTGTGGTAAGAACTAGGCAATGGGCCTTAAATGACTTGCCCAGCCACAGCCCAGCTGTGATAAGATGAAGTTGGACAAGACACTCACAAGACTGACTCCCCCAACCCTTTCAATATTTCAAGTGGCCCAAGTTAAAATCATGATAGCATCTTTGGTCTGTAAACTCCGTAAGAACAGGAATTATATACCTCATCTTTGCATCCCAAATTATGCCACTGTATAACTCAGAAAAGAAGGCGAACCAGGTACATAGAAAGAATAAGGAAAAATCAATGGACACCCCACCTACTCAGTTAGTAGCCAAGCAATATAAAATAAGAAGGTATAGATGGGTTATGACATGTTCCCCTGGAGAGCATATCCACCTAAGTGAATTCACATATCTGCTGAAGTATCAAAGCAATAATCCTTCAGCTGCCTAGCACAATCTCTTACATAAAAATAGTGGTTTCATAAAATGCTTACTGAATTATTACAACAAATTGCTGAATTTATATGCCTTTAAGTTAGAGGATCTCATTTGGATAAAAGTTTAGAAAGAAATTTTGGCAACCATCATGAACACTTTGTTATTTGGCATTATCCCTCAATATTAACATTCTCTTAACAGGAATGTATAAAAATTTAAATTGTAATCCTAAAGGGTTACAATTAGGCGATATTACCACACCTCCTAGAAATAACAACAAAAATTTAGGTATAGTATCATTCTAGGACTTTTCCAAGCGTAGCAAGCCCCTTTACTGGTAGATTTCCATTTATTTCCTCCCCCTCAAACATACATAAGACAGAGAAAGAAAAAAGAAAAGGAAAAAGGGAAGATTGGCAGGAGGCCTGGTTACTATGGTAGCAAGTAAATTAAATGCCAGAGCAAGTGAAACCAGTTGATAGATGGAAGGAAAAAACAGGTAAATATCAAAAAAGCTACCTTTCTTAGTCATCTGTCATGTATTTCTGCTCCCTGTCTCCTTGCTGCCCCACCCCCAAAATTTCAATTCCCTCATCCCCCACATCTTCCCAGGAAGGAGGAAGGGATTGTTCTTCTCTGTAAAGATCAACCACAATAAGATTCTGATGACAGAATTGGCAATACATGCAGAAGGGTTTAAAAGAAAATCTGCCTTGGTGAGTCTCAATAAAATCTTAAAATTTGGCAATAAGCAATAGAGACATGTTGTTGGAGGTCAAGAAAACAGGGAATTGAAAGATCCAGGTTGATGTGAGTAGAAGGAATATACTTCAGTAAGATGTTTAGATTTAATTTTTTGTAACAAAAAAATTCAAGGGGATACATACCTACCATTCCTTGGTAGTGACAAAATGCAGACTAAGAAGAGTCTTACTGTGTTGATCTCTGCTCTAAAACCATATGGTGGACTCTGAGAGAGTTAAGACAAGCCTACCTAAGACATAGTAGAATTAGACTCTCAGAATTTTAAGTTTATCATATAGGTAAAAATAGAATAGAACTGTTATGTTTTCACCTGACTGCAGCAGATCAAAGGCCACTATACAAAGAAGTAAATAGACAAAAATTTCTAGATTTCCCTTTTCAGGTCATGCTCTCCTAATATTATTTTGTATATAGGCATCTGTATATGTATTGTATTTCCCAGTAGAAGGTAAGCAACTCAGAGCCTCAAAGAGTATATTGGATCCTTAAAAAGAGGCAGAGTAAATTTCAGAAAAACCTGGGAAGGTTTTACAAGAACTGATGCAAAGTAAAGTGAGCAGACCAAAAGAACACAGCACATAGTAACAGCAATACTGTTTGATGAACAAGTATAAATGTCTTAGCTAATCTCGGCAACATAGTGTGATCCAGAACAACCTCTAAGATATGATGAAAAATGTCATTCACCTCCATAGAAAGAACTGATGGAGTTTGTATGCAGACCAAAACATACTATATTTTATTTTTTTGTTGCTGTTTTTCTGAGATGTCTTCCACAAAATTACTAATATGGGAAAATGTTTTACAAGATTACATATGAAAATCAATATCAAATTGCTTACCATCTCAGAGAGAGAGGAGAGAATGGAGGGTGGGAGAAAGTTTGGAATTCAAAATTAAAACAAAAAACACAAACAACAAATGTTAAAATTTGTTTTTACGTATAATTGGAGGAAAAAAATAAAAAAAATATATTTTTAAAAGAGGGGAAGTATTCAGCATTTTCAATTTGAATTACATTTCCATACATCTAGTGATCATTTCACATGTCCTGGTTGAAGGAAAATCTGGGAAACATACATAAACTGAATGCTAACTTACGTGGCCTAAACTCAAACTTCAAAGGACATCAGTTTCTTTGAAAGAGCTGGGGGCAGACATGGGTATAAATTACTAATCATATTCAATCATTTTGATAACTAGCACAAAGCACATCTGAAGCATTCCCAAGACAACACTGGGCTTAATCAAGGAACCTAGGCACTAATTGATGTCATTTAATCTCTCCAAGCCTGGTTTTTCTATCTGGGAAGTGGGGGAGTTGGAATAAATGAACTTTGAATTGCCTTTCCACCTGTAGATTTTGGCTACAGAAAAAAAATAATTTTTCTATGCAAAAAAGGGGGAGGGGAGAAAAGACAAGTAATATACTGGAAATGGGAAGGCAAGAAGGAAGGGAAAAAATATGGCTTGGCTTTTCTGAGTTCAAATAGAGCCATTCAGCGTAGTGGAGGAATTTATGGATTTCTTTGTCTTATCTACCATTCATATCCAAATAAATTGATAATTAACCTAAGGATCAAGATCAACAAATAGGAAGGAACTTAGCAGGAAAATTATCTCAAATGGGTTCATACTGCAACAAAGTAATCCTCTTTACAACTCTTTAATCAATTCATTTTCCTACTCATCATTGTAGCTATTCCAAACATTAACCTAAGCTTCCCTAGACCTACTCTCTCAGCTGAAGATCTTATCTTATACCTTACTAAAAAAAAGCTGAGGCCATTCTCCAAGAAAATCCATCCTCTTCTAATTCTTCTCAACTCACATCACTAAACTATCTTCCCTAATTCACTCTCATAAGTGCCTTAAGTTCTCTCAGTTATGTATGAAGTCCCCCTTAATCTTATTAGTGCCTTCCCAGTCATCTTCAATTCATCCTGTATACATTTGTTTGGGCATTTTTCTTTGCATGCCATAATCACCAATATTAAAACACTAGCCATTTTTAAAATCAGTAAATTGAGATGAGTTTACCTGGGTAAACTCTGATGTAACTATAATCTCTAAAGTAAATGATTTTTTAAAAAATGGAAAAAGAGCTACTAATTAATACCCCTCCCTAAGTTATTTCTAGTGGTTCTCTAGATTAATGAATAAGAAAAAATAACAATTAGGCAATCACTTCTGAAGAATGATCTCGAATTCTGTCTAACATTTACATGAAGGAACCAGGTTTACATCATCAGTCCCATTTCACCTTCTTACTTAGTAAAAAATTTTTTTTCACTAATGATAGAGACACAGTGTTAAGGCATTTTCCAAAATATCTCAACACCCACACCTAAATCCATTCATATACTGGCATTCAAATAGTGTTCTAATAGGGCAATGTCTCACAGATTTGATGTTTTCCAGAAATTCACAGAACTATTAAAGGTCATTCAGTCCCACCCTTCTAGCTTCAGGATGTGTGGAATGTTCATTCTGGTTTGCTCTGTTTCTTGAACCTTGAAAATACATTACTGAGGGGGCAACTAGGTAGCACTGTGGATAGAACTCCAGGCTACGAGGACCTGGATTCAAATTTGACCTCGGACTTTTCCTAGCTATGTAATCCTGGGCAAGTTACTGAATCTCAAATTGCCTAGCCCTTACCATTCTTTTGCCTTAGAATTGATAAAATGGAAGGTAAAGGGCTGGGGAGGGAGGAAGAGAGAAGCAGAGACAGAGAGGAAAGGGAAGGGGAAGGGGAAGGATAAGAGGAAGGGGAAGGAAAGTGAAAGGGAGAAGAAATGGGAGGGGAGGGGAAAAGACATTACTGGATATTTTTAGACATGCCACACCTTTTCCAACTCTCCTTTATGACTGTCTTCCCCTATTATAATGTAAGCTCTTTGAGAGCAGGATCTCTCATTTTCTTGTTTTTCTAACACTAAATATTTAGCACAGTGTTAACATGAAGGACTTCATAAAGACTTTTCCTAGACAGCTACTGTCTGTAGCAGCCAATCACTACCACTAAGGCAATATGCTTCTATTCTAAAAATACGTAAGAGTTTTAACCTGAAACTGGTCTGAATATCTATGGTTGTTTGTAACTTGGTTTTAAGAATACACTTAGGACACAGATCCTCATTATTTGATATTAACATAGAAATGCAGGGTTGTGAAGAAGAAAAATATTAGACTTGGGAGTCAACCATTAAAAGACCAGGGTTCGAATTCCATTTGGGTGAGAATAATTTTGTGACCCAGCAACAATCACTTTTGTTTCTTTGGGCCACATTTCTCTCAGCTGTTTTGTTTTTCTTTTTTAAGTGGGGAAGAGAGAAGGTGAGAAGGATAAGTAGGGTGAAGAGAAGATACATGCTTCTTGATTGAAAAAGCAAAATTTAAGGATTATCAAAAGTCATTAAAAAACACAACATTCACTTTATCATATAGGAACACAGAACTAGAGCTAGAAGGGAATTCAAGATATGTAGTCCAAAATACTCATTTTACAGATGAAGTTATTAAGGGCACACAACTCGGCTTTGGGCTTAAGTCCAGTGACTGTAAACCTAATGCTATTTCTATCCCACCATTCTCCCCTAAGTTTTTCAGATCTTCATATTATATCATTTAGTCCCCAAGGCAATAATGGGAACCACTAGAGTTTATTGAATAGGGTAGTCATATTGTCAAACCTGCTCTTTAGGAAAATTATTTTGGCAGCTAGCTGAGTGAAAGGTAGACTGGAGAGGGGAAGAGACAAAGGCTATTCAAGCTTGCACCATGTGAGTAAACCAAAGTGGATGTATATGAGATATTTGGAAACATATCTTAGCAACTATTAAGTTATATGGGCTAAAAGGGAGGAAGAAAGAATATATTTGATGAGGAAGAGAGACCTCAGGCTAGGAGAAAAGTAAGAGTCCAGGAGAAAGATGATAGCCTGAACCAAGACTGTTGCTTTATGAGCAGAAAGAAGAGGGATATTTTAAAGGTAGAAATGGCCAAGGATTAGATAAATAAACATGTGCCAGAATATGACCAAAGTAAAGCAGAATAATCTGAGAGTGGGAGAGCAGAGCTGAGAGAGTTATTTTCTCTTGGGTGAAACAACATCATGAGCAGGAGAGACCAAGGTAAAAAAGAGATGAGATTTAAGAAAAGGTCACTGGATTAGGCAATTAAGACATCACTGGTAGGAGCAATTGTGCTGAAGATGGAGGAAAAGATAAAATAAGAAAGTTATTGCCCTCAGAAGCTTACAATCTAGTTAGATAGATAGATAGATAGATAGATAGATAGATAGATAGATAGATAGATAGATAGATAGATAGATAGATAGATAGATAGAAAGAGGAATAGACAGATGTATATACAATAAAATGAATGCAATTCAGCCTCCCTGAGAAGTACAAAGGGCTTTAGAAAGGTGAAATTACTTAAGGGGAAAGGGAGCTGGTGCCATGGATAATGAAGAAATCACAAAAGAAGATGGCATTTGAGACATCTGATCTAAGCTTTAACAATCTCACAGTTTAATGGTTTTGTTTTGACTTTTGGTTTTGTTTTGTTTTCTAAGTTACTCTTTCCATATGGTGCAGTTCTCTAATGAGGATGATGTTTATTCATTCAAAGAAATAAAACAGCAGGTTTCTGGGGTCAAACAAACAAACAAAAAAAAGCTGGTTGAAAGAATAGGACCACAAGTAATCAAAGGGTATTTTTAGTCTGGATAATTCTATGATATAAAGTATGGGAAAGGTATACCTTTTTGAAAAGAAATATAACTGCCTGTTTATATCCTTCGATTATCAACTGGGAAATGGATATTGTTGACAAATGTGAATCAGTTTCATATCTATCTTCTCTCTCAATCTCTTTCTTATCTATCTACAGGGAGGTAAAGGGAGATGGTGAAACAGGGTTCCCCACTCCTGACACAACAAGGTTCTTTTATCAGAGAAACATCTGCAAAGATTTTTTCCCTCCAGTTAATTATTTCCTTTCTAATCTCAGCTGTATTTGACTTGTTTGTATAAGAATGTTTAAATTTTAAGTAATCAAAATTTTCCACTTTATACTGTTATCCTATCATTTGTTTAGCCACAAACACTTCTCTTAACCAGATATGAAAGGCAATTTCTTCCTAATTTTCTCTAATTTGATTTATACCTAGGTTATGTATAAACCTGAGGCTTGTCTTGGTAAAAGGTATGAAGAGCTGGTCTAAACCTAATTTCTGCCAGACTGTTATGTAGTTTTAATGGAATACTAGTCTTAATTCTCCTGCCTTTCTGATTACTTCTTTAGTCACTTTTACTTAATCACTTCCTTCAGGTTTATGGGTATGGTATCTCTCCTAAGAACTCTACTCTTCCCTTTCTATACTATTTTGCTTGATTAAATCAGTTCTTACAGATTCAATTATCATCTTCTAGCTAGCCCTAAACTCTCCTGACCTCCAGTTTCCCATTTCCAACTATTAAACATCTTTAATTCAATGTCTTATAGACTTCTTAAATGCAACATGTCCAAAACTGAACTCATTTATCTTTCCCCCTCAAACCTTCCCCTCTTCCTCACTTTTCTTATTACTGATAAGAGTAGTATTATCCCCTGCTTAGCTTGACATTTCAACAGCAATTATAGTTATCTGTCTTTCCAGATGCATGTTTGAAATCTCTCCTTTCGCTTCTCTCTCATCTTTCAGGTCCTCTTCTAACTCCACTTCAGTTTATGGTTACTAATCAAATTTTCTTTATTTTGTTTATATTCAGATAAATTACATTTGTCCTCTAATTAAAGAACAGTTCAAGTATCCAAATTTCCCCAATTATTAACCAAAAAAATTCCCTAATTACATCTTCATCTGTACATCATTGAAGTACACCATATTCTCCATTCATTCCAATATTCAGTCAGAATCTATGTTCATCAAAGAACTTTTTGGACACCTTCTGAGACAGAATGTGGTCACTGCAATTTATCATTTCAAACCTGTGAATTACCCAAGCACATAGATTTTCCTCATTCATGTGGCTGCTTGGCATGTTTCTGTAGGTGGCCACTTTCCCCTACAAATATCAGGTGCATTGGTAGAAGAGTGTGACCCAGGTTCATGTGTGGCCTATAGTTTATTATTCCTTGATCTGTCTGTTCCCAATGGGCAACAAGTGGAAAAGCATTTATTGAGCATCTACTGTGTTTCAAGTACTAGAGATACCAAAAAATGCTCTCGATGAGCCCATATTCTATATGGGGTGTGGGGATGGCAGGGGAAGAAGGGAAGGGCAATAATTATATACAGAATATGAAAAGAATAAATATAATAAAAGAAAAGAAAAACACTAGAAATTAGCAAGGAAAAGAAATCTTTTAAGGTTTCAAGTTTTTAAAAAGTAGTGCTTGATGGAAGAGGGGAAATCTGAGGTGGAAATTTGGAGGGAGTATATTTCAGGCATTGGAAGTGTGATAATTAGATGAAGTCTACACTGCCCATCTTTAGATTTAATCACCAAAGGTGAGAGCACCTTCCAATTCTGGGAGGTCCTAACCCACATGTGCTAGAGTGAGTGATGAATTAGAATCAATGGACTACCCCCTATGCTTTCTATAAGAAAGCATCTATTGTGATTGGACACGGAGACTAAGGGAAGGCACTGGAAGTGACGCATATGTGACCCCTTCAAAAAAGGGAGTTGAGTGAGTGAGGCTGCTTCTGGTTTGGTGAAGGGGACCTGAGGGAGCTTTGCTGGTTCGTGACCAAGACTGTTCTAAGTGGTGAGTTTAAAGACTGAATCTTCCTAAACTTCTATTAAGAAACTTCCTTTTATAGACTCTGTGAATGAAGTTTGCTCCATTCACCTCCAAGCCTCAGGCCCTTTAACCCTCAGCTGAGGGTTAAGATCTACCTGGATTAATTAGTGAGATAGGTTCTTATTTTCTTCCTCTCTCTCTTTTCTCATGTAAATAAACTTCCATAAAAGTCTATTTTGATTTGAGATTATTCTTAATTGAGGATTGATAATAGTTTAATCCTCTATAGACCATCTTTAATATACTAAGCCCATAAAACCCCTTTTTCACCCTTACAGGGGCAAAGTAAAAAAAGCCAGGAGATTATATCCCTTGTGTGAGAAGCAGAAAAGATCATCAATTTGGCTGAATCAGAATTCAGGAAGAGAAGAGAAACAAGCATTTATAAAAGTCCCCACTGTGTATGAGGCACTCACCTAAGTATTTTACAAATAGTATCTCATTTGATCCACACAACAACCCTGGGAAATAGGTACTATTATTATTCCCTCTTTACAGATGAGAAAATTGAGGAAAAGTGTTAAGTGACTTGCCCAGGGTCACACACCTTGTGACTGTAGCCAATTTTGATCTCAAGTCTTTCTAACCATATGAACTGAGCTATCTTTCTGGCGGAGGCATAGAGACAAATGGGCAGTAATGTATAATGAGACTTAAAATATAGGGCTAAGGGGCAGCTGGGTAGCTCAGTGGATTGAGAGTCAGCCCTAGAGACAGGAGGTCCTAGGTTCAAATCCCGCCTCAGACACTTCCCAGCTGTGTGACCCTGGGCAAGTCACTTAACCCCTATTGCCTACCCTTACCACTCTTCCACCTATAAGTCAATACACAGAAGTTAAGGGTTTAAAATAAAAAAATAAAAATAAAAAAAAATATAGGGCTAAACAGAGGCATTTTATATTTGATCCTGGAAGCACAAGAGAGTCAGTACCATTGACTAAGTAGGGAAATTAAATTGTCAGATCTACACTTTAGGATAATCACCGTATGAATGAACAATGTGGTGTAGGGAGATGGAAACCAGACAGAAAGAAGTTATAATAATCTAAGCAAAGATGAGGCCCCCAAATAAGTTGGGGGCACTGTGAGTTGGATAACCAAAGGTAGGGCATTGGAATGGTAGTGTCTTTAGCAAAACAAAAACAAAAACAAAAAAAAAAAACACATTTAGGAGTAGTTTTGTTTTGGACATGTTGAATTTGAGTATCTGTGAAAATCCAGTCTGAAAAGTCAAATGGGCAGTTGGGTGAACTGGGACTAAAGTTCAGAGGGCCTCAGTTTAATAGATTTGAGTCACCTACACTGAGATGCTGAAAAGGTTGACAAGGGAAATGAAAAGGCATTTATTTAGTGTTAATATATAGACTAAAAATAATATATACAAATAGAAAATAACAAAGTCCCTGCCTTTAAGGATATTACATTCTAAATTAAGAGATAATATATTTTCAGTTTCTGGGCAGTTTGTGTCAAACTCACAATTGCTATGGGGGACAGGGTGATTATATGAATTACCCAGGAAAAGTTTTTTTGAATATGAAGACAGCTAAAACAAAACACACAAACATTTCAGGATCAGTATTGATGAAATGTTCTTTTAGATATCCACTGCTACTCTTTAGAAACTGAAGATCCCACTAACCAATGCAATATAACTTCAGCTGTCTTATTAAATCTAACAATGGCAAGGAGCTGAAGTAAATAAAAATTTCCAAATGGCACAAAGCTAACTTCAATCTGGAAAAACTCTATCTAGGTTGACTGAGATAAAGGCAAAAATTAGATTTAATCCACTTCAAATTCCACCACTCAGCTTTCCCCAACACTTTATTGTGCCCTAATCAGCCTCTATTCACTGTAGCCATGTTTAACAAAATAATTAGGATTTTCCATTGAACTTTTCCTTCAATTCAGCTTCTAGAAACTTCTTCATGTATGTCTGAGAAGCAGTTTTCAGAATGATAATGAAGGAACCCTAGAATATGGAGCAGCTCTTTAAGTTTTCCTCTCAGCCTCAAATTCCAAAGTTTCCATTTTAGAATCAATACAAGTTTTCATTTCCAAGGAAGAAGAGCAGTAACGGCTAGGCAATTGGAGTTAAGTGACCAGCTCAGGGTCACACAGCTAGAATGTGTCAGAATAGTGTCTTTTCTAAAAATGAAACTTCCTAATAAGAGTTGGGTCAAAAGCTGATCAGGTTTCCTGAAGTGAAAATGAGCTGCCCACTCCTCCCAAGTGGGGATGGAGGAGTTGTGATTAGATTAGAGAACACATTTATTATGTATGGGTACTGTGCCAATCAAATTTTGACTACCCATTTGTCATGTGTGAGGTAAAAGGAGTATTCTTTTCAAGTAGAAGTTGCATTGGATGGTCATGGTCCCTTCCCAGTCAAAATTCATTTAAGGTCACTCAGAATATCATTAAAATGGTAGGGATGTTCAGTTTTCCCATATACTTATGTGAGATTAACTAGAAGCCATCCAAATGCCAGACTTTAATTCTCGAGGGCATCCTGCTACTAAATGGGTTGTATTATTACATCTGGTTTTCTCCTTATATATCCAGTTCCAAGTAGCCATGATCACTGCTCTCAGTGTTTGCTATTTCCTCTTTGCCAATCAGATGCTTTCCCTATTTATTGTCTAGAATCAGATCGCTTCCTTTTTCTTGTGAAAGATGAAATTCTCAGTGAGGAAATTCCAACATTCGTTAGCTCCTCTACTTTTAGCAGATGCTATCTAGCAGAAATCTGGAGAGTGTAAGCCTGCCATCACATCTGTACCAGTTAGTTCAGTGATGTACATCAGGAACTCATCATCCCAGAACACTCACTGCCTCTTTGTCCTTCCTTTGATCTACACCCAAAAGTTCTCCATAGATACCTGCCCTCACACACCTCATGCTTGTGCATCTGTGGACACAGGTGTTTTCTTATTCCACTTTGCACTCCCCCTCCTATCTCAAGTGTACTATATAAACAGAATGTTCCTTCCCATCACTCTACTTCAGGCCCACTAACATCCCACCAATTCTGAAGGACACCTATGAAGTCATAATGCCTCCAGGGAATAAGATCTCAGCTCCTTTTGTTATTTATTACCTATGCTTTGTAGAAAGCCATGAAAGCTTACGTATGCTTTCCATTCCTTTTACCTATCATTTATTCTTGTGAATACCTCAAGTATTAGTTATAGTTAATCTTCCTGGATCATAACTACTTCTCTTACCAGCAAAGGGTTCCATGAAGTCAGTGGCTGCATCTAGGTACTTTTCTCCCTCTCAAACGGATCTGACAATCTACAGTTAATACTGATCCTAGTCCACTTTAGATATATACACAAACCCTGGCCAAGAGCTCATTAGTTCAGTATCCTAAGCCATGTTCTAAAAAGTCAGTTGACAAAGCCTTCATTTCCAAGATTGCCAGGTACTATGCACAGGCACTGGGGATACAAGGAAAGTCAGAAACAGTTCTTACCCTCTAGGAACACACATTCTAAAGGAGAAGACAATATGAAAAAAAATTAATACAAAATATATGCACAGTCCAAGTGGAAGGCAATTTCAAAAACTAAGCAGTGGGAGCATCCAGGAGAGGCTGATGGCAAAACTTGGGCTTTGAGTGGAATCGTGAAGGAAGCCAGGAGATAAAGGTGAGAAAGAATAATACTCCAGACCTGAGTAGTAGGTAAAATGCCACAGAGGTGGGGAGATGGTGTATAGTATTGGACAAGGCCAATATCACTGGACAATACAGTGTGGCAGGGGAGTAAAATGTAAAAAGACTGGCAAAGTGAAAAGGGGCCAGATTTCGAAGGGCTTTAAATGGCAAAAGAGATTCTATTTGAGTTAATAGGGACGCCCTTCTGATTCAAGTAGAAGGGAGGGATGGAACACGAAGAGAAGAATGTGGTCACAGACTTGCACTTTAGGAAAATCACTCTGAAAACTTAGTGCAAGGTAGAATAAGGAATAACTTCAAAGAGAAAGCCCAGCTAAAGACCTACTGCAATAGACCAGACATGAGGGGACAGAAGGTCTGCACCAGGGTGGCAGCTGTGTGAGTGACAAGAAGAGAATTTTTATGAACAAGACATGTTATGTTATGAAGGTAGAAAACAGATGTCCACTGGCCTAAATGATATATGCTCAGTCACTAAAGGCACAGCTGTACAGGACTACACAGAATCCCATTCTCCTGACCACAACCAGTGTTTTTTCTAAGATTAATGAGAAATATTATTTCTACTAAACACATATCTAAGTTTATAGAATAAAAAAGGATTCCATTTCTCCTTAAAATGTGTTAACACCTGGACCTTGACCACCTGGGTAAATGTCTAATAAATAAAAGTCATAATGACAGCATAATGTCCAAGAACATCTGAAAATGGCTACCATTATCCATTTTTGAGGAATGGGAAGAATACAGAGAGAGAGGGTAATCATTATAAGGAGAGGGGGGAAAAGGCAAGAGAATCAATGAAGCATTTTTAAAGGAATACAGAGGGAGGAGGTTCAGAGGGAAACTGAAAAGCAAAGCAGCTTTGGAATTAATATGCTAAAATACAAACTTTTTTTTTAAAAAGCAATGTGTAATGGAGATTCGGTTTCATGTACCATCTTTCTTTTTTAGTTTTTTGTATATGGAAATACTCATTGTTAGGACTGGAATAAAAATTTATTAAGAAAACAAAAAACTGGGCTAACTTCATATGTAAGCATTAGGGATGAGCAATAGGACACAGGTCAAAGGAAATAAATTCTGAAAAAACTCAAACATAATAAAGTGTTTAAATTTTCCATTTTTATTCAAAGTTGGTACAGAAATGCTAAATGTGTCCATAAAATAATTACTATACATTAGATACAAGACAAAATACCACAGAAAGGAATGTACTCTGTAAGAAATGTGGCTTGTCTAAGATATCCAAATACTTCTGAAGACTAATGTAACTGGCAAAGTCACATACACAAAGTACACAAAAAACATTTTCATATTTTACACTGAGCCAGTAATAGAAACTGATTTTTTAAGCAGATTCATCTTAATTTTTATAACACTTTTGAAAACACATCAAACTGGTATCACAATATGTCTGTAACTTTTAAAATCATATTTAATATACATTAGGTTAGAATAGTGAAATTAGATTAGTCATGACCAGTTAACAATTTAAAATCTATTCTTTCACTAATCCCCATTCAATATTGGAATTAACCTAATTTCCAAAATTCTAATGGGCATTAAACTAAATTGTACCATGAGCTGAAACCAAAGAAGCCCACTTTATTTTTCAAGAATTGAGAAGAGATAATCAACAAAAAGAAAACTGAACAACAATAAAAACAAAATTAATTTTTCCACAAGCTCATTTACAATAATTTTTGGTCTTCGGTGCACATGGCCAACAAATTAAAACAATACATATACATAAGTACACGGCCCCAGTGTATTAAATGGTCTCTCATAGAAAAGCTGCACAAGATAGCTAAATGGGCCTAGATGAAGAACAAGTCATTCATTACAGACATCTTTTTAAAATGCATTAATACTTACATATCAAAGTTACTAGATAAAAGCAGCAGTACTCTGCTGACATTTGGCTTGAAAGTAAAGGAATGAATGAAGAAATTTCACAGGATATTAGAAAAAGAATTTATTTCTTCTTGAAGAAGACTACTAACATTTTGCACAGCAACTATTTTTGATATCCACCTTATTAAAAATAAAAGTATTGAGACGCATAGCACATTTTATATAGAATTGCCATATGATAGTCAGCACTGATCTAAACAGTAGGGATTCTAAAAGTAAGAATGGTTTTTCTATGCCTTTTTTCTAACTTTTTTGATTAATAAATTGAAATGGTATGAGAAGAAAACACACCACCAATAATGTAGCATGTCCATTATTAGAACTGCAGAGTGCTCACATTTTAAAATAATCTTCAAAAAAAAACTTCTTTAAATTATTACCCATCACCATTTTAACTTCAAAACAATAATAAAGAGTACGGCAGGCATACTGTATTAACAAACTTCTTTTTGCTTTATCATACACTGCCAAGTCAAGCCTTTTCCTTAAAAGTAACAATCACTATGTACTATCTCTCTCTGTATCCTTGGTGCCTTTCCCTAAAGACCATCTTCCCCCACTGAAATCATTCCTAGCTTTAAGATAACACCTTCTAGTTGTTCTACTCCGTAGTGCTCTATCCTGCTTAAAGTCTTAAAGGAAACTGTTCAAAAATGTGCAATTTATATGAGACCCTAATATCAGTAGTATTTGGGCAGTAGTATCAGAATTCCCCACAACTTTTCCCCAATGGGAATTATTTTTTTAAACTGTTTTAGGCAAAAATTCATCCCCCTCACACAATTCTAAATGGATATCACAATGGATATCTGATAATTACAATCAGAAGAATATTAATTCTAGTAATGATTAATTCTACTGCATCATAGGTCAAGATAGCGACAAGGGATAGAGTAAAAGAATGCACTTGTATAAATAAAATGGTCCAATGTAGCTACTCTGAGATGATGAAAGGTGAGGTGGC
This sequence comes from Gracilinanus agilis, assembly GCF_016433145.1. Taxonomy (NCBI): domain Eukaryota; kingdom Metazoa; phylum Chordata; class Mammalia; order Didelphimorphia; family Didelphidae; genus Gracilinanus; species Gracilinanus agilis. The sequence goes on along the minus strand of NC_058132.1, from coordinate 410,192,606 downwards.
AATCATTTAAATTTTACATCTACTGTTCGATGCTTGATTCAATTTAATTTTGGTCTCCCATTAAAGAAAAAAAAAATTCCTCACACACTTCCTAGCTGTGTGACCCTGGGCAAATCACAACACATAATCCTTACCACTCTTCTGCCTGGGAACCAGACTGAAGGTAGGGTTTTGGTTTTTTTTTTTTTAAAGGAGGAAAAAGGAAACCCAGTTTCTCTCAAATAGGAAAATGTGTAGGAATTAATTATAAAAAGCATTTAGGTGATTAAAATGTGAATGAATCATATATTTTTAAAAGTCTAAGTACTGTTTATGGAATTGCTTTTAATGGGCAATGTTGTGCAAAGTAACTTTACAATTAAAATGGACTTGGTAACCCAAAGAAGAGTGTTAAATATCAGCAGTCCCAACAATAAAGGAGTACCAATTTAGGTTCCCACCCTAGAAGGCTGTGAAAAAAAGGCCACAGAAGGTACATATCACTCAACCCCATTTCCTATACTGACAATGAATATATTGGCAAAAGATTTCACTAATTATATATTCTTATAATTAGGCTTCCCCTGTTCCCTCTATGACAAAAAATTATACACAGAATAACAGAATTTATAATAATCTAGGATCCCTGATTAAATGAGTAGATAACCTATTATTTGGAATTTCCAATAGCAGGTTCTCTGTCGTTATGTACAACAAAATGGAAATGTTTTTGGTGGGTTTAGAGTTGAGATTGGGCAATATTGGAAAAACATAATTTATGTTGTGCTTTGTGTGTATGTGTGTGTGTGTATATATACATATATTTTATATACACATAAAAAGAATAAATCCTGGGCTTCAATGCACTTGTAGCTCCCCGCCATAGAAAATAAAAATTATTCTTTTCACACAAAAGTTTTAGCAAACACATCATAAAGTTTTACTAGGTAAACAAAAGAAAAAAAAGGCCTTGAGGGAGAATTTGAAAAGCTTAAAATTTCAGATCATGCTAGAGATAAATGAATACATAAATTTTTATAAGCTTGCCAAAAATAAAAATTCCCCACCACATAAACATATAACACTAAAATAAATATAATTTTAAGCTAAAACACAAATATATCAAATATATCACATTATGGTTTCTTTTAGTTAATATAAAGTTGGCCATACAGTGAGCTAAAATATATATTTGATTTGTTCCTCCTACTTATATCAAACTATGAAAGAAAAAACTGTAAGACTTAGTATTTTATAGCAATAAAGTTAAAAGACTCAGAAAAGTCAAAATTGACAACCTGAAGGCACTATGTCAAATTACAGATAATCTTAATTTTAAAAGCCTCACCACAAGTAACCTAGGAGATGCTATGTTTCCCTGTATAATGAGGAAGTTAAATCAATTTTGGTTTCCACATTCCTGGAAAAATTTAATTTTTCTACCATTAAAATACACAGGACTATTATTTTCCTAAGGCATTACTTCCAAATCCTCAACCCAGACCACTATTAACAATGTAACAACTTATTTTTTAAACATGGTAATTTTATCTCTATATAATGATTAAAAATTATCCAGATTGCCTGCCTAAAAGTTAAAAAACTAAAATCTCAAAATTAAAAAAAGAGTATAGTAATGCCTCTTTGACCCAGAACTTGCCATTGAAGTGGGGTATACAATAAGTATCAGAAATTAAGTGTCAAGTTTTATTTTAAAACATTTTATGTAAATATTCCTACAATATATTAGAAACATCCCTAGCATTTTAAGTTACAATGTAATATTCTTAACAACTGTGTGATCTATATGACCATCAATCCTCTACTGTGCTGTAATGCCATGATGCCTAGGAGGAACTTGCAGGTGTGTAGGAGACAGTACTACACTAAGCACTCCTTAAGGCTATATAGCATTTCATACCTTGCAAATTCTCCCTTATTATGTATTAGGTTGCACATTTTTAGAAGGCTTATTGCTATCATTCTGTCTGCTTTTTTACAGTCCTAAAAATTCATATAATCAAGATTCTTGGTAAAGGTACTGGTTTAAGTAAATAGGCTCTAGGTAAGGGCTTCTCTTTTGGAATAAAGTGCATGGGGTTTTTTTGTTCATTCATTCACTTAAAAACAAATTTATTAAGCACCTATTACTAACAAGGCACTGTGCTAAATGCTAAGATGGCAAAGATAAATAAGGAGGCACAGTCCCTGTCCTCAAGGGGCTTCTAGACTTTTACAAACAATATTTCAAATATTCAGATACTTTTTTCCCTATTTGAAAGTCAATTGTAGAATTATGGTTATGTCCCATTTGCTGCAAGTGCTAGAAGCCTAACTATTGGGTAAATAGGGCAGTACCACATTTGACATGAACATAACAATCCAAAAATCTCAAAGGGCTTAAAAAATAACAAAACAAATTCCATTTATCCTCACAGCATATCTTTATTAGGTACATCAGTAGTATAAGTCTTATTCCCATTATTTGGGGAGAAGACTTGAAAAAAACTTAGATGAAATGAGAGATTAGCAGCATTTGGGCACTGAAATGAAGCCTGAGCCTCCTGAAAAGCCCCTACACAGAGGCAATAATACCTTAGTCAAAGTTGTTGAATATTCTGATTTGCCATAAAGGTAGTTGGTGTAGTGTGTTACTGCAAGATTTCTTAACTGAGGTCTATAGGCAGATTTTAGGATGGAGGGAAAATTACATTTTTATTTTCATTAACCTCTAATTGAAATTTAGCATTTCTTTCCATTATGACTTCTTAAATAGACATTATTCTTTAGATTCTAGCAGATTCGGAGGGTCCATGACCCCCCAAAAAGCTGGGAATTTCTGCTTTATGATACCTTTTTTTAAAAAGGAAAAGGATTTCCAAATTTTATGATTAAAAGCAGCCAAGGATTACTGCCTTGTGAGTTTCATCAAATCTTGCCTGATCAATAATGCTTCAACAACTGGAAGAGATGAAAAATTTAGTTTATCCAACAGTACCTTATCTATACTATATCAGTCATCAGTTCTCACACCCTTTTCTCTAAAAAGTAATTTTTTAAACTACCTATAAATTCTCCCTTTTTGGCAACACAGCATTACTCTGTGTTATTCTATTAAGCTACTGTCATTAAATGGAATATGAACCCCTCCTTAACTGGAGCTTCTTCAAACTTGTATTGTTTTTGTTTTTTAAATAGAGCAAATAACAGAAAATTAAATTATATCAGTGGATAGTTAGGGTTCATATTATTAGCTAAGAATATCAAAAGTGAAGCTGGGAAAAGCTCTCATTTTCTAATGAAAAGCAGCAAGAGTTAAATTTAAAGTAAAATAAGTTTAAAATATTATTTTTAAAGACTATTTTAGATAACTAAATGTAATGAGCTTTCATTGGGATTGTAATCTACAAGAAAGAGGAGTTTTATACAATGAAAAATTTGAAATTACTTCAAGTTAATAAAACAATGACCAATTAAAATGTGAAAAGGAAAAAAGGAAAAGCATGAGATGGAGGAAAAATGAAGAAAAAGAAGAGTCACACCTCTCTAGACATGCTTAAAATTCATTCTAGATAATCTCAGCATTAACCAGACATCCTGCTAAACAAATGTTAAAATCTTTGGAAGAATATTTTGGGAAAAATATGTCATTAACAAATTATTACCAATAAAAATCAACTGTTGTCATCACTTCAATTATGATGGTTAAAAGTCATCACAAAATTTAAGATTAAATCAGGCTTCCTAAACATGATTGAATGTCAATATCTGACATATCCATTTCCCCCCTGCCAATGTGTTTGGGAAGTCATAATTTCTATTCTTGTCATTTAAATTTACTACTTTGTTTATGTTTCTATTATCCAAGTAATGTTATCCAGGAATCCCGTTACTTGCCTAGTTCATTTTTCCAAACAAATGGATAGAAGAGTTTATGAGCTTTAATGATCTGAGGCACTAGAAAATACTTTTGCTCCTATGTGTGTCCATAGTCCCATGAAAGGATATATGGTTCTGTATCTTAAGCCTTATACTTTAGGGTAACTACATCTGCAGTTTTTCTATTCTTCTATACCTGAAAATGAGACATAGACGCAAAGTTTTTAAGACGAACTAACCTTGATATAGCTAGTGGAAAAGATTATAAAAGCTACCAATATATCTATAAGTGGAAAATATCATGTCTGTAATTGTCAGTAGCCATAGTATAGCTGGACCAGAGAAAATTGGTAGAAAAATTGAGCTGCAATTGCTGTTGATCCTTGGTAAAAATAGGTATAAGTAGTATATAGCATAATAGAAAAAAAAAAATACAACACTGGAATGGCTCTAGATTTTTATGGCAAGTCATTAACTACCTCCCAACCTCAACTACCTCAACTGAAGAACAAGGAAGTAGGAATGCAAACTAGATCATCAATAATATCCATTCCAGTTCTAAAACTACATTCTAAGGGTGCTCTATGAAAAACATGGGACTATCCCTAGGAACTGTAACCGTGTATAACCTCAAGTAGGTTGCAACAACCCCTTTCATTAGGCACTACAGACTCTTTGCAAGAGAAGGAATGTATTATGGCAGCCAAATACAAAGGTTTTGACAAGAAACTGGAATGGCCAGAGGACACAAAAAGATGTTGGCACTGCCAACAAGAATCCTTCAGAATCATTTTCTCCTATCTACAGTAGGAAATTGATGGGTTCCCTGGGGGGGGAAGGCTGAGGTAGTCACTCCAGGGTAGAGGGTTACAAGCCCTGCCCTTTTGGGAGTGAGGACACCTATGAAGGCAAACACTTAAAATATCAAAATAACTTGGACCATGGGACTGCTGAAATAATTCTTTTCAGAGCAAATTCATTCATTTTCCTCATTTTAATTCTTAGTGGCTCTGATCACTGTTACCATAAACCAAATATGAACCTTTATCTAAAATAATAAACAACAATGGGCATACTAATGTCTATAAGAGATACCTATTTGGCTTTATTGTTGAAAATATTTTATTAAAAATAGTCCAAATAATCCTGATGAAATTTTTGTCTGTTAAATTATATATACCTATGGAAACTGAAGGTTATTATTTCTGACTGAAACTAACATATTTTTATTTGATAACAAGTTTGATAGCTTTCCTGATTCATAAATATTAGCCCAGGTTTGATATATATATATATACATATGTATGTATACACACACAGATACTACTATTTGTATAATAATTAAGACAACTAGAGGGAGATGAGAGAACAAATGGTTCTACATTTCATTCTTAACAAAAAAAATTATTAAAATCCATTTAAAAAAACATTGCTGATAAATCAGTGGGATAAAATTTAGGAAGATGACAACAACAGCATGCAAGTCAACATACAAATGATTCACATTGCAAATACAATAAGCTACCAAAGAAAATTAAATTAAGACAAATCTCACATTACAACATTTCTTAAAAATTATCATTAGACTCCTAACTTTTAAATACCTTTTGACAAACATAGTCTTTAAAAAATTATATCTTAATGGGCAAAATACAAGTTGGGAGACCTGGCTTTCATTATTCTACCAACTTGGTATCTTGGATAAATTTGGACTTGGCTTCTTCCATACAATGGAAGGCTGATCCTACCTATTTATCCCAGGAGTCTAAACACGTAGAATGATTCAATAATGTTCACAAGGCACTCCATAAAGACATGCTATTAATACAATTATTATAAACCACAGACATCTTCTACAAAGTCCCTATGGGGATGGGAAGACATTTTGCTACCAGATAACTTGTAATAGTCCAATATAAGAAAATAAATTGGAAACAAAAATCATAAATTAATGGTTTCTGGTTGACTGAAAGGCAGAAGTTTTAAGATCTTGGTGACATTTAAGTTATATGGTTTTGATAAAATCCAAAGAGAGTAGAAGTGTTTTAACTTTTTTCTAAATTTTTGCAAAGATGTGATTGAAGACCAATAATGCTTTACAGGGTTCAGTAAGAGAGAGTAATTATAGATTTGCTCAAAGTGTGCTTTTATACCACTTTCAACCAGGGTAGCCAACTTATGACTTCTGTATTCTGATCTCAATTACTAAAGCTAGACATGAGCCAGACCATGTCAACCAACTCCTCCAAAGGGAGCACCCTCAATATACCAGAAATGTGTTCTCTTCACAGCATGCCATCACAGGAATGTTTTTAATCTGCTTCAGAGATGATAATCAACCAACTTGTCAGCAAGACTTATGTTCTGAGTTGTCTCAAAAATAGCATTCAGTTGTAAACTGTACCACATTCACATTCTCTCACCCATTTTCCCTTAAGGGAAAGGCATGATGAAATTTGTAAAGAGCCCAGTATTTTACATGGAAAGAAAGAGAAAAATAAAGAAAAGAAACCAGAACATGAAATAATTCTCAAAATCCTGTTATATTAAAGAATACCTATTAGAAAATAGTTTTCTGTTCTTTTCACAAAGACTCTTGGCCTACAAATTCTGGCAATAAAACTGGTAAATGAACTTAACCATAAAACTCCATAAAGAGCTATATAGTAAAATCTGATTGTGCAATAAGAATCTTTTTTTTTTTTTTAAGAAAAATTGAATGGAAGTGTGGGTAACAGGGTTAAGAAGATGCAAGCGAATAATATTTGAATGCATCTTGTACTCTGAGGTGTGAAAAATCCTACCCAGACTTGGCAGCATAACCTATACATCTATTGAAAGTACTGTAAAACAAATATATTTTGTTTTAAAGGTCCCATTGGTAGCTGGTCTAAGTTCTCTCATAGTATAACATTAAGATAAAACCAGTTTTTGTGTTTTTTTTACTTTGGTATAGAAGGAAAATTTTAATTTCATTTGTACAACTGAGGAGGCTAAAAAAAGTTTTGCTTCTTTTAAACTGAAGAGTATTGTTTTTGTTCAACTCTGGGTAGATTTAAAAGTCTTGCAAATAGGTAATTTTTTTGCTAAGTAAAATTTGGCTAAAACCTCAGTACAAACAATGCCTGAGAGATGCAACAGTTATAATTTTTTTCAAAGATAGTATCCTCATAAGCTACTGTCTCACCATCCCCTTAAAAGTTCACAGAGAGAAATAAACAAACATGAAGATTCCAAGTGAACAGACAGCGAAGAGTCCAATGTTTAGTATTAGCTTAACTTTGGGAGGCTCTTCCAACATTTGTAAACAAAGAGCCTCCTCCTCCATTACATCTCTGAGGCTTCTTTTGTTTAGGCTCTTACTTTTAAAACCACAGAACCAATCTATGAATTTCCAATATTGGTGTCTACCCTTCAGCTCTTTCTCTTGCTTTCTCTCACCCATGAGAGCTGCCTGTCCATTGGAGTAAGAGTCTACTGGTGTCTCAGCCTCAGAATGACTTAATGAAGATACTGTGTTGCTCTCTTCTTTGCATGTCATCAAGAGATTGATATCCTCTGGCTGCATGTTCTTGATGCTCTCTTCAGACTTTCCATTAGGAACAACAGGGCTGGTCCCCTCAAGGTTCTCACTGCATTTCAGGATGCTCTTCTCCTGCATTTTGTATGGGTCCTCTCTTGGGATGCTCTCTTTCCTGTCCGGGACTTTCACGGACCAGAAAGTGGTAGTATGGATCTGTTCCTTGGTAGGAGGTGGTGTGAGAAGGCTCACTATCACGGTGATGAGTCCTGTGATCCAAAACAAAGCTGTAGCCACGTACATGTAATGGATATTTTTTATGAAGGCTGGTCTCTCATCAGGCTGGTCACATTCTGGGGCACGGTAGGTAAATGCCAGGATCAAACGAAGCGCTCCTAAAATAAAGCCAGCCATTCCACCATAAAACGCCCCTTGTTCGTTGCAACGTTTCCAGAAGATGGCCAAAAGGAAAAGGGCTGCCACTGGGGGTGTCAAATAATCGGCCACTTCCTGAATATAAAGGTACATCTGGCCCCCTTGCATCTCCACAATGATGGGCACCCATGCGATGCTGATCACTACCATGAAGGCCACAAAAACTCTCCCCACAATCATTAGCTCTCTTGAGCTTGCCGTTTTGCGAATGAGTTTGTACACATCCAGGGTGAATATGGTACTGGCACTGTTAAATATGGAGTCCAGATCACTCATCAGGGCTGCAATCATTACAGCCATCATCAATCCCCGGAGGCCCACAGGTACCAGTTTCATCACCAGGCGTGGATAAGCAATATTGGAGCATCCAGCTCGGCTTCCACAGACTTGCATACAATGCTCTGGGTTGATGCAAGCAATATCATCTGCAAATAGTATCCTCGAAATCATACCTGGGACCACTATAATAAACATAGGCAGAAGCTTTAAGAAGCCAGCCATCAGAGTGGAGCCTTTGGCATGGGCGATATTTTTAGCAGCTAAGACCCTCTGCACAATTACTTGGTCAGCACACCAATACCACACTGATGCTGGAGTCTGCCCCAGAATGAATCCAGGCCAAGGAACATCTTCATCTGTGGGCTCACGTAACATTTTTAGGGCATCTGGTTTTGGGTGGACATTACAAGAATTTGTGTTGGAAAGGTTGTAAGTCAACAAAATTGAGGTCTCATTAGGTTTTGCCAACATATACCTTTTCTTAACTTCCTCAAACCCACCAACTTTCATCATGCTGATAACCATAAGTGTAAGTGCCCCAACGATCATGAGCAAAGCTTGAAGGGTATCTGTGTAGATGACAGCAACAAGACCTCCAGTGACAGTCAGCAAAGCAGTCATTCCAATCAGCAGGATCACAGATAAGTAAAGGTTCCAACCCAAAGACTCCTGGATAAAGAGGGCACCTGAATACAGATCAACTGAAAGCTTGGTGAAAATATAGAGAAGTAAAGACAAGGCTGCAAAATAGACCTGAATCCTATGGCCACCAAAACGCTTGGACAGATATTCAGGCATGGTGTATACACCTGACCGGATGTAGACTGGTATGAAAACCCATCCTAGAAGTTGCAAAAGCATTAAGGCGTTGAATTCCCATGCACCTACAGCAAATCCACTTGCAGCTCCGGATCCTGCCAGCCCAATGAAGTGTTCACTCCCAATATTGCTCACAAATAAAGAGGCACCAATAGCTACCCAGGTCATAGAGCGCCCTGCCAGGAAGTATCCACTCACGGTGCTTCTATTGGATTTCCACATGGCAAAAAAACCAATGCACATGACCAGCACAAAGTACAAGGCGACAATGGCAATGTCTGCTGTCTCCAGCACAGCCCTCATTTTGGTGACTTTGTTAAGTCAACAGCTTCCAATGACAGAGGTGTTCAACTTTACTTTTTGGTCCCCCCAGCCAAGTCTTTAAGCCATACGTGGACCGGACTACATTTAGTAATATAGCAGGTCAAAGTCTTTGTCCTTTGATTTGCTGTCTTGATGGTGTTGGTTGTGACAAACTTTGAAGGAGACAGTTTTTAAAATTTTTCTCCGCTTCTTAATTGGAATTTTGAGAACTTAGCCCGAACTTTTAATCCACATTCCACAAGACCATCAGCATTTACTCAGTTGTTGGAGAAGAAATTCTGAGTTGCAGCTAAGTCTAGTGAGGCCTACTGTACCAACCCTGCAAGGCAGCAAAGACAAAAGACAAAGATTGAATTAGAGAAGGATTTCACCAAACCACGAGGAAAAAAATTTGTTTAAGTCTGGCAAATAAATGGAGCAAGAAGAAGGACTTTAAAAAACTGCAAAATATAACTGCAAAATCACACAAAAATGCTAGTCAATGAGACACTTTAGTCAAGAATAAACTACCATCTCATATCTGATACAGAATACTTTTTCATTTTGTAAAAGCAAAATTTGGGGCGGGTGGCTAGGAGGGAACACAAATTCAGCTCAGTTAACACCAATCTACCAACAGTGAAGAATCATACACCACGAAACATTCTTATCCAGGTTGTCTGAAGGGACAAAGACGTAGAGCAAACTTCTAGAACTCTTCAAAGAAATTAGTCAAAAACAAAACAAAAAATCATTAATAATTTAAGATTAACAATTTAAGGTAAGTTGAATATTATAACTGCCAAGATTCACTCACTTGTGGCAACTAAGCTCCAAGTAGATAAACTCAAGTAGGTATTTTTTGCTGAGCCCCTAAAATTTCATTTTTGTCCTATACAAATGAAAAAGTCACTCTTATAATTCCATTCCTAGGTATTGTCTGACTTTACTATAAAAAACTAGCAGAATGCTAAACAAAATATATAACCCCCCCACAAAAAAAACTAAAAAATATAGCATGTAGAAAAGACAAAAATTTTGTTTTGTTTTGTTTTTTAATTGCTGTTGCCTTTTTAAAAGGCAGCTGGACTTTCTTCTTATTAATCTATTCACTAGGGGAAATGATGGGCTTATGATTTCATTGGTAAAGGGAACTCAGTGGGAAAACCTCTATCAGATATAACAAACCTTCTCTGTAACTCCTGGTCTTAAAGAATGGCTTGAGACAATAAGTAGTTAAGTGACTTACCCACAGTCACACAACCAGGGGATATATCAGAGGTAGAATCTGAACCCATGTCTTTTTGACTCCTACCCAAATGTCACAAAATATCATAAAGTTACTATGATAGGTTCAAATCTGGCCTCAGACACTTCCTAGCTATATGACCATAAGAAAGTCACTTAACCTCAACAGACTAGCTCTTACCATTCTCCTGCTTTAGATACTAAAACAGAAGGTATAAGTTAAAAAAAATTATGACAATCTAATAATATTGTCTTTGAATTCATTTAAGTCATGTTTAAATAGCTAAAAATCATGTGGATGTTTGTCCTAAATACAAAGTGTTTCGAGTTCTTAAAAAATTCAGTTTAAAATGATTATTTTTATCTTCCTTTCCCCCACAAACACATACATATATCCACAATATGGGGGGAAGGAGGGGAATGAATTTACTACATCCAAAATCTTTAATAAATCTCAAAAGTTGATCAGAACTATCTCGTTTAATTCCCACATGTCTCCCTTTTCTAGATACATATGCATCTGCAAGCATGCATATATATTCATTTAAAACAAGCATTTATTCAATAATAATTAAGGGATTGAGTGATATGCTACTTTTTACATAGGAGAATAGGGAAAAGTACTAATTTATCGATAACTCCTTTGAAGTTTTCCCAACTATAATTGCAATCAAGTATGACCCTGCAAGTCAAATGTTGATATTATTGCCATGACCCCAAAGTCCCAGATCCTTACAAGGAACACATCTCCCAAGGGGGGGGGGGGGGGAAGAAGAACAGGAATCACCAACAAGTATTAATCCTGTAGCTACTATGTGCTAGGCACTGTGGTACAAAAGTACATAAAATGAAAAAATCCTGAATCCAAATCAGTTTACATTCTAATGGGAGTAGCAAGCCAACAACGAAGCAAACTAATGAACATGACACCAGAGTACCAAACTACCAAAACCCCCAAAAAGAAAAACTGGTTTTAGGAAAAAGAAAATACATCAGAATCTTCTTTTACAAAGAAATATTACAGATTATTTTAAAGGTAGAGAAAAATTGTCAAAAGAAAAATATACTCAGCCACCAACAGAAATGAAACTAATTTTTTCAAGATATAACAAACTCATTAAAGGAAATAAGTCCAAGCTATCACAAAACAAAATAAAGCAATTAAAAAGAAAACCTAGTTCAAGACAACAGTGAAGCTAACTAGGTTAAGGATATCAGTGAAAAATATAAGACAATGGACTCAAGAGCAAGCAGAACTATTGGTACTGGAAGGAAAAGAATGGAGAAAATTTAAGAGGAAACAGAAAAATGCCCAGAAAATTACATAGCTAGAAAAAGATTTAGAATCTTGGCACAGTAAAGCAATAGATCTGCAGGATAAGTTCATTTAAGAATCTAAGACCTAGTATTAGAAGAGCTCCCCAAAATCATTGAGAATTCAACTTCCTTGAGAATTTTTTTTTATTGTTCAGTTGTTTTCAGTGGTGTCTAACTCATTGTGACTCCATTTGGGGTTTCCATGATAGAGATACTGAAGTGGTTTGCCATTTTCTTCTCCAGCTCATTTTGCAAATGAGAAGACTGAGGCAAACAAGGTTAAGCAAATTTGTCCAGGGTCACACAGCTAGGAAGTGTCTAAGGCTGATTTGAATTCAGGGGGATGAGTCTTCCTGACTCTAGGCCCAGAACTCTATTCACTACACCATCTAGCTTGCCCTATACAGATGAAGAAATTGAGGTCCAAATAAATTAAGCAACTTGCCAATAAGGGCAGTCTGTCAACCTTGGACAGAAGGTGGACTGGGAGGGTAAATATCAGGGGAAATGCTATAATTATTGGGCTTTGTCACCAAATGCTTATATGTATTCTATGAACAAGGCATTTTAGCTAGGCCCTGGGGATAGCAAGATAAACATAATTTCATCAATTTAGAAGATGTCTCCAACAATGCAGTTCACAAGCCAGCCATACCTGCCCACATGGCCCTTCCATGTCCTCCCATGAATTTGCCATGAGCATTCAACAAACGTGATGAGAGCCTTTCTCACTTTCTTTTGACATCACAAAGGTAACCAGTGGAGTACTCTAGCAGTCCATTTGTCATTCCTTGCTCGTCATGTGAGCAGTCCATCTTCTCTTCCTAGCTATATATTCCCTTAATTAAAAATTTCAAGACAAAAATGAAATAATCCCTGATTTCATAGATATCATAAAATTCCAGATTTGGAGCTGGTTAGTCTTGGAGTTCATCTAGTACAACCACTTCATTTATTTTATAGATGACAAATCTGATGCCTGGGGTCACACAGTTACTAAGTCTCCGGGGTGTGATTTGAACCCAAGTCATTTGATTCCATGGGAAGTGTTCTTTCTACTCTAACATGCTGCCTCCTTATAACACAAATACAAAACAATTTAGGATAAGAGACAGCATCCTTACCTTCACCCCTCCCCCTTAATTCTAGGGCAACCTAGAAAGAAGAGCAAAATGAAGATCACACTATTTGATCACTAATTACAAACTTTCCAATGCATCAGAGAATCCTCAGTTCCTGCAGACAGTGCCCTGCTGTCATATCTTTTAATCTCCCTGGGCACTGACATCTGACCTGCTGGTGCACCATCACATTCCCTGGTCCTTGCCATCTGCCTTGAAGCTGAATTCATTTGTCTCTCCAATTACAGAATAAGCTCCAAGACTACCAAACTATTTCTATTTGTACTCTCAGCCCTTGGCACATAAAAAGAAGCACTTAAGCTACATCATTCATTCATGTTTCAGGAAATCATAAAGGGAAAGTTCCCAGAAATATCTTTTTTTAACTCCTCCCTAAGTGATTATGTCTCAGGAAGTTCTTTAAAACTTTTTTTTTTTTTTGGCTCAAACCTCCTTAGAGTTATCTGTTCTGATAACTTTTATTTTTTAGATAAGGAAACTAGAGACAAAGAAGATTAAGAAACATGTAGGATTTGAACCCAAGTCTTTGAATTCCAAATCCAGGATCTTTTTATTACACCATTACTGCTTCCTATTTTATATTCCCACAACACTTCTTCCCACTACCCTCTCACATGAGGTCCTCTTCTCATCTTTTGTTGAGAAAAGAGACCATCCACTAATTCTTTACTTGGTTTTATCTAGTCATCTCCAGTATTGTGACACTACTATTATTACACTCTCTCTCATTTTTAATTTCTCTCTTATCTAGCAATTCCTTCTCTGATGTGGAAAGACTTCCCATGGACTTAACCTCCCCTCACACAAAAAAATTCCCTACTCCTGTTAAGACTGAAAATTCTTCCACATATGTCTTCTCCTCTCTTCATCTAATCACTCACACCCTGGTGGTGGTCCTCATTAGCTCCCATGTGACTAGTGCAATAGCCTCATTATGTGGTTTTCCCAATTTGTGCCTTTCTACTCCAAAACATCCTCCACACAATTGTGAGTAATTTTCCTTAAGTTATCTGCCCAGGTCACTCTCCTACCAGCCTTTATTTGCCTCTAGGCTAAAGCATAAAGTCCCCTGTTTAGCTTTTAAAGTTCTTCACTATCTGGGTCCAACCTGTCTTTATACTCCTCATACTCCCCCCTTCTTGAACTCTATGGTCTTGCCAATTTGGTCTTTCTCAGTACTTGTTCTATATCTCCTCTTTCCATACCTTTGTACTCAATATCCTCCATGGCTGAAATGCATGTCTTCTCCATATCCATATCCTATCATTTCCAAAGCCATTTTTTTCTGATCTCTCCAACTTGAGCTCCCTTAACTACCCTGCATTTATCTTATATATTTATTCTGCATATACTTCATATAGGCACATGTTTCACACTCTTCCTCCCCCAGCCCCAAGAGAATATAAGCTCCTTCAAAGTGATTATTATTTTTAAATTTGTAGCCCTAGCATCTAGCACATAGTAGATGCTTACAGAATACTTGTTGATTTGAATGAATCAACCCGTGCCTCCTATTAAATATATTTGGAATTTCCTAGCTTTCATCCCTTTATTTTATAGTTTATACATTTCTACTGATAGTGAAATGAATGGTGGCACATTTTTTTTCAAGTACATGGGAAAAAACGTTTTTCCTCAGCCAAAATTTGACTGTCACTAATTTCTGCTTTTCTATTTATTTTTAAGATTGGGTTGACTTTTCAAGATAATCACTCATTAGTGGTAGAATATTTCAGAGTTAGGAAAAAAAGAAGGGACTGGTTACATGGTAGTTTTCTTTGATATTCCATAATTAAGGAATAATTTCATATTCTCAAAAAGTGATAGCAATGTCCCTGAAATGTATAAGGAAATGGCCTCATTACAGCCTTAACAATGGCTTCTTCACAACTATAAAGTAGGTAGTACAAGTAATAAGGGCATCAAGGCCCTAAGACAGTTAAGTGAAACTAAATACATGGCCACAAGACAAGCAACTGTCAAGTAGGATTTGAATCAAGGTTTCCTGACTCCATGTCTAGTCAGTCATAAACATATTTGGAGCAAAAAAGACCCTTAAAGATTATCTAGTCTCTCTCCATTTTACAGGGAAGGAAACTATAAGGTCAAGGAAAGGAAAAATTGTTCACCTACAGTCACATAGTTGTTGGCTAAAAGAAGGCTTCACAAGCCTCTTTAGTCAGAAAACAGGAAAAAATGTTGAGAACCACTGCTATGAGTTCATCATTCTAAACCATATATATCATATAGATGTGTCAGGAAAGCATAATTCTAAGAAAATGAGAATGACAGAATAACAGTGGATAAACCAAGTAGAACACTTTGGAAATCAGTAAGCCTACATTTTACCTCCCTCTGGTGTACCTTTTTCAAGCAAAGGATAAAATATTCTTTAAAATTTAAATCAATATACACCAAGGACTAGTGATTTTCTAGGCTGTGTCTGTGAGTTTTCTCTATTGACAGATTGCAATTAACAATGCGGGAGTTCTTTTATCTTCTTTCGTAAAGTCTAATAGAGTTGGTAGAGGGTTATTGAGTTTTTTCTTATAATCAAACATCTGGGAAATAGCAGAGGATATATTTGAAACCAAGTCTTCTCCTGAGATGGAGTCCAACAGTTTCTTATACCATCATGCTCCCTTTTACCTGTTAAAGTATACAAACTAAATTAATATGTTGCTATAAACATCCATTTCCTTTTTTCTGGTGCAAGAGGCAAATTTAATACTACTCATCTATTCTACCAGAAAGCATTAGTAATGATCAATCACCCCAGATAAAGTATATTATTCAAGGACATCCACCAGGACAACCTTGGAGCTCACATTCCCATGTTCTTTCTGCTCTACTCATACATATTTCCCACCCGGTTCCAGCTTCACCTTCCCTGAAGGCACAACTCTACAAGGTTATCTTTCAGCTTTCCAACTGAAACATGCCAGAAAATATAAAAGTACTTTTAGCTTTCAAGTAAAGATTCTTTAGCAGGAAAATAAGTTATTGCCAAATATATTTTACCTTTTAGGAGGTGTTTCTTCACTAAAATTCCTCAAGGTTAGAAAAGAAATGGATATCAATTTAGTTTCTTTCCAAGATTTTTGATGCCAGAAATGCCTACTGCTGCAATTAAATGAGCACTATATTAAAATTACCTGTTCATCTCTCAATAAAACTAGAACAATATGTGGAAGAATAGAATCTTATCACCTAAATTAATGTACTTTGAAAGAAAAAAGTTACAAAATTAGACAGGGACCAAGAGGATTCCATTATCATAATCAAGTCAATGAGCACTTATTAAGTGCTTTGTTACACGCTAAGCACTATGCACTATGCTAAGCACTAGGAATGCAAAGGAAGGTAAAAGGCATGACCCTACTCTCAAAGGGCTCACCATCTAATGGGGAAAGACAACATGGCAACAGCTACGGACCAGCAAAATAAACACAATAAATTGGAGATAGTCAACAAAAAGAAAGCACTACCATTAAGGAGAACTGGGAAAGGCTTCTTGCAGAAGGTAAGATTTCAGTTAGGACTTGAAGGAAGCCAAGTAAGCCAGGAGAGAGTTCCTGGCATCAAGGAGAGAGAACAAAATTGGGACTTGAAGGAAGCCAAGTAAGCTAGGAGAGAGTTCCAGGCATGGAGGAGAGAGAACAAAAAAGCAGAGTTGGGAGATTGAGCACGTTGTGCAAAGAATAGCAACACGGACAGTGGATCAAAACTGGATCAAATAGGATATGGCAAAGAGTAAGGTTAAGAAGCCTGGAAAGGCAGGAGGAAGTCAGGCAAGGAAGGCTGAGTGCTAACCAAAAGAGTTCATATGTGATCCTGGACTTAAGAGGGAGCCATTGAATTAAAATTTCCAGGGGAGATTATTCCTTCTATTCACAGGTTAGCACTTTAACTAAAACTGATAACCTTTGAGTTATCAGGAACAGTACAGATAGTTGAAGTGACTTGTCCCAATTCATATAAACAGAATGTGTCAGAGATGGGACTTAAAATTCAAGTCATCTTGATTCTGAAGCCAGGACAGAAGGCAAGGATGACTGTGGAGTACCAATTCAAACTGTTCTACCTCTTGCATAAGCAGGCACATTTTGAGAATCTTTCAGTGATTAGAATGAATTTCCAAACTGATGATAGATAGCACTCCTTTTTGAGTAGTTTCAATGATACTAAGTCTAGAACCCTGGAGGACAGATTTGATTGGGTTCTCCAGTCCAACATTTTACAGATGGCTTTTGAATGGAAGTGAATTGCCCAAGATCACAGTGGCAATCAGAACTGTAACTCTTTAATTCCAAATTCAATATTCTTTCTATTATACTATGCTAATACTTTTAACAAAGAGGTATTTGTTGGATTTAAGGGAAAGATTAAAAACATTTCAAGATTATTTTAAGACAAAACTTTAAGCCAGATTTTACATCATCTCCAACCAGAAAATAGAATATGACCATAGGTCACAATAGTTAACTGGTTACAGTGTGCAAAAAATTTGTTAAAAAAAATTTTTTGATACACAATTCTCCTCTTTATTATAGTTTCCCCAACTACTTTTTTTAAAAACTTAAGTGCTTAAAGAAAACAGATGAGTTTTATAAAGCACTAAAGACTAAAAGGAAATGTTTTACAAATAAATATCATTTGATTTGCTGATACTTGCAATTAAATTTCAGTTCTATGTACATAAAACTATTAGTCTTCAAAAAAGTAAAGGATTACCTGTAACTAATATCTAATAATCACTCTTAAGAATGTGCTGATCTAGAGGGGCAGCTGGGTGGCTCAATGGATTGAGAGTCAGGCCTAGAGACTAGAGGTCCTAGGTTCAAATCTGGCCTCAGATACTTCCTAGCTGTGTGACTCTGGGAAAATCACTTAACCCCCATTGCCTATCCCTTACCCCTCTTCTGCCTTGGAACCAATAAATAGTATTGATTCTAAGACAGCAGGTAAGGGTTTAAAAAAAAAAAAAAAAAAAAAAAAGAATGTGCCGATCTGGAAAATCTAAAAAGGGGTCTTCAGAATATAGAAAATTATACCCCCTTGTTGAAAGGATAAGGAAGAGCAAAAATGTGGTTAACTCTTTCTGTCTGGTTCTCCTGATTTTTACTGGGGAGAAGTCATTATGTATCTTTCCTCAAATCAAGTTATCATAACAATAATGAAATTTAAACTAAGAAGAAAATGGTACCATTACTAGACAAAAAGAAATGGATCTTTAAAGGCCAAAAAAGTGAGAATGTTAAAACTACAAATGATCCTTTCAGAATACAATTTGTAAGGAACCACTAAGGAAACTATTATGTCTAAAAGGACATATAAGATAAACTTCATAGCAACAATAAATGCTACAATGTCTTCAATTGTCGTTTCAGTCTTGTCTGACTCTCCGTGACCCCATTTGTAGTTTTCCTGGCAAAGATACAGAAGGGGTTTGTCATTTCCTTCTCCAGCTCATTTACAAATGAGAAAACTGAGATATACAAGATTAAATGACTTGCCCAAGGTCACACAGTTAGTTAATTAAGTGTCTGAGACCCAGTGCTCTATCCCACTGAAGCACTTAGTTGTGTCTTCTTTAGTACATATTAATTCATACCCTCACTAACACACTTGGGGGAGGGGGGCAGGGGAAACATCATTTTCTAAAGAAATTACTCTTTGCCTACAGATTGTATTCAAGCTTTCAAAGTGTTTTGCACAAAGGTATGCATTAACTTGTACTTATTGTTTCTTGAAATAAGCAGTCACCTAGACACACAGAAGAGAGGGGGGAAATGGTCTATGAATATCAATTTCTAACAATTCATATTCTAAAAATAAAAAAATATTTTATTCTAAGATGTATTAAGGGTCAAACTATTCTTTGCACAATTCTCTAATTAGATTTCTCTCTAATTGACCTTTTGTGGAGTAAAAGAAAATTTTTATCTTAAAAAAGTAAGTTGATACTTAAGTTTAAACCTTTACCTTATCTTTCAAGGCAGAATATCATTAAAGGATAGGCAACTAGCTAAGTAAGTGCCTTGCCCAGGTTCAAAAACAGCCAGGAAGTATTTAAGGCCAAGCACTTTATTCACTGAGCCACCTAGCTGACTCTATTTAAGTTATATTAAGGTAAATAGTATGTTACTTAATTTAAATAATAGGAATAGCACCCAGTATACATTCAATTCAGTATGCTTTTATCATATATTCACTATATACTAGACACCTAGATAAAAAAGAATAAATAAAACCAGTTTCTATCCTGAAGAAGCTTCCTACTACTTCCTCAGGATACAACAATTGGAAAGGGGAAAAAGACTTAGTATAAGTCTCTTTTCAATAGGTTCATATTTATGCAAACACAGGAATAGCTTTCATGTCCTTTTGGGACATTCAGACTATGATTTTCAACACTTGCCACTCACCCAATTTCTTATATTTTGCCAAGAGGCCAAAGATTACATGGTTATGATGTGCCCGGGAGAGAGAACCACTGTTGTAGTTGCCCTGCTACCCTCAAAAATTGAAGTGTTAATCCAAGACAGAAAGTGACAGATTCACAGGCAAAAAGTGACAGACCATATTGCTAGTTATCTTCTTCCTCTCTGGTCACATTAGAAGCATGACAGCCTTCCATGAATAAGCCATATTTATTTTCATAGTTCATTCTCCAACATCAACCAAGCAGAATAATTTCTTACCCTAATTGTATTTAAATATAATAAGGTTCCTTTGTAATCCTTTTACATTTAAAGGAAACAAAATACAGACTATTCTGAGAAAGAGGCTATCAGCATCATTATAGTGACAAAAAAAGGTCCATGACATCAAAAAGATTAAAGAATTCTTGCCCTAGAATACAATTATCAAAAGGACCAACCACATTTCTTTCTACTCCAGTCTTTCATCTTTAAAAAAAAAACTATATAACTATAACTGATAAGCTCCATTAAAAGTTCTATGTTGGGGGGCAGCTGGGTAGCTCAGTGGATTGAGGGCCAGACTGAGAGACGGGAGGTCCTAGGTTCAAATTTGACCTCGGACACTTCCCAGCCATGTGACCCTAGGCAAGTCACTTGACCCCCATTGCCTACCCTCACCACTATTCTGCCTTGGAGCCAATACACAGTATTGACTCCAAGACTGAAGGTAAGGGTTTTAAAAAAAATAAAAAAATAAAAAAAAGTTTTATGTTGAGTATAAGATGTACTAGGTGTACTAGGCATACTAACTGGTAATGCTAACAAAATACAAAACAGACAAAGGTGTTCAGAAGACAATTTTTTTTCATTAAGAGAATAGATGACAAAATCTAAAAGGTCTTTTTACAAGTTGGAAGAAACTTATATTAAGTGCATTTATATACTAAACATTTAACTATCCTACAAATGAACATAATCCAACACTTCATATTTTCAGATGTGGAAAGGAGGAAATAAAGCCTTCAGACTTTAGCCCTGGATCAGATCAGTTTGGAGGCAATGAAAATTGTAGGCCACCTGTCAGACTTGTCCATAAAACCCTAGATAGTACAATACTCAGTATCCCAGGAAAACAATACCAGCCCATTCCTGCCCTTGAAAAGTGTGCAGAGCCACCAACTCCAAAGTCAGAAAGCAGGCTAGAAGGAGCAAACAAAACAAGAATACCACAATAAAAAGCTATTGTTGTGACAGACACTCAAAATGCAAATCCAGACAAGACCAACTGGAAGATATCTACAACAGAAGCCTTGGTGAAAAATACATCTTGGGCAGAATTTCAACTAGAATTTGTCAAAGGGAAGAAGCATGAGTTTTGGTTTTTTAATGTGTTTTTATAAAATGAGAACAGTAGAGGAAAATAAACAAAAGACGTGTAAGAATTAGAAAAAACAGCCTGACAAAAAGAGATATAAAATCTTACCCAATTAACAAACTCCCTGAAAATGAGAATGAACAAATAGCAGATAATGACTCCATGGGACAAAAAATATTAAATTCCAAAGACTTAAAAAAAAAGAAAAAGAACATCTAAGACATGTCATAGACAAAACAACTAGAAAAGTGATGAAGAATAATTTAAGAGTAACTGGACTACCTGGAATTTTTTTTTTGAAGTTTAGATATCCTATTTCAAGAAAACATAAAGGACTACTACCTAGATGTCTTAGAACAAGAGGGCAAACCCACTCATCACCTCCTGAAGAAACTCTCAAAACGAAAACTTCCTGCAACCAAAATCCACTGCTCCAGGTCAAAAAAAGAATGATAAGAAGCCAAACAAAAATTCAAGTAGCAAGGAGCCATTAGTCAGGAACACATACCACTTGCAAAGGAGCCACTATTCCAAAGGAACAGAGAGTTGTTTTTGTTGTTCAATCAATTTTTTCAGTCATATCTGACTGTCTGGGGTTTTCTTGGCAAAGATACTGGAGTGGTTTGCCATGTCTTTCTCCAATTCGTTTTACAGACAAGGAAACTGAGGCAAACAGGGTGAAGTGACTTGCCCAAGGTCCCTCAGATAAGTGAGTGTCTCAGGCCAGATTTTAACTCAGATAGGAAAGGTAGGGGGAGTGAAGAGACAGAAGGGTTGTAAGAAAGAGAACTCCCAAACATTCCTTAAGAAAAGATCAGAGTTTAAAAAAAAGAAAAAAACCTGAAGTTGCAAACAAAGGAGTCAGCATGAGCCAACAAATCATAAAAGACACCATCTTGATTAATTTTTTTCCCAAGAAAAAAGTACAGGCATACCTGTATTTATGTAATAAATTCCTACAGATGTATATATAAAATGAAGTTGATGATATTTGTTATACTTTATGCCAGTATATCTGCTATGAAATGAACAAATGGTACTAAATGGGAAGATAATATTTTGGATTAGATTCACAAGACCTGAATTCAAGGTTTACTCCCAGCAAACACTGGCCATGAGCCAGGTTGAGTCTGGCCTTCAGGCAACTCTTTAAACAGTAAATTAGACTAGTTAACCAAGAAGGAAATGTGAACACAAGAATTTCAAAAAAAACAAAGGTCCAGACCGAAAGGTGGGGAGGAGAAGGGAGAGTAGTTTCAGCAGCACAACATAGCTGAAAGAGGGTTGGGCTCAGAGTAATATAGACCTGAGGTCAAATCCTGCTTCATTCTAACAGGAAACTGGGGAAATGACTCAAAATTTCTAGATATTGGGGCAGGCAGCTGGGTGGCTCAGTAGATTGAGAGTCATGACTAGAGGTCCTGGGTTCAAATCTGACCTCAGACACTTCCTAGTTGTGTGACTATGGGCAAGTCACTTAAGCCCCGTTGCCTAGTTTACCACTCTTTCTGCCTTGGAACCAATACATAGTATTGATTCTAAGACAGAAGGCATGTTTTTTTTTTTTAAATCTAGATAGCTAAAACTCTACCTAAGAATTCCTCACACATAAAAAAAAAAAAAAAAAAAAAAAACACAACAAAGATCCTTCTCAAATTTATCTTTACCTTAAAAATGATTAAGCCAGCTACGAGTCCATGTAATCACTACTTATTAACCAGATTTTTTATCTGAAAGGCAGTTTGATATAGTGGACAGAGGGCCAGCTTCAGAGTCAGAATTACCTGAATTCAAGTTCTACCTGAGTGATATTGAACAAGTCACTAACCCCTCAGTGACCAATGCAACTCTTAAAGATTATAAATCAGAGAAAAGGAACTAATGTGTGTTGTCTATCAACCAAAACAAATTTTCAATTATCAATAGCCCATAAATGTACAAGAGATAGAAACCAGTCAATAAAAGAGAAAAAAAAAGCTCTTAAGAGTACTATTAACTAGACAATATTCAGAAACCATTTCCACAAACATGTATGCTCATAAAATGACTCCATCATTTTTTGTACCTTAGCTATAGCTCTGAGGAGGTTAAAACCTTTCAATCACTTTATGGGATAAAAAAAAAAAAAATCACTCTTTTTAAAGAACAAAGGCCTCATAGAGAAAGGCTGGAATCCCTCTAAGCACTTTAATTGCTGAATATCTAGTTTTAACTCCCTGATTTCAAGCAGGAGGCAGGGAAGGTTAAGGGTGATTACTAATTATAGACTGGATAGATGGTGCTAGTAGCCCAAGGGGAAAAAACTATACTCTTAACAACAAGGGCTTAAACATTTTCATAAGTCAATTTGCTTCTATACCCCTAAACTGAATATTTGAGTATGCCAAGTACAAACAAAAAAAGGAAAAAGCAATGACCTCCCTGTCCATCATACACAATCGATTACGTGTTGGCACACATAAATTCTGTTTAGTAAAACTGAACAGAAAGCTTGCTCCTATATAAAAAAAAAAATTTGCTTTATTCCAAGAATCCCTCCTCAATATAATACTATATATTATTATTTCCCCTTAAGTAGTCTGCCATTTCCTTCTCCAGCTCATTTTACAGTTGAGGAAACTGAAGCATGTAGTGTTAAGTGACTTACCCAGGTCACATGGTTATAAGTGTTGGAGGCTAGACTTAAACTCTTGAAGATAATACCAAATTAGAATTGAGATAGGTAGGCAAGACAAAGAGATTGAGATATGGATGTAAATTGTCAAAGAAAAACAAAAAAATACTCTCTAAAAACCAAATAATTTTAACTAAAAGTTACCTTAAACCTTGCCTAACATTGCTGCAATTTTTAAAAGGATAATGTCTTTTATTTTATTATATAAATCCAGAAGGCAAACTCCCTGATTTATACAATAAAAAATACCAAAAAAAAGATAAATTTGTTGCTTTTATATACCAGCTTGTATTCATTACCTAAGTTGCATGAGGTTATTATTTAAACCATTAATTTTTCATTCCCAAGTTTAAAATACCTGGGTAGAGATGCAAAGGCATAGGGGAAAAAAATTTCCAATCACTCTTCTCCTTCATCCCAGATTAAAGTCTTCTCATGTACCATGACAATTTTTTAAGAAAACCAAATTATGCATAATACTTTTGACCTTATTAATTCTATTATCTGTATTTCTTAACCACACTATTCTTAACCTAATGTTTTTTGATCTATAAAAATGATACATACCTACACACATGTATATATATGTATACAAACATACATGTATATATTTAGAATTTTTTTCTCTAAAATGTTGATTTCCTTTGCCAACAAAATTATCAAAAAGCCTACTTCTTTCATCTTAGCTTTTCCCTTCTCTCTCTCCTTACTAAACCTGATCTCCCTACCAAAGGTTGGTTATTTTCTCACTTTCTCCCAAAACATAGTGCTACTTTAATTTTATTTCTAAAGGTTTTTTCAAAGTATGAATCATGCCTTTATTTTTAATCTCTATGCTTAGAGGTCACCAAGTATGATCTCTCATGCAACAAAGGAAACCTCTCTTCAGTATCTCCAGCAAATGATCCATTCAGCCAATGTTTTTAACAATTCACTTCAAGGGATAGGAAACTCACTATTTCAGTTGCCAATCCAGTGGGGTTCCAATACAGCCTCTGGCACTTACTGGCTCAGTAACCATGGACAAAGTCTAGTACTTAACCTCTCTCTGAGCCTTGGTTCCCTTTGGTAAAACAGAGAATACCTATTCTACCTTATCTCACAAATGAGATAATATAGGAAAGCAATTTGTGAACCTGAGAGCACTACATAAATGTCAGTTATAAGAGTGCTCTAAGTGCTTAATGCTCTCTAGTCAGGACAAAGTAAAGTTGTATTACCTCCCTTATTCTAAATAGCTTACTTTAAATCAATGTGGCCTAAGAATACACTGGCAACCTAGAGAAGCTGAATCAATCAACATGCATTTATTGTGTAACAGGTGCTATACTAAATGCTGGGTAAAAGAAAGTCAGAAGCAATTTCTTCTCTCTTCTAGTTGGGGAGGCAAGTAAATAGATATCCAAGAGATAAAGATCAAAGATCAAGCATATGTGTGTGTGGGGGGGGGGGGGGGGGGGGGGGAGGGTGGAGGTAAGAGATGAAGGAAGAAATCAATAAAGGCTCCTTCAGGTTTGAAATGAGTCCAGAGAAGTCTAGGCATGGAAAGATAACCAATACAGCCAGCAAAGATATAGAGCTGAGTGATGGAGTCTACCAAAAGTGGGGAACAGAAACTAAGTCATAGAACATGAAACCTGTAAGACTGGAAAAAATGGAAAGGGATCTGGTTTTAAAGAGATGAAGAACTTTATATTTAATCCCAGAGGTAACAAGAGAAGCAGTCCCTAAATGTTATTTGGGAAGGTAGGGGAATGGGCAGGGAGTGTCAATGCCAGACATGATTTTGAAAGTTTATTTTAACTGGTGAAGAGAGGATAAATTGCAGTGGGGATATCTGAGTCAGGGAGACTCTGAGTTTAGAGAAAGCCATTAAAAGAGTCTGGGTGACAGGTTATGAAGGTCTGCTCCAGGGTGGTAGCTGTAGGAGTCCAGGACCATAGATGTTGGGAAGGTAGAAATAACAAGATTTGGCAACAGCCTGGATATGTGACTGAGTGAGAAAAAGATGACATCAAAGCTGTTAACCTATAGGATCTGAAAGGATGATGTCCACTACACGTAATGATTTTAAACAAGAAATGATGGTATGACTTCCTCTACTATTAAGCAATATTTAACTGAGAATTTAAAATAGAGCCAAAGTATTTTTAGCCAGAGAAGGGCCTGAAGGAGTTAAAAAGTCCTTGTGCTAAACATGAACTATAAGTTCTAACTAAATTTTCCTTGCAAATTTTTCATTTATTTGTTTGTATATTTTTATTGAAGACTACTACCCGGCACCTATTAAAGATTTATGTTTTTCCATCCCTTTAGTTTTCCCTAATTCACAAAACATTAAATCTTGTTTCAAATATGTACTCTACATATCCTGAAATATATAGCAACGATTCCTCCCAAAAGTAGCTTGGCCACATCTCTAATGTGTACCTCAGAGGTGTTGAAAAACACATAGTATTGTGTTTTGAATATTTTACATTTAAGAACCATGCCATTACTACTGGGAGGAGGAAGGGAGTGGTAGGGGTAAAAGGAAACCAAACAATGGGTGTCACAACTCCAAGAAGATTGGGAATCACTCATTGCTATACAGAATATAACAGGCATGAAACAGATGGGAAATAAACACCCCTATCCAATGTATCCAATCCAATCTATAAGCAGTAATGATGCAATTATCCTTTAAATCATATTATCTTCTTATTATTTTTAAGAGGTCTCCATGTTTTCACACATTGTAGTAACACAAATATCTCTGTCACACTTTTCCTCCCAGATCTGGAGTTAACAAACATACATTCAAATCCTAACTTTATTTACTACATTTGTTACCATGAGTAAATTACTTCTTGCTGGGCCTACTTCCTCATCCATACAATGGAAGTGGGGGGTCCTAAGGAATAAAGTAACATCTAATGTCCCTTATAGCTCTAAATTTACAATCCTATTAATCTGGATTCTATAAATATTTCTGTGTACTCAGGATACACTATGTATGTGATATATCCATTACCTTTAAGTACATTTGTTCAAACTGATCTTTAAACTATTCACCTTAACAGTTTCAAATTCCAGTTTTCTGAACAACTTAAGCACAACAAATTTTATGAAACCAGGAAAAGCTTTCATGTTCATTACAGAGATATTTGGAAAAGTAGAAGAAGAAAAATGTGTGAGCTGTAATACCTTTTACTTCTAATCCACTTTAAATCCAAGATAATTTCTTCAGCCTTCTCAACCATAACATTGTTGTAAGCAATGTTCCCTCTACTAACTCCAGTGACCAAGGAACATGCATACAAAACTCACTAAGAGTTTCCATATGACTCCCTTTCCTCCAAAAAAAATCCCATGCCCATCTTATTAACTACTTAGTATCTAAATACAAGAATGATTTTGTCAATACATCATTTGATGCCAAGTGGTGCCCACATTCATAGCCCTAAGTTAGATTTGATAACTACCTGAGAAAAAGTACTAAGATAGCAAAGCATAACCAATGTTTCTGGAGACAAACTGAAGGATAAAGAGGTTATGATTTTACTGAGCTATTGGCTTCCAGACAAAATTCAAATATACATAGGCAGTCCAATAATGCTTAACAAGATTTCCTTTCTCACCTTCTACTTACTTACTTAAAAATGAAACAGGTTAAAGTGGAAATGAGAAGAGGAGAATTTCCCAGTGGCCAATAAACCAAATTTTTAACCCCTATAAATATATGGATTGCTTGAGAAGGACTCAATTTTTCCTCTACTCCCCTTATTCCCACCACAGGGATTTCTCCAGTTCTTGATTTTCTTTTGTTTCCTTTTTTTTTTGTCCCCAATTAAATTCCATGTTTATGTGAATAGCGAAAATATGAAGGAATACTATTTGGGGGCTTCTTGATTTAGTTTCTAAAGAAAAGGTAGAGGGAACAATATTATTCCTGGTCAAAGACTAGGACAGAACTCAAAATTTCTAGGGTTCAGTCCCATTAATAACTTGGAAAGTTAGCAAATTCCTCAAATGCTTTTTTTCCTTTTCCACGGCTTTTATTAAATTCTTTGGACTTTGTGATTATTATTATTAGCATTAGTTCAGCATATTATATGCCATTTTCAGAAGCTGAAGACAATCAGTAATTTTTTATATATTCTTCAAGATTAGTAAAGTTTATATTATATAGAGTATGATGTGAAAACTTATTTCTAAAACTGAAGACCATAATACCAAAGCATATACGCAGGACTCTTTTTTTCATTTCTTTTAAAGTACAAACAGAAGTTTCTGGGAAAAGCCCAAATTTCTAAGATATCCAACATAGTGTGCTAGGATAAAAAGCTGTCACCATACAGAGCATAACAAATTTGGTTAGCCTTCATTATGGCTGAGAAAGCATAAAATAAGTTAACTTTGTTCTTATGTGCCATGTCATTAAAAGTTCTTTTTGAGAAAAGTTATGTCTCTCTACCTACCTTCAATTGGCTTCTCTATCTTTCCTTTTGACTCCCTCTCTCTGTCTCTGTTAGTACCTTTTCTTTGCCTCTGGCTCCATCTGTCTCACAGGAAAGTTTCCTCTAAGACAGCAGTTGAAATTTGGATGAATAAAATAAAGATTAGGATAGGGTTAATGAAAGGTTTTTTTTTTTCCCCTTTTCCCTTAAAGTTTGATTCTTAGAATATTCATTCAAGTCAGGGGCATTGCAACAAGTCGAAAGATGACTACGTATAAGGATTCAAAGATAACTTTATTGAATTATGTTGAAAATTCAAAACACACACACACTTCCATCAAAAATCTGGCTGAGAATATATGAGACATAAAAATGTGAGCAAAAATTAGAAATGCATTTACTAGATGAACCTAGGATAGGCAGGATGTTTCAAGAAGCTTTAGAATGACCGCGTTGGTTTTGTTTTGTTAATAACATAGCAAGGTTTCCCCACTCAAGGATGGAAGAAGACTTTCAGTGTTTGATTTCCCCCCCCCCCCCCCTTTCTGGCAAAAATATTACGGTTTTAGTTCCACGTTTATCCTAAGGGGGCATGATACAGAGATGGCAGTGGGAGAGTGAGAAGAACCACCCCCTTTTCGAGAAGGTTCGAGAAATGAATGTACCCCACTCTACACATATACACCCACGTTCACAGGCAGGTGGGTAGGCATGCATACACGCACCTTACGCTAGGGAATACATACACACTGAAGATCATGTCTACATCTTTTTAAGAACATGTGGCGTGGCCAAGCACTCTCTCTCACACACACACACACACACACACACACACACACACGCACTCTCACTCTCTCACTCTCTCTCACTCTGGAGATGTATTTCAGGTGGCGCAGTAAATGGAGCGCCAGACCTGGAGTCATTAAGACTTAGATTCAAATTCAGCCTCAGACACATACTAGCCCTGTAACCCTGAGCAAGTCTCGTAACCTCTCGGAGCCTCAGTTTCCCCATCTGCAAAATTAGACTAATAATAACGCCTACCTCTTGGGGCTTCTAAGAGGTTCAAAGGAGTCAGTATGTACAAAGCGTTTTGCAACCCCTAAAAGTGCTAGGTAAAGATTAGCTATGGCCATCCTGCGCACATGCACTACACCACAGCTCACCCAGAGGCTCACGCCCCCGCGCGCCTCCACTCATTTACTCAGGTTGACACACGCACGCGCTGGTCTCCAGGCACTCGCCAGGCGCAAGCAACAAGAGTACGCGCACGCGCGTCTGCGCGCGCGTGTCTGTGTGTGTAAAAAGAAAAAAAAAAAGGAAAAAAGGACAAGCGGGAAGTAATGAATGAACCTGGCTGTGTCCTCTCAGGGCAACCCAACCCCACCCAGCCCCCCGCCCTAAAAACCCAAGGGGAGCAAGAAGCAGGAGCTGAGGATCCCCTTTCCCCAGAAGGGCACGAGGTGCCGACTCATGGTGTGGACAGAACGCCAAGCTGCAAAGAAGACAGTGAAAATGCAGAGGACGTAGGGGGCGCGGGGAGGGAGCGGAGCGAGGCAGGAGAAAGGTACGGAGGGCTAGGCCGGGTCACTTACCCGCTGCATGGCTTTCAGGATCAAAGCCAGCTCGTAACGAGGCATCCCGGAGCGCGTGGGCACCGGCTTGGGTGTCGGGATGGGCGGGAGGGCGCCAAAGGGGCGCGGCGAGGCGAGCGGGAGGTCTCGGGGCGGGGAAGGGGAAGGACAAGGACGAAACGTCGCTTTGCTCACTCCCGCTGCACTAGCAAGTTGCAGCCCCGTGTGTCAAGGCTTAAAGGCTCCCGCAGCTGCGCACAGCGCCGTTCCTCTTGTCCAATAGAAACGCTCTTTCCTGCCTTAAAGGAACCGCTATCAATTTTCCTTTACCCCTTACCCATCGACCCAACCCCTGTTTCTTACTGGTCCCTTGGCCCTGCGGGGAGTTAGTTGCCCTAGTTAGGCTGGGGATGTAACAACCAAGCCCAGGCTGTGTTCCTGAGGCAAAGACGGCGACTGGACACTCTCTCGACTCCTCTGCTGCCACGCCTACTCACTAGGCTTCTCGAAGCCTCTGACACTTACCAGGTCCCTCTTGCTTTCCTATCCTGGGTTTGCATCAGCATGTCCACCTCACTCCTTCCCCGGGGGCAAAGGAGGCCTGCTGTGGGAATGCGGACCCGAAAGACAAAATATGCTTGCGGAGGAGCCTGCTGGGGAAGGGGCAAAGCCGGAGGGGGCTTCGGGAAGGGGGGGGGGGAGAGGGAGAGGAGCTTTGTTAACATTTCCTGGAAACAGAACAATCAATTCACAAGCATTTAAGTGCCAGTTTTGCACCAGACTCTGAGCTCTTAGAGGTTTCGAATCTAAAAAACGAAACAAGCCTGACTCATTCTAATGAAAAAAAAAAAAAAAACAAACAATGAGTATACATAAGAATAAGGAGGACACATATAAAGAGATTAATTACAAAGTAGAGGAATACGAGGTAGTTTGCGAAGGAGGACCCTAGGGTGGTCAAGAAAGGTTTCAAAAGACAAGGCGATGCTCCAGCGGCATTTTTGATTAAGAGGGATGCTATGAGGCATTCACTGCTAGCTTTTACTTATTAAGCGCTTACTGTGTACTAAGCACTGGAGATATAAAGGCAAAAATCAGTACCCTGTTCTCAAAAAGCTCACAATCTAAATGGAGGGCATTCCAGGCAAGGGGG
>NC_058132.1:410110108-410158233 GCF_016433145.1 Gracilinanus agilis | reverse complement strand
AAGGGGCGCGGCGAGGCGAGCGGGAGGTCTCGGGGCGGGGAAGGGGAAGGACAAGGACGAAACGTCGCTTTGCTCACTCCCGCTGCACTAGCAAGTTGCAGCCCCGTGTGTCAAGGCTTAAAGGCTCCCGCAGCTGCGCACAGCGCCGTTCCTCTTGTCCAATAGAAACGCTCTTTCCTGCCTTAAAGGAACCGCTATCAATTTTCCTTTACCCCTTACCCATCGACCCAACCCCTGTTTCTTACTGGTCCCTTGGCCCTGCGGGGAGTTAGTTGCCCTAGTTAGGCTGGGGATGTAACAACCAAGCCCAGGCTGTGTTCCTGAGGCAAAGACGGCGACTGGACACTCTCTCGACTCCTCTGCTGCCACGCCTACTCACTAGGCTTCTCGAAGCCTCTGACACTTACCAGGTCCCTCTTGCTTTCCTATCCTGGGTTTGCATCAGCATGTCCACCTCACTCCTTCCCCGGGGGCAAAGGAGGCCTGCTGTGGGAATGCGGACCCGAAAGACAAAATATGCTTGCGGAGGAGCCTGCTGGGGAAGGGGCAAAGCCGGAGGGGGCTTCGGGAAGGGGGGGGGGGAGAGGGAGAGGAGCTTTGTTAACATTTCCTGGAAACAGAACAATCAATTCACAAGCATTTAAGTGCCAGTTTTGCACCAGACTCTGAGCTCTTAGAGGTTTCGAATCTAAAAAACGAAACAAGCCTGACTCATTCTAATGAAAAAAAAAAAAAAAACAAACAATGAGTATACATAAGAATAAGGAGGACACATATAAAGAGATTAATTACAAAGTAGAGGAATACGAGGTAGTTTGCGAAGGAGGACCCTAGGGTGGTCAAGAAAGGTTTCAAAAGACAAGGCGATGCTCCAGCGGCATTTTTGATTAAGAGGGATGCTATGAGGCATTCACTGCTAGCTTTTACTTATTAAGCGCTTACTGTGTACTAAGCACTGGAGATATAAAGGCAAAAATCAGTACCCTGTTCTCAAAAAGCTCACAATCTAAATGGAGGGCATTCCAGGCAAGGGGGTTGGCCAGTGCTGTGCAAAGGCATAGAGAAAGAAGATGGGGATTGGGAGCTAAAGGGTCTTTTTGTAAGGAACAGAAAGGCTAGTATAACTGGCTAGTGAAGAAATCAATCAGCAAACTGACAATTAAGTGCCAAGCACTTTGCTATGGCCCGGAGATACAAATAAAAGCAAAAAACAATTCCTGATCTCAAGGAGCTCACTTCCTAATGAATGAAACAACATGAAAACAACTGTGTACAAATAACATGTAGTCAGGGTAAATGAAGGGTAGTCTCAGAGGGAAGGCATTACTCCCGAAGACTGAGAAAATCTTCTTGCAGAAGATAGGACTTTAGCCAGGAGTTAAAGGAAACCAGGGGAGCAAGAAGGCAGAGATGAGAAGGGAGAAAGTTCCTGGCATGGAGTGAAATGGGGTGTTGGGTGGGAAGAACAGCAAGGCAAGGAGATCAGTGTCACTGGATCATAAGAATACATGGCTAACAAACGTTGAAAAGGCTAGGTTTTGAAGGACTTAAAAGCTAACCAGAGGATTTTTTTTTTTTAGTCAGAAAAGCCAAGCCTTTAATCAGGAAAGGG
This sequence comes from Gracilinanus agilis, assembly GCF_016433145.1. NCBI lineage: Eukaryota > Metazoa > Chordata > Mammalia > Didelphimorphia > Didelphidae > Gracilinanus > Gracilinanus agilis. Next base: position 410,156,621 of record NC_058132.1, on the reverse strand, counting down.
ATAGGTCCAAATATTCAGCCAGAGCCCAACACCAAAAACTTTTTTAGGGTCTACACCCTGGCATTCTGGGAAGAGTATCCTTGGGAGTGATCTGTACTAAATGACAGCTCTGGGGACTAACCAGAGGATTTTATATTAGTCATGGAAGTAATATAGAGCCACTCAAACTTATTAGAGGTGTGCCAGAAAGGATAGTATTGTATAATAAGGCTAGAAAAATATGTTGGGACCATGCTGTGTTAGTCTGTAAAAACTAAATAGAGTAATTTTATTTTTTCCTAGAAGCAATAGGGAAGTATGTAGTGAGAGAGGCACTTAAGAAATATCATTTTGCAGCCATATAGAGGATGGATTAGAAAGTTGAAGCAGGAAGACCAATTAAGAGTCTGTTGCAATCCTGAACTATTGTGGTAGCTGAGTGAATTAAGAGTATAGGAATTAATGTGGATGGGAAATATGATCTTCAAGTGAAAATGCAACCAAAAAGGGCAACCAGTTGGATATGTGGAGTAACAGAGCCCAGGATAACCCTAAATTTCTGAAATAGGGAGACTGGAAGAATGGTGGTACCTTTGCCAGAAATAGGAAATGCAAAATAGTAGTGGGTTTGAGAGGAAAGGTACTAAGTTTTGTTTTATAATTATAATAATAACTAACAATTATATGTTGTTTTAAGATTTGCAAAGGGTTCTATGTAGGTTATCTCAATTGAACAAAGCCTTGGAATAAGGGGTGATAATTTTATTATGCTCATTTTGCAACTGAGGAAATTTAGGAAACTGACAAAGAGAAAGCTCACCTCATTGTCAGGGTCTAGGAGAAAAGGAAGAGAGAAAGGGAGATGATGTCAATGCGTTTTGAGATTAAGAGAAGTGGAAGAAAGGAAGCTTCCATCTAGTGGCCTCAATTTTCTCAGTAAAGAGGCAAAGTTCTCTACTGAGATAGGGGAGGGAGAAGCAAGATAAAGGAGGTTTAAGGAGAGAAAAGATATGTTTGGAACAGCTACTAGGGAAGCAAGATAGAGAATCATTTAGGGAGGAATAAACGGTTGTCTTGTTGCAGTGAGGAATCAATTGAAGTTGATTAACAAAATTTATAATCTACCCCCAATCGATATGGGGGCATGACTTCCTTCTGCACCACTGAGCAGGAAGTGAGTAAGGGCAAAGAAGATGGAAAGTAGTAATCCAAGGCCAAGATTTGGTAAAGAATAAGGGGTGATAGTACAAGAAGGAAAGGAATTCAAGGGTAGAAGACAGTATAGAATTAAATTGGTCAGCTGTAAGGCTGAGCTTCAAAATGAAGAAAAGTGAAACAAGCAGGGATAATGGCCCAAGAAAGTACTGAGGGGTAATTTTTAAAAAGCTATTTCTCACTTGATAAAAGTTCAAGGGAAATGAGGGGAAGAAATCCAAGTTTCTCATAACTAAAAAATTATATTATATAATTTTAATGAAATACTACTGTGCTTTAAGAAATGATTCAGATAAAACTAGGAAGACTTGTGTGGAATGATGTAGAGTGAAATAAGTAGAAACAAGAAAACAATTTATCCTATAACAACAACATTGTAAAAACAAATAATTTTGAAAGACTTAAGAACTCTGATCAAGGTAATGATCTGCAATGGTTGCAGAGGACTGATGAAAAATGCTACCCATTTCCTTAAAAGTGAAGTGACAGATTATATATACATATTTGAACATGGTCAATATGGGAATTAGTTCTCTCTCTAAATCTATCACTTTCTATTGTACTATCTCCCTTTTTGTTGTCATTTAGTTTTTCAGTCATGTCCAACTCTTTGTGACTCCATTTGGAATTTTCTTGGAAAAATACTGGAGTAGTTTGTCATTTCCTTCTCCAGCTCATTTTACAAATGAGGAAACTAAGGCAAATAGGGTTAAATTACTTACCCAGGGCCACACAGCTAGTGTCAGAACCAGATTTGAACTCAGGAAGATGAATCCAGACTATCCACTGTACCATCTACCTGCCTGAACAAAAATAAAGTAGGCATATAGTATAGAAATCTCTCATTCTTTCTACTCTCCTACATTGCTGGACCAGTACTTAAAACCAAGAGTCAACTTTCCTTATTCCTTTTGTGCCCAGAGGCTTCCATTTGGGTCCTTCCTCTGCCTCTCTACAAACACTAACCAGGAACAATAAAAGTGGAAGGTGGGAATTTTCTTTATCATTTGGTGCATTTAATACAAGGAATCAGAATTGAAACTTGGAATAGCATGGATAAGATAAGTGGTCATAATGCTACTCTACATTGTTACCCTAGAGCTATGGTCTCCAAAGTGGAGTGCAAGAAGAAAATATTAAATTATCTTCATAAGAAAAAGAAAAATTAAGTAACACAAATATTTAATATACAGAGTAACTTTGGCACTCTCCCTTAATTCATGTCAGAGTCACACGTCACATATGGTACATGAGGTATTGAGGGAGGAATGGGAAACTGAAGTACAGGGAGACTGACAATAGTACCTTCTTTCATGCATGCTCTTTCAGCATATTATGATGTATGAGCTATTTTATGTGAATTTAAGTATTATATTGTCTAACTCCTAGAAATGATCAGGTTGCTTTAGAAAATCCCTACATAGAAACTTAGGGTAGAAGATAATGTAAGTTCTTTGAGGGCAACTATTTCTTTTCCTTTCTTAGTATCCCCAATACTTGGCACATTGCCTGACTCATAATTAGCATTTGCAGCTAAGTGACACAGTGGAGATTGTGCTGGGCCTAGAGTCAAGAGTTCAAATCTGACTTTAGATATTAACTAGCTATGTGACCCTAGACAAGTCACTTAACCCTCTTTCCTTCAGTTTCCTCATCTGTAAAAGAGATTAGATGAGAAAATGGCAAATCACTCCAGTATTTCTGTCCAGGAAAACCCCAAATGGGGTCATGACATGAAGAGTCAGATACGACCGAACAACAACATTAATTGATTGACTGATAATACTCATAATGAGATCATAAGCAAAGAAAAATGGCAAAACTTACACTTTTAATAATTCAAACTCTTCATTACCCATAGTATAATGTAAAAAGTGATAATCTAACTAGATCTAACAAGTAGTAAGCCCTCAAAAATAAAAATTATCAAAGTTATTTGAATTAACAATTTATATCTACTGTAATTAACCATGAACCTTACCTTAGATGGATATTATACCTTTTAAAATGATCTAATGATAGTGTAAGAATAAAGGCTCCTTTTGTCCCATCCCCTTGGTACAAATCCCATCCTTACAATAATATAAAGCAGTGATTCCCAAAGTGGGCACTACCCCCCCTGGTGGGTGCTGCAGTGATCCAGGGAGGCAGTGATGGCCACAGGGGCATTTATCTTTCCTATTAATTGCTATTAACATTTAAAAAATTAATTTCCAGGGGGCTAAGTAATATTTTTTCCGGAAAGGGGACAGTAGGCCAAAAAAGTTTGGGAGCCACTGGTCTAAAGCTATTACTATTAGTGAAACATTTTTTAAAAAACAAGATTTTGTTGATGAAAACAATATCTGTGTCACTTGTAAACTCTCATTGCTATATGTTTCAAACAATTATGAGTGGTTTTTAAAAATTTTTTATTTCATTTTTTTTCATTTTTTTTAAACTCTTAACTTCTGTGTATTATCTCATAGTTGGAAGAGTGGTAAGGGTGGGGAATGGGGATCAAGGGTCACACAGCTGGGAAGTGTCTGAGGTCAGATTTGAACCTAGGACCTCCGGTCTCTAGGCCTGGTCTCAATCCACTGAGCTACCCAGCTGCCCATTCTGAGTGGTTTTTAAATCTTCCAAAAGAAGAGTTTTGATGGATTCTCAATCCATTTATTTAAAAAATATATATAAAAACACAGGCTCAGTCAAGATAGCAGAGAAGCAGGAGGCAGTCCAGCAAGTTCCCACTCACCAAGATTCTCCAAATAAAACTAGTAAATTCACCAGTCCAAATCCTGAAGGAGAAATGCAAGAAAACATCATGCAATCATTCCAGACCCAGGTCTGCACAAGGAGAGAGAGAATTATATGGACATTGGGGAAGGAGATTAGCTAGAACATGCCATGCAAGAAGTACTCCAGTGCCCAGGCAAAAGCTATGAATGGGGCAAGAAAGGGTCCCAGACCTATACCCTTAAACCTATACCAGGGCACAATTTTATTGCCAACTATCTGGTCTGGGTCACAGATCTAAGGCTGATTGACAAGGGTAGAGGCACCTGCACCACTCCAATCTCAGCTATCAGGCCTAAGCAGCATACTCAAAAGAGAAGAATGTTCAGAAGCAAGTAGAAGCATGTGGCTTGGGACCTGAGGAGCAGAGCAGAAGTCTCAGTTCCAGCCTCCTGCCAATCTGAAGCCTTCAGAGATGAATAAGGATGGCAAGAAGCTCTCAAAAGAGGAGCCTCCAGAGGCTTCCGGATTAAGATGGTGACAGAGTAAAAAGCAGCTGCTTAACCTCTCCTAACCCATGCATATACGACTGCTCAAGAAGACATAAAAACAAATCCACAGGAACACAGGGACCCCACAACAGGGCGCAGCATTGAAGGTACATGGAATTGGGGCATTTCCATGCTATAAGGGGGGGAAACAGCTCTCACTAAAATGTGACCTCCCCCCAACACCACCTACAGTGCCAAAGCCAACGCAAAAGAGAGCAAGTTTGGGGCACCCATTAAATCATTGACAGCTACCTGGCATCACCAGGGCCTGCTCCTGAGAGCAGCAAGACTTAAGACCCTAAGAAGCCAAAGAACATGCAGACTTTGAACACAGACTCTGAGTGCAGGCACAGATGCGGATCCTGAGCACAGGCATGGACGCGGATCCTGAGCACAGGCGCAGACCTTGAGTGGGGACCCAGTGCAGAGGGATGTATGACTGTGGAAGCAGTGCCTTGAGACTGTTAAAGGAGCTTCAGGCAGAAGAACAAGCAAGGGGACCACCAGGAGGCTTGACCCTGAGAACAACTAGATCTGAGACCTCAGGAGCCTAAAGAGCACAAACAGACCCTGGGCATGAGGATAAAACTGAGAGGGCACTGGGTTAAGAATGGCAAGTCAGACACAGGAACTCCAGAAGCAAAAGATCAAGAAGAAACCTTTAACACTCTACAACTTTTACACAGAAAAAATCCAGACAACAGAGCAAACAGCAGAGGAGAACAAACAAGTAACCATATCCAAACCTTCCCAAAAGAATGAAAACTGGTCACAAGGTCTTGAAGAGTTCAAATCTGAGATTATGAGAAAGATGGAAAAGATCTGGCAAGAAAATAACAGTATAAAAGGCAGAATTTCACAATTAAAAAGTGAGGCAAATAAATTGAAGACCAGAAATGACCAGATTGAAAAGGAAAACCAGTCTCTAAAGGCTAGAATTGGGCAATTTGAAAAAGATACCCCCAAATCAAAAGAATTGATAAGCAAATTGGAGACCAAAATCAAACAGCTGGAAAACAGGATAGACCAAATCGAAAAAGAAAATCAAAAGATTATAGCAAAAGAACAGTCTCTAAAGACAAGAATTGGACAAGTGGAAGCCAATGCTCTCTCAAGACAGCAAGAATAAATAAAACAAAGTCAAAAGACTGATAAAATAGAAGGAAACATGAAATATCTCAATGAGAAAGTGACAGATCAAGAAAACAGATCTAGAAAAGACAATTTAAGAATCATTGGTCTTTCTGAAACAGCAGAAATTAATAGAAATTTGGACTCTATACTAAAAGAAATTATTCAGCAAAACTGCCCTGAAGTTCTACAACAAGAATACAATATAGACATTGAAAGGATCCATAGATCACCCTCTACACTAGATCCTGAAAAGACAACCCCCAGGAATATAATTGCCAAATTCAAGAGCTTCCAAGTAAAAGAAAAAATTTTACAAGAAGCCAGAAAGAGACAATTCAGATATCAAGCAGCAACAATCAGGATCACACAGGATCTGGCAGGCTCCATGCTAAAAGACCGCAAGCCTTGGAATATGATATTTAGAAAGGCAAGAGAACTGGGTCTACAACTAAGGATCACCTACCCATTAAAACTGACTATATACTTCCAGGGGAAAGTTTGGGCATTCAACAAGATAGAAGATTTCCAAGTATTTGCACAGAAAAGACCATGACTAAATGGAAAGTTCGATATCCAATCACAAAAATCAAGAGAAACATGAAAAGGTAAATAAGAAACAGAGGGGAAAGAAAGGAAACACTTATTTTTTAGATTTGCCTCTTTAAGGGCTTCAATAAGATCTAATTATTTGTATTTCTATATGGACAAATGTTATGTGTAATTCTCTGTGAAATCTACTCACTCATTATTATAGTAATTAGAAGAATTATTCATAGGGAGAGGTTGGAATACTAAATGGTCTAAGATCATATGGGGGGTGGGAAAGAGGGAGGTAAATAGTAAAAGACACCAAGAGAAACTTGAATGAATAAGAAAAATGGGAATTTCTACTACACACAAAGAGGGTATGGGAAGGGGAAGGGATGAATACTATTATAAGAAGGAGAGGAAGAGAGCATTAAGAGGTAATATTTAAACCTGACTCTCAGTGTAATTAACCCTGAGAGGGAAAAGTAGCTATATCCATTGGGATATAAAACTCTATCTAACCCTACTAAGAAAGTCAGAAGGGATAAAACAAGGGGAGCAGGGGAGTGGGGAGGTCAAAAAAGGGAGGGGAGAAGGAGGGAGAGGGAATTCATTAGACCTTAAAAATAAAAAAGGAGGAATAATAAGGGAGGGTGTACAAAGGGAAGTAAACCAAAACCCTACCATATGTTGTCTACAAGAAACATATATGAGGCAGGTGGACATACACAGGTTTAAGGTAAAAGGCTTGAGCAAAATCTTTTGGGGTTCAAATGAGAAAAGGAAGGCAGGTGTGGCTATTGTGATTTCTGACAAAGCCAAAGTAAAAATAGATATGATTAAAAAAGACAGGGAAGGTAATTACATCCTGATAAAAGGCAGTATAAACAATGAGGAAGTATCATTGCTCAATATGCATGCACCAAATGGCATAGCATCCAGATGCATAAGGGACAAACTGGCAGATCTCCAGAAGGAAATAGATAGTAAAACCATACTAGTGTGAGATCTAAATATTCCTCTTTCAGATCTAGATAAATCAAACCAAAAAATAAATAAGAAAGAGATAAGAGAGGTGAATGAAGTCCTAGAGAAATTAGATTTAATAAATATGTGGAGAAAAATAAATAGGGACAAAAAGGAATATACCTTCTTTTCAGCTGCACATGGTACATTCACAAAGATTGACCATGTAATAGGGCATAGAAACATTGCAAACAAATGCAAAAGAGCAGAAATAATAAATGTAACCTTCTCAGATCATAATGCAATAAAAATAATCATTAGTAAGGGCACCTTGACAAGAAAATCAAAAACTAATTGGAAATTAAATAATATGATTCTCCAAAACCACCTAGTCAAAAAAGAAATCATAGAAATGATCAACAATTTCATTGAAGAGAATGACAATGATGAGACATCCAACCAAACTCTGTGGGATGCAGCCAAGGCAGTACTCAGGGGGAAATTTATATCCTTGAGTGCATATATATTAACAAATTAAGGAGGGCAGAGATTAATGAATTGGGCATGCAACTCAAAAAATTAGAAAGAGAGCAAATTAAAAATCCCCAGATGAAAACTAAATTAGTAATACTAAAAATCAAGTGAGAAATTAATAAAATCGAAAGTAAAAGAACTATTGAATTAATAAATAAGACTAGAAGCTGGTATTTTGAAAAAACAGATAAAATAGACAAAGCACTGGTCAATCTAATAAAAAAAGGAAAGAAGAAAACCAAATTGTCAGTATCAAAAATGAAAAGGGAGACCTCACCTCTAATGAAGGGGAAATTAAGGCAATCATTAAAAACTATTTTGCCCAATTATATGGCAATAAATATAGCAATCTAAGAGATATGGATGAATATTTACAAAAATATAAATTGCCTAGATTAACAGCAGAAGAAATAGAATACCTAAATAATCCCATATCAGAAAAAGAAATTGAACAAGCCATCAAAGAACTTGCTAAGAAAAAATTGCCAGGGCCTGATGGATTCACAAGTGAATTCTATGAGACATTCAAAGAACAACTAATCCCAATATTATACAAATTATTTGAATAATAAGCAAAGAAGGAGCCCTACCAAATTCCTTTTATAACACAAATATGGTACTGATTCCAAAGCCAGGTAGATCAAAAACAGAGAAAGAAACTACAGACCAATCTCCCTAATGAACATAGATGCAAAAATCTTAAATAGAATACTAGCAAAGACACTCCAACAAGTGATCAAGAGGATCATCCACCATGATCAGGTGGGATTTATACCAGGAATGCAAGGATGGTTCAACATTAGGAAAACCATCCACATTATTGACCATTTCAACAATCTAACAAACAAAAATCACATGATTATCTCAATAGATGTTGAAAAAGCCTTTGACAAAATACAGCACCCATTCCTATTGAAAACACTGGAAAGTATAGGAATAGAAGGACCTTTCCTAAAAACAATAAACAGTATATACCTAAAACCATCAAAAAGCATTATATGCAATGGGGATAAATTAGAAGCCTTTCCAATAAGATCAGGAGTGAAACAAGGATGCCCATTATCTCCTCTATTATTTAACATTGTACTAGAAACACTAGCAGTAGCAATTAGAGAAGAAAAAGAAATTGAGGGTATTAAAATAGGCAATGAGGAGACGAAGCTATCACTCTTTACAGATGATATGATGGTCTACTTAAAAAATCCTAGAGAATCAACTAAGAAGCTTGTAGAAATAATCAACAACTTATAGCAAAGCTGCAGGATACAAAATAAATGCACATAAATTATCAGCATTTCTATATATTTCCAACACATTACAGAAGCAAGAGGTAGAAAGAGAAACGCCATTTAAAATCATCCTAGACAATATAAAATACTTGGGAATCTATCTACCAAAACAAACACGAAGAAATTATACGAACACAACTACAGAACACTTTCCAAACAATTAAAACTAGATCTAAACAATTGGAAAAAATTGATTGCTCGTGGGTAGGGCAAGCTAACATAATAAAAATGACCATTCTACCCAAATTAATTTACCTATTTAGCTCCATACCTATCAAACTACCAAAAAACTTCTTTACTGAATTAGAAAAAACTATAAGAAATTTCACTTGGAATAACAAAAGATCAAGAATATCAAGGGAAATAATGAAAAAAAATATGAAGAAGGTGGCCTTGCAATACCAGATATTAAACTATACTATGAAGCAGCAGCCATCAAAATGGTATGGTACTGGCTAAGACACAGAAGGGAGGATCAGTGGAATAGACTTGGGGTAAGTGACATCAGCAAGACAGTGTATGATAAACCTAAAGAGCCCAACTTTTGGGACATGAATCCACTATTTGACAAAAACTGCTGGGAAATTTGGAAGACAATATGGGAAAGATTAAGTTTAGATCAACATCTCACACTCTACACCAAGATAAATTCAGAATGGGTGAATGACTTGAATATAAAGAGGGAAACTATAAATAAGTTAAGAGAACACAGAATAGTATACTTGTCAGATCTCTGAGAAAGGAAAGAATTTAAAACCAAGCAAGAGTTAGAGAAAATTACAAAATGTAAAATAAATAATTTTGATTATATCAAACTAAAAAGCTTTTGTACAAACCAAAACAATGTAGCCAAAATCAGAAGGGAAACAAAAAATTGGGAAAATATCTTTATAACAAAAAACTCTGACAGGGGTCTAATTACTCAAATATACAAGGAGTTAAATCAATTGTGTAAAAAAAATCAAGCCATTCCCCAATTGATATATGGGCAAGAGACATGAATGGGCAATTTTCAGATAAAGAAATCAAAAGTATCAATAAGCACATGAGAAAGTGTTCTAAATCTTTAATAATTAGAGAAATGCAAATCAAAACAACTCTGAGATATCACCTCACACCTAGCAGCATGGCTAAAATGAAAGAAGGGGAGAGTAATGAATGTTGGAGGGGATGTGGCAAAATTGGGACATTAATGCATTGCTGGTGGAGTTGTGAACTGATCCAACCATTCTGGAAGGCAATTTGGAACTATGCTCAAAGGGCTATAAAAGAATGCCTGCTCTTTGATCCAGCCATGCCATTGTTGGGTCTGTACCCCAAAGAGATCATAGATAAACAGACTTGTATGAAAATATTTATAGCTGTGCTTTTCGTGGTGGCAAAAAACTGGAAAATGAGGGTATGCCCTTCAATTGGGGAATGACTGAAAAAATTGTGGTATATGCTGGTGATGGAATACTATTGCGCTCAAAGAAATAATAAACTGGAGGAATTCCATGTGAACTGGAAAGGCCTCCAGAAATTGATACAGAGTGAAAGGAGCAGAGTCAGAAGAACTTTGTACACAGAGACCAATACACTGAGGTAAAATAGAATGTAATGGACTTCTGTACTAGCAGCAATGCAATGACCCAGGACAATTCTGAGGGATTTATGGAAAAGAACACTACCCACATTCAGACAAAGAACTGCAGGAGTGGAAACACAGAAGAAAAGCAACTGCTTGAACACATGGGTTGAGGCAGACATGATTGGGAATGTAGACTCAAAAGTACCACACCAATGTATCAACAATTTGGTAATAGGTCTTAACCAATGACACATGTTAAAACCAGTGGAAATGCACAATGGCTATGGGGTGGATGTCGGGGCGTGAAGGGGAAAGTAAGAGCATGAATCATGTAACCATGTTAACTTTTCTAAAAACTAAATATTATTAAATGTTAAAAAAAATAAAAATAAAAAAAGAGGAGCCTCCAGTTGTAGAAGGCCAATTGGAGAAATAGGGTCAAAATAGGGCCTGTTATCTGGATTCCCTATGTGACCAATCCAGGCTGAGGCAGTCTTTGGGTTTGGTCCTGGTCACCTGAGACCTGAAAAGCTCTGGTACCAGCAGGTTGGTTAATCCAAAAACACCTTGACCCCTCCAGGAGGCTATTGGGAGTCATTTAGAGAAATAGAGTCTCTAATAGATATTTTATCTGGATCCCATTACAAAATCATCAGCAAGTAAAACTGTGTGTATGATTTTTTCTGCACTGCATGTCAGGTTGCAGACCGAATGGACCATCTAAGGTAAAAATCTGAGACTCCTGTTTTAACTCATTTTCAGACCCCCACCTTTTCTTAATATTCTTACTGGAAAGCTTTGAGTCCTTAGCAGACCAACAGCTACTGAGTTAACCATTTTTCTCCTTGATAATTAAGAAGCCTGGACTCTAAAAATATATATTACTTAGATAAAGCCAGAGACAGACAAGTTAGACAAGACTTTATCTGACCAGGTGCAGTCCTATAAATCTAGGGGACAGGACTCAAATTAGTAAAAATCTCTATGAAATATATTTCTGCTCCCAGAATTAACTCCCTACTAATTGGTGGTTGGAATTTGGCCTTTGACCCTGTGCCTATCCCTCTACTTTTTAGACTTTAATGGGTTTGTGTATGATTTGTAACCCCTTCACAGCTGTGATTCTTTCTCTGTGTTCTTTGTTTGAAACCAGTATATAATAAACTCAAAACTCCATAGCAGTCGGAGCAGCTATGGACTAACCACTAGTCTGGCTGTGCTCAGTTTTCTGTTTCTTGTCTTTTCAATCCGATGCCACTAAACCCCACTTAGGACCCCCCAAAATATAGAGCTGGCTCTCTATATCCAGTAGTCACTCTGCATCAGCAAAGCTACCTAGCTGACTGATAGGGGCTGAATCAAGGAGCAGGCTATTATTATTCAGACATAAACCCAAGGAATAGTGATCAGACCTTGCCCTGTATCAAACAACTTTGGAGAACCAAGCCTACAGACAGGAGAAATTAGGTTCAAATGTGACCTCAGACACTTCCTAGTTGTGTGACCCTGGGCAAGTCACTTAATCCCACTTGCATAGCCCTTACCTCGTTTCTGCCTTAGAACTCATACTTAGTATTAATTCTAACACAGAAGGTAAGGATTTCAAAAAAGAAAAGAAAACTATTTTGGGAGCAATGAAAGCTTGCAGGTGCCCAGCCTGACCTATCCCTGAGATCCTGGAAATAACAAAATATTGTTATAAAGTAAAAAAACTAAGAAAATGTGTAAAGCATTTCATAACAAGAACAACTGATCTAGAAAACAGAGAAGGAATCATTTAAAGATCATTAGACTACCTGAAAGCAATGACCAAAAAAAGTTTAGATATTGTATTTTAAGAAATTATAAAAGAATTCTCTCTAGACCTCTTAGAACTAGAGAACAAAGTAAAAATAAACAGAATCTTCTCATCACCTCTTGAAAGAAATCACCAAAATGAGAACTCTCAGGAACATGATAGCCAGAATCCAGAGCTTCCAAGTCAAAGAAAGAATATTGCAAGAAGCCAGAAACAAAGAATTCAAGTTGCTATCCTTTATGCTGGAAGACAACTAAAATGACTTCACTGGTGCAGAGTTGCACAAAGTCTTCAGCTTTAAATTTTCCTTCAGTCACCAAAATCCAGTGACAAAACAAAAGTCAAGATGACTGGTAATGACTCAGGATGAAGTGGATAAACTTGGCTTCTTCAAAGTCTAACCAAGCTCTAAGTCCTCCACATGACCTGCTTCCACTACCTTTGTGGAACAAATTATTTTCATCTGTCTCTTCTGCAGGGGAAAGTCTTCATGTCCTTGGAATAGACATCCCTTTAACTCACTGACAGGTTTGAGGCAGGTCAACTACCATCTGAAGAGTGCTCAGCAAGCCCTCATACCAAAGGTACTAGTCTTCTTTGAACACTTCACACGCCCCCTACCAAAGAGCCAGTGTTGGGATCAGACAAAATTTAACAATTGCTGCTATAACAAAAAGGAGAATTTGAAATACCATATTCCAGAAGCCCATGAAGAAGCAAGCTTCAAAAAATGGTGGACCTTTGAGAGGTATCATCCTAGAAAAAAGAGGCAATGAAGCTGGACTTTACCAAAAGTCAAATCAATCAAAAAAGAAAGAAGCAAGTAAAAAATTAGATGGCACTTTCCAGAAGCAAGAGTCCTTGATTATTTCAGTGAGGTTGAAGCATGTAAATGACAAGATGATGAAAAAAAAAACTAAAAGTCTGTGGTAGGAACTTTTGAACAAATAGAGCGATGTTCCACTCTGAGTAATCTAAAGCTGTTTACATAAGCTTCTATAGTACCTAGTTTAAGAGAGGGATAATATAAATACATGTTGAATTTAATTGAAAACTTTAAATCATTAACACCTTCAGTAAGCATGAAAAGGGAGGCTAAAAAGTCCAAATCACAGAAGGAATCTTGGAGGACTTGATAACATAGAGCCTATTATAATGAAAACCCTAACACCTGTAGATTAGATTGGGGAAAAAATATAAAAGGACAGAGGGCCTGGCCAAGGATCTTAGATTATCATTCAGCTAAAACAATACTGAAGCCTCATAGCTCTAGGAAGAGAAGAATTAAAGAAGAGAGGAAGGTTTAATTGTTGGATAGTCATTTGGCCAGAAAGTTTGAGGCATAGCTTAGGGCAGAAAACTAGGATTAGCTTTTAGACCTCTGTATAATTTGTAATTTTCTCTTTGGTTTGTGCTTGACACAAAGTAAATGCTTAATAAATTGTCTATGTATCTATTGTCTTCCCTGTATTTACTTAACTTGAATATCCACAATTTCATCAGTGTGAATATACCCTTCTCTGATACAAGTCAGAACCTCTCCATAGATGCAAACTTGAACTCATTAGTTCATGTGACCAAAAAAATTAGGCAGACTTTCTCTAATAAAGAGCCTCCCCAAACTTAACTAGGATGGAATGCAGACAACAGATATAAGGTTTGTCCCACACTTCAAGCTATTCCATCTAGGTGGGACCTGCTAGGGCTTGCATACTCCTGGTTTAGCAATTGAGAACCAAAGGCCTCCTTGTCAAAAAGGACAGTAGAATATGACATTAGTGGAGCTCCCTGTAATGACTAGCAGAAAAAGGCTCCCAAAGTAGAAAAACCTAAAGGGCAATGATGAGTTTATTTCTTCATCTTCTCTCCTCAAGAAAAAAGTTGTTGAAGGAAATTCATCACAAGAGAGTAGATAAATACTTAAGAAGAACCAGCAAGTGGACTCGGGAAGAAAAAAGCTAGGGGAGCAGGAACTGCTTCAGGCTAAGAGCAAGACTACAAACAAAATAGAGAGGAATTAAGCATGAGCCACCTCAACCTCCTTTCCAACTCAAAATAACTATTTCAATATCTATATTCTTTTTTCATCTTCCTAATCTGAAGGGAAGAGTCTGAAAGAGGCAGCTAGATGGAGAAGGGATTGCACACTGGACTTGGAATCAATTTGAACTGAGTTCAAATTCTGCCTTAGAAAAATTACTGATTTAGGGACCCTGGGTAAGTCATTTAGACTCTTTCAATCTCAGTTTCCTCATCTATAAAATAGGGGTGATAATGATATACTATTATAATAACCGTTACAGAATTGTCATGGGGATCAAATGAGATAATATATGTAAAAGTTTCATTAGTTGCTTAAGTTGATATATATTACCAATATTACTCCTCTTCTTTTTATTTTCTTCCCCTATCCGATTTCCTGTGTCTTTGATATTTTCTTTTCCATAATTTCTTACATTTGCCTTCAAACTTGCATGTTTCCCTTATTTTGAAAAAGTCATTTGAACCTATATTACTCTTACAATTACTATCCTTTTTTCCTTTCACTTACAAACTTAAAATAAATAGTCTATTGTCATTATAAACAGTGGCAGCCAATTTCTGGCACAACTGCTACAAAAATCTAAGTTTCCTGATTTCCAGTGGTTTCTGAAAAGCTGCTCCATAGCCTGACCTCAATGTATGTCATCAACCAATCAGAGGTTTAGAAAATTGATCGAATCTTGTGTCCAATTTAACCATAACTATTCTTATCCTCCAACAGTCTCCCAAATCACCCTTCCTTCTGCTGTGTTAGCCAATAACCAATAGCCAATCCTCCTCTTCTGAGTCAGATATAATAAAGACACTTCAGGTCAGTTGAGTGAATGAACAAAAAAGCATTTATTAACCATTTGCTATATGTCCATAGGTAGACAGTTGGATAACTAGATGAGATGTAAAAGGAAAGCATCATCTGGTTTCTAGGGTGCCTGGAGTAAGGAAGTTCTTATTCAAATCTGGCCCCACATACTTATTATAAATGTGACCCTAGACAAGTCACATAACCTATTTGCTTTAATTTCCCTATCTGTAAAATGGAGTAATAATAATAGCACCTAACTTCCAAGGTTGTTGTGAGCATCTAGTGAGAAAATATTTGTTAAGCATTTAGTCTTATTATTATGTCTGACACATAGTAGGCATTATATAAATGCTAGCTAGACCTGACATGTCAGGCTAATTTGTACTTATTCAATCACCAATCCATTGGGCTGGCCACTAAGTCCACAGCCCCAGTTATAACCTAATCACTTCTTGAAGTACCCATGGCAGCAGTTACACAAATTCTATTAGTAAAAAAATTTTTGTGCCTTCAAGCATACTGTTCCCTTTTCCCCAAGATAACTGAGGTAGAGACTTCCCAGAGGTAGGTTTCATGCTCTGGGGTAGTGCTCAGCCTCCTTCCTTTTCCTTTTGGGTGAAATAGTAAGTCCCATGGTATATACATGCATAGATAAGTAGGGGCTCTTGATCAAGTAGAATGAACTCCAAAATCTTAAATGTTTTAGAAACTTATTAGGTTGTTTGGTAGAGGAGGAAAGATGGAAGAGAAATCTCTCCTCAGTTTCAAATTTAGGGAACCTAAAACACAAGCATTTGTGTGGACTCTAGAATTCTCATCTCCATCTGGCTTCCCTGGGTTCTTCTCTGAAATCTACCCATTTCTAGCCACATGAAAGTTCAAACAATATTAATGAATAATAAGGTTTTCCTAACAATATAATAAAATAATTCTCTACGTGGAAGATTGCAAATTTCCTACTATCTTTCAACCTGAATCTTTCCCTCTTTCAAACTTAATTATTATTGTAACAGGCACTGTCATTTTTGTCTCATACCACATATCCAATCATTTCCCAAGTCTTGTCATTTCAACCTCCTTGTATTCTTCCCTTCTCTCTAATCACAGAGCTACCACCCTCAACATCACCTCTCAACCATATTATTGCAATATTACCTTTAAAAATAATAACCCATACTTTCTATATTAGAATCCATGATTCCAAATATTAGTTTCAAGGAAGATGAGCTAAGCCCTAAGTAAGAGCTAGGCAATTGGGGTTAAGTGACTTGTCACTCACCCTGGTCAAACAGCTAAGAAGTGTCTGAGGCCACATTTGAACCCAGGACCTCCTGACCTTAGGTCTGGTTCTCTACTAACTGAGCCACCTAGTTGTCCCTGCAATTACCTTTTTTAATTGTTTCCCTGGACTTCCGGGCTAAGATGGCTGCAAAGTAGAAGCAGGGCACTTTACTATCCTAACCAACTCATACAGCATACCTCCAAAGGACAAAAAAACCAAATCCAGATGAAAGAAGAGACCCCACAATAGAGTGCAGTATGGAAGAAAAAACTCAGAAAGTAGAGGAGGACAAACAATTAAAGACATCCAAACTTTCCCAAAAAAATGAAAATTGGTCACAAGCTCTTGAAGAGTTCAAATCTGAGATCATGAGAAAGATGGAAGAGGTCTGGCAAGAAAAGTGGGAAATAGTTCAAAAAAGAAAATAGCAGTTTAAAAGGAAGAATTTTGCAATAGGAAATTGAAGTTCAGAAATCAAATGAAATGATAAGCAAATTGAAGACCAGAAATGACCAGCTAGAAGCCATGAAGAGCCAGATAGATTTGACTGAAAAGGAAAACCAAAAGATTATAGTTGAAAACCAGTCTTTAAAGGCTAGAATTGGGCAAGTAGAAGCCAATGATCTCACAAGACAGCAAGAATTAATAAAGCAAAGTCAAAAGACTGACAAAATAGAAGGAAACATGAAATATCTCAATGAGAAGATAAGAGATCAAGAAAACAAATCTAGAAGAGACAATTTGAGAATTATTGGTCTTCCAGAAAAATCAGAGACAAATAGAAATCTAGATATCACACTACAAGAAATTATCTAAGAAAACTGCCCCAATGTCCTTGAATAAGAGGACAAAATAGACATTGAAAGAGCCTATAGAACACC
Source organism: Gracilinanus agilis (assembly GCF_016433145.1). Lineage (NCBI taxonomy): Eukaryota > Metazoa > Chordata > Mammalia > Didelphimorphia > Didelphidae > Gracilinanus > Gracilinanus agilis. Next base: position 410,139,331 of record NC_058132.1, on the reverse strand, counting down.
CTCTACACTAAATCGTCAGAAGACAATCCCCAGGAATGTAATAGCCAAATTCAAAAGTTTCCAAGTAATTGTTTCCCTACATTGTTTCTTTTCTCTCCAATCTGTCCTCCATACAGCTGCCAAAGCAATTTTTCTAAAGCCCAGATCTGGCCGTATTACTTCCCTGCTCATATTGATACTAGGATCAAATATTATTTTATCTTTATCTTGTTCTTCTTTTACTCCCATTTTCAAATGTTTTATAATGCACAAAATTCTTAGTACACTAGTATGTGAATATATTTTATGAATAAGTATATAAAGGAGAAGTTATTGTTTCTTCTCCTCCCATCCCCAGCTCAATTGATTTATTGATAGGATATAATAAGACAGTGGTGCTAATACTTCATAAAGGAATGTACTTATATCTATTTTTATTGTATCTTTTATGAGCATAGAAACAGCTCAATTGTCCCTAGAATACTGGTGCCTAGCAATTTACCAAGTAGCTAAGTGGCCCAGTGGATATAGCATTAGCCCTAGAATCAGGAACACCTGGGTTCAAATCTGGCTTCAGACACTTACTAGATGTATAAATCTGAACTAATCACTTAACCTCTGTTTGCCTTAGGGGTAGCTAGATGGATAGAATGGATAGAGTGCTGGGGCTGAAGTCAGGAGGACTCATCTTCCTAAATTCAAATCTAGCCTCAGGAACTTATAACCTATGACCCTGGGCAAGTCACTTAACCCTGCTTGCCTCAGTTTCTTCATCTGTAAAATGAGCTAAAGAAGGAAACGGCAAACCCATTCCAGTATCTTTGACAAGAAAACCCCAAATGGGTTCACGAAGAAAACTGAAACTACTCAACAACAATAAGCAATTTGCCAAAAGCATACCATGGGAGCTCATCTGTGATCATTTTTCTTTAACTTTCAACCAGATCTCCACCACTTGCTTCATTGTGACATGAGCTCAGTCTTGTCTAAAGAGCCTTATAGTTACATATATATATATAGAGAGAGAGAGAGAGGATAAGTTGACCTAACTTACCTAAAAATTCTGAGCAACCAGCCCCAATTACTCAGTTCCTTTTTTGGAGCCCTGTACCTCTTTGGGGATTCCCTGGTTTTGTTTTCTTTTTAAGTGAACCTGCTTATCTAAAGGGAAGTGTGAGTTTGAAACCCCATTTTATTGTTTTATGTCCCTGGAAAACTTCTGAGTGCTATTCTTTGTGATGCCAGGACTTGGAAACATTTCTTACCCTTCCAAACTGAATCCATTCAGTGTACATAACAGAGAGCAACAGAGAAGGCAAAAATTCTTATCTCCCCTGGATTCAGGGAATCTCTTATTGTCCACAAACACCAAGACAAAGCAGGGTGGTTTTTCACCTGAATAGTGAGGGAGTAGCTTCTACTCAACCTCATGTTCCTAATTCCTTTGGAGAAAGTCTCTCATGTTATGGGAAGTTCTATAAGGACCAGACTTTCCCTCAGAGGACAGGGACTTGATTTGTTTCCATTTTCATTGAACTACAGAAGACCTTTGGAAGCACTTAAATAAGCTGTAACCTATGAGAATTTGTAAATTATCTATTTATTAAAATTGCGTAATCTGAATTTGGAAATAATCCCTCTGGTACAGGTAGTCCTGTACCCTTAAGGAAGAATATTAATTTCTAGATCTTTGGTGCATTGTACCAAATGGACTTTTCCAAAAAGTACCACCATTGATTTTCAGAGAATAATAAATGTTTAACTAGGGGAAATAAGTGAAAGAGAGGAGGATTTGATTCCTTCTTCCCTCCACCCCTTATCCTGAGCTTAGTAGATGTAGTCACAGGACATAATTGGAGATGAGGTGTTAATGGCTTTAAAAGGTACCCTATTATTCCTTTAGGAAGTATGAAAACCAGAAGCAAGCAACAGCATTAGATCAAAAATGATAGTTACACCTTCAGGTGATTTTTAGAACACAGTCCAGTCAATTTGAATTATTGTAGGCAAGAAGAAAAATCTACTCAGTGGGGAAGAAGTCATTTCTTTAACTCTTGAGTAAGAGGAGGAGATTTTCTTTATTCTCTCTACCACCAGCTTGGTATCCAGCAGTGGGGCTATTTGTCCAGAAGTAAATGGCTCCTTCAAGTATTTGGAGAGTCGTTTCAAAAGAGTTTTAGGAATAGCAGGGAGCAGTGAGACACACACATCCCTGCCCAAATATCCTTGGGGACAGAGAAGTCATATTTGAGCAGTTTTAAGGAGTAGGATTTTTGGTATCGAAGAAGAAAGCCAGCTTTGGACTCAATTACTAGCAATTGAAAGTCAAGCTTTGAAGAGAAGCAGACTCTGGAACTCTTAGTGATATGGCCAGCAAAGCTGCTGAGCCCAAGGGAAAGTTTTGTGAAGACTCTAGAATGGTAGAAAGGATGTTGAGGCCTGAAATTCTGAGGTTATAAATTGCCTTCACCACATGGGTCCCTGATTTGGATTTTTCTACTGGTGTAGTTTGTGCCCATTCTTCTCATGGATGCTCTGTTTATTTGTGGAAGGTTTGGGGGGAAATGTTTTAAAACTGCTTTTTGCTATACCACCTTAGTAAATGCCTTTACTTTGAGCTATTGTAATTATGACTTTGGGCCATCAGTTAATGGAAAGCACACTGTTGGAGGCACGTGAGCTCTAGCTTTAAGTTCTGGAATCCACATGTGGTAACCCCTTAAAGCTGGAATGGTAGCTATCCTCTAAGGTACCCAACCTTTGAGTGTGAGTACAAGTTGGAGGAATAAATCAGAGGGGATACAAGTTAACTTACGAATATTGAAGCTAGATATTCAATTTTTTTTTACTGATATGAGGATGTGATTAAAAAGTCTGACACGACTTCCCTCTACCATATTCTCTGTTTTATTATAATGAACAAATTCACACAGATATCATGATTCTCTTCTTGTCTAAAGTTTAGTTTAGAACTACATGGAGCATTGGTACTATAAACACAAATCACCTCTAAGGTCTAATTTCTGAGAGTTTGTATTTCTGAATGTACATACCCTCTTTGAATATAAAATATTTGCCTGGAAAGGCCAATATTTCCTCATAGTAAGACAGAACAAACCATTTCATGGAAAGAAGAAGCTAATTTTTCTTTTGCTTATGATAAAGAGATAAAAAAGATTTATTTCTTAGCCAAATAATAATGTAGTAATACTCAGATTTTTTTTAAAACTCTTATCTTCTGCCTTAGTATCAATTCTAAGACAGAAGACTAGCAAGAGCTAGGTAGTTGGGGTTATGACTTGCCTAGAGTCACACAGCTAGGAAGTGTCTGAGGACAAATTTGAAACCATGTCCTCCCAACTCCAGACCTGGCACTCTATCCACTGTGCAATCTAGCTGCCTCTCACAAATATGTTTTTTAGGGTTTTTTTATTTTCTTTTTAGAAAATTTTTCCTTCTTTACATGATTCATGTTCTTGCTCTTCCCTCCACCCGCCCACCCACCCCCAACCCCACACAGCCAACACTCATTTCCACTGGTTTTTACATGTGTCCTCAATCAAGACCTATTTCCATATTATTGATAATTGCACTGGGGTGTACATTTAGAGTCTACATCCCAAATCATGCCTGCATCAACCCTTGTGTTTAAGCAGTTGTTTTTCTTCTGTGTTTCTACTGCCATAGTTCTTCCTCTGAATGTGGGTAGCATTCTTTTTCATAAATCCCTCAGAATTGTCCTGGATCATTGCATTGCTTCTAGTACAGAAGTCCATTACATTCAATTTTACCACAGTGTATCAGTCTCTGTGTACAATGTTCTCCTGGTTCTGCTTCTTTCACTCTGCATCAATTCCTGGAGGTCATTCCAGTTCACATGTAATTCTTCCAGTTCATTATTCCTTTGAGCCCAGTAGTATTCCATCACCAGCATATACCACAATTTGTTCAGCCATTCCCCAATTGAAGGACATACCTCGTTTTCCAGTTTTTTGCCACTACAAAGAGTGTGGCTATGAATATTTTTGTACAAGTCTTTTTCCTTATGATTTCTTTGGGGTATAAACCCAGCAGTGGTATGGTTGAATCAAAGGACAGATGGTCTTTTAAAGCCCTTTGGGCATAGTTCCAAATTGCCATCTAGAATGGTTGGATCAATTCACAATTCCACCAGCAATACATTAATGTCCCAATTTTGCCACATCCCATCCAAAATTCACCACTTTCCTTTGCTGTCATGTTAGCCAATCTGCTAGATGTGGGGTGGTTCCTCAAAGTTGTTTTGATTTGCATTTCTCTAATTATAAGAGATTTAGAACACTTTTTCATGAGCTTGTTGATACTTTTGATTTCTTTATCTGAAAATTGCCTATTCATGTTCCTTGCCCATTTATCAACTGGGGACAAATATGTTTTAATGAAAGCCATCCTAGTCTAGTTGACTTCACAGATATGGATTCAAGTCCTATCTGATAACATCCTGAATGTGTTACCCTGGGTAAGTTGATTAACCTCTCAATGTCCCCAGGAAGCTTTCAAAGACTATGAATGCAAAATGATTGGTGATTCATGTTAGAAGAAGAAATTTCTCTGCTCTAAGTTCCCTACACTAAAGAAATTCTAGAACTAGACTAAAAATATCTGATTTTCAATTGCTTTAGGTCCTAATATTGAACAGATTTGATTTGTTTAAAAATTCTGCATGTTGTCAACCACCTGAATCCAAAATGGAAGGGGCAGATTAGGATATCCATTTTTTGACATGGTCAATGTGAAGTTATGCTAATTTGTTATTAGGGAAAGGATTTTGTTGTTGTTGTTGTTGCAAGGAGAAATTTCAGAGGGAAAAGACCTATTAGTAACAGAGATGCCAAAAGGAAAAGAAAGTCACTGGAAGCCTTTTTTGAATGCACAGAAAGCATAGAAGGAATTTCAGGAGTAGAGGTAGACAAACAGGATGGCTTTGAAATTAGCATGTTAAATTTATTATATCATTATAAAATTCAAGGGTGAGATTTTTTAAAAAAGATTTTTTCCCTACAGTCTCATTTAATTGAGGAGTTAATTCTAACATTTTTAAAGTGTCCCTAAAGGTCCTGTCTTGGACTTAGAACTCAGTAAATTTTGAATGAATATGAACAGACAATTCCTAAGTGCTGTCTACAAATCCCCTACCAGTTGGTCAACAGGTTTGTTTGTTTTTTAGTCATTCCCAATTCTGTGACCTCTTTGGGATTTTCTTGGCAAAAATATTGAAAGTAATTTGCCATTTCCTTCCCCAGCTCATTTTGAAGATGAGGAAACTGAGACAAACCAGGTTAAGTGACTTACCCAGGGTCATACAGCTAAGAAATATCTGAGACCAGATTTGAATTCAGGAAGATAGACCTACTATTCTATCCACTTTGTTACTTAGCTGCCCAAGTCCCTTCTTCTGGGATACAAAAAATAAATAAAATTTGGTCCTTGCCCTCAAGAACTCATAGTCAAGTGAGATCAGGGGGAGGATATAATAACACAAATAATGATTCAAATCAGAAAATAATAAAATTATTGAAGGTGTCAAATAGAATAGCCTCAAATAGTAAATGAGGGAGGAGATGCTGAGATGATAACTTGGGAAGTCATAAACAGTTTATTTTTCCTTGATGACAAAGGAGGCATTAATTGCAGTGAACTTTTAAGTACTCTCTCCACCTCAGTCAACATGAAATCATGCACACATGGCTCTGCTTTTGTTCTGTCCCTCTTATGTCCATTCTTCCCCTCCTTTGGTGGAGGGATCTTAAAGATAGAACATATTTAAACTCATGAGCTTTGAAAGGCTGGATGAGAATTAGTGATCCTGGGGTCCAAATAAGAGTTTGCTGGCAGCCAAGCAAAGTGAGGCAGTCACAAGGTTCTGAGGAATGACCTGCAGAATCCAAACCAGCAAAAGGAGGGTTGATTCAGAAATTGAGACTCTATGCCCTGCAGCAAGGGAAAGACTTGCTCAGTAGTGATACAGAAGCCAGAAGTGAACTTGATGGGGCAAATACTTTGTAGCAAATGCTCAAATGCTCTCCCTACCGATGAAGATGATTCAGGCGGGTGTTTCTGTGCTTTAATTTTTGCTATATCTTTTCAGCATTTTGCTTATAGAAGCTAATTGATGTTAATGGCTAAATGAGATTGCTAGGCTACTTTTCTAATTTATTTTAATTGCATACCCAGGTCATTGATCTCTTAAAGAGTATAACGATATATATTCTTTTGTTGATAAAAATACAAATTTCTCATAATGACTCTTTTAGTACTATCCCAAAATTTTTAGTATCGTGACTCTTTTGTAGTCATTTTCCTTAATAAAAATTATCTACTGTAGTTATGATTTGTTCTTCCACCTGCCCACACATTTAGAACTGTATTGTTTATTTACCATTTGAATCCCTTCTTCCAATTCTCCTCACTGATTAAACTTTTTATTGGCCTGTGATTATTTTAAAATGTGCTTATTACCGCTTTTCTGAGTTTTCTGAGTTGGTCTTTATGTCCTAATACATGGTTAGCTTTTAAAGGTGCTATGCAAAAATGATAAATATGTACATTATTTACAATTCCCACTCAGTTGTCATCAAACATCTTATCTCCATCTAATTTTCTGAAATTCTATTAGAAATCTTGTTTCTTTTTCTTGTTTTTATTTTTCTTATTGGCTGGATCTAAAAGGAGGTACAGCTAGATGTCATAGTAGACAAAGCATTGGGCCTGGAGTCAGGAAGACCAGAGTTCAAATCTGACCTCAAGTACTTGCTAGCTGTGTGACCCTGGGCAAGTCACTTAAACCTGTTTGCCTTAGGAAGAATATGGCCAACTACTCCAGTATCTTTTCCAAGAAAACCCCAATGACTTTCACTCCTTCCAAATTGATCAAAGACCTCGCCAAACTGACTTTCAGTAGAGGTAGTCTTATTTTTAAAAGTTATCAAAGTATAAAGCATCTTGTTATTTATATAAATAAATAATTTTAAGCACTTATATGCCAGGTCCTATGCTAGATGCTGAGGATACAAATATAAATAAACAAGATAGTTCATGTCCTCAAAGAGTTTACATTCAAGGTAACAAAAGAAATAGAGTAGAGTATTATTAGTAATCCATAATTGGAATAATCTGGTTCTACCTTCTTTGCCTTTTCTCTTCTTATTCAACTTGATTTAGGTCACCAAGTTTAATCCTTCCTTCCTCTTCTTTTATACCGCACTTTATAATTCATTCTTCATAATTGAAGTTTATTTTCTTTGTGACTATGCCCTTCCCAACTCTATTCATCCTCTCATACCCTGCCTCTTGCCTTTCCCTTTCTCTACCCATTATTCTGTTCATTTAATGACTTGGTGCGTGGGAGTTCAGGTAAGTCTGATGTTCATGAAATGGCTGTTTTCCCCACCTCTATCTTCATATTTATTTATTTTTCTGATAATAAATAGTAAATTCTTCCTTTTCTTCTTTACTTATTTCTGGGTATATTTGTTTTCCTATTTCCATTCTTTACTCTCTTAAATCAAACAACACAGCACAAAATTCTACACAGGCTGTTTGTCTTTTTGACTCATTCTTTGGCTGCTAATAAGCAGTGAACTTTTTGAAGGTACAGGTTGTCTCTTTTCTCACTATTTGGGTGTGAGCATTCAAGCATCATTTAGCCTTTTTTTTTCAAATTACACAAATATATTTGTCCAAGTTCTTCCTGACTCCTATGTTTATATTTCAAAAATTAATAATTCTACCCAGTTCTGATTTTCTCAGTAGGTGTATTTTAAAGAACCATTTGTTCCCTTATGTAATTGACTCTTTTCAAATTGTTATTCTTGATGGCAAGCCTTTTTTTTTTCTTTTTTGCCTTTCAGTGTTCCAATTCCAATATGTTCTTTCTTTTATAATAGATGCTATAGAATCTTGTGTAATCCTAAAATAGTTCTTTGGATACTTGATCTCTTTCTTTCTGATGAGTTAGACTATTTTTCTTTAACTTGGGAAGTCTGAAATTTGTCTAAAATAACTTTTGATATATTCAATTTGTAATTTCTTTAGGCAACCAATTGATTCTATTTTTCACTTTGGCCTCTGACTTTGATAGTCCTGGAAAGTTTTGTTTTCTAAAACAATATGATATCTAAATTTTTAAAAACTTGATATCTACTTTAAAAAAGTGTTTCGAGGATCCTGGATTGGAGTACATTGGAGTACAATAGGGAAACAGAATGAAAACACTGTACCGCATATTGTGCTAAGTGCCTTACAGATATTAGCTCCTTTGATTCTCACACCGACTTTGGGAGGTAAGTGCTATTATTAACTCCATTTTATAGTTGAGGAAACTGAGGCAAACAAAGGTTAAGTGACTTGCCCAAGGTTATGCAGCTAATAAATGGCTGAGGCTGGTTTTGAACTCAGATCTTTTTTTACTCTAGGCCTACGCTATATCCATTTAATCACTTTGCTAAGACCTTCAATAGCTCTCAATTATCTCTTATTGTGCTGTTTTCCAAAGACTTTTTCTATAATAGATATCTTGCTTTTTTCTAATTTTCCAGTCTTTTAACAAAATTCTAATATTTCTTCTTGACTTATTGAATCATTGAGTTACATTTGCTCCATTCTTATTGTGTTCATTATTTGAATAAGGAAGGTACAGGCTGACCACTTTTTGTTCTCTTTCCAAATATTTTAATTTCACTTTTTTAATACTTATTTCAACTCTTCCTTCTCTTTTTTTTCCACTCAAGGAGTCCTTGTGGACAATACATTCTTTTTTTCCCCTGTGGTTTTATTTATGATAATTTAAGAGTTGATTTCTTTCTCTGGGATTTTTATCTTTAAAGGAACTCACAGAATTTCTTTATTGTATTAGGTGTTCTCTCCTATTTGCTCAAGCCTTCATCTCCAGTTCCTTCTTTAGAACTTTGTGCCAAAATTAAGATCTGTCCCTTCCTGAACTTTTGGGTGGAGTGAATTGTCACAGGTCTGGAGTTGCATGATGTTGGATTAGGATGAAGTCTTCTTGTTCCCAATGTAGTTTGAAAGCTATTATATTGCTTCAGTCTAGATAGTGTGATTAGGTCTCAGTCCTGCCCCCTCTACTATATTTCCAGGATGGGGACTGCTTGAGGACAGATCTTTCTTATACAGTCCTGGTTGTTAAGACTAAAATTCTCTGGAGAATGTATCTTACTTTATAGTTATTTATTAAATAAATTTTAAAAGTGGGTCAGAAGAAGAAAAAGAACCAGCCACAAGCCTCCTTACCTAGCCAGTCCTTTTCCAAGTCCAAGCTCCATGTGAAATCTCCCTCTAGATGCACCTTCACTCCCTGTGATTTCTCATCCAGAAAGAGCCAGAGAGCTTCCTCCATCCAAAATGCATACCTTCTGTGATGTCATTTTTCTGGGACTCTCTGACTGGCTGGACATGATGTCAGACGGGATCAGAGGCTGGTCATCAGGATGCCAGGAGTCACATGGGACAAGTGGCCAAAGAGTCTTCCAGGTACCAGGGAGCCATGAGGCTTCTGGCATTCTCCAGAGTGCCCATGCATCCCCCTTTTACAGATAAGCCTCAGGCTTTGTTCTTAATCAGTTAAGGAGGAGGGAGCAGTGATTGCTGAAACAAAACTGAATTCACTAAAGAATGGGTGTTCAAATTTAAATATTAACCTTTCCTTTTAAAACCCCAAGACTGATCTTAGAGTACCAAGAAAAAGAGGTACAAACTAGTATTAAATTCTTACAATCCCCTAATTCATTGGGAGATATGTTAGTCTCTCCAATGAAATATTCCATATATAATATCCATACATTTCAAAATTGTCCCACTAGGGTACATAAGGGCTCAAATATGTTTTATATTTCATGGTAAGTCTAAGTACATTTGGATGTTTCTTAACATATTAAAAATGTTTGATAGACACATTGACAAAGAGCCATTGGGGGCATTTCCCTTTTCTGGCACAAGGGTCTTAAAATCAAAATAAAATATCAGTGTTTGGGAAGAACAAATGGCCCTAACCCCCATAGTTCATTATATCCAAAGGCTCATTCAGAATGTCATGAGGTAGTGTCTGATTTTTGAAGATATCTTTTATTGCTGCCATCTTTTAGTCCATCTGGGATCACGATGGTCCTCACAGCATTGTCTTTGAATATTCTGCTTTTCTGGTCTAGGTTATTGGCTATAACTTTCCCCAAAATTGCTTAATAAAGAATCTAACTCAATGGACCTTTAAGATAACTTCACAATGGTCTAGGGCTTAGGATGTTTCGTTGGAACTAAGCCCCACCTACTGATATAGTTTGCAGCGATATCTTGGGGAGTTCCCCTAATCTTGATCACAGCTGGCTTTATCCATTGTTATATGGTGTCCCTTATGGAGAAAACAGGGGAAGTTAACTTAATATTTATCTGGATTCAGAAGGGTGAGTAGGAGACAGGAATGGATAATAGTCTGGGACCAAACAAGTTAGGGAAACTGGGGTTAGCTGTTTGGAAATGACAGTTGACAAAAGTGACAGTTAGGCCTTAACTGTCACCCTGCTCCACCTAAACAGGTAATCTGTGAAACCAGCAAGTAAATGACAAGAGGGCTTATTAACAAGTTTAATTTAAGGAGACTATTGTCTAAAGAAGGGAGAAGGGGTTTCTATTCTACCAGTCTATGAGCAAACCACAGGGTCAGGGGAGGGACTTATCTACATTGAACTGAGAACCAAAGCAAGACAGGGCCCAAAGAATAGCAGGACTGAAGTGGATATCCTCACAGCAGAGTCCTGACACACTCCAGCGATGGCACAGCTATCCCAGGTCTTCAGCCAGTACTCCTTCAATTGGGTAAGTCAGGGAGCTAAACCAACCTGAGCTAACCAGCAACTCAGGTTAGATTTTATAGTCTCTACCTAACCTCCCACAGGCAAAATCCTCCTTCCTGATATCAGGAAATCAGGGTACAAACTCCACTTCCTCTGAGGTCTCCCAGGATCAGTTACAACTTGTCCCCAACCACCATGGAGTCCATCTCAGAGAGAGCAACCACACTTCCTGCTTCCCCATTCCTTTTAGAATTCTCCAGCCCTTCCTGCTAAATCTCCTAAATAATAATTTTTTAAACTTCCTCACAACATGTCATACTATATATGCTTCTGGAGGTCCAAAGTTTTAGTCCTTGGCCCTTGGAGTGAGCTGACTCAAGATCAAGCTGGCTTCAAACTGATCTCTTGAGACCCCTTTTGCACAAGGCTAGTGCTTTGGCCTAGTTTCCTATACCAATACTTACCAGGAGACCTAGGAGTGATCTTTGCTTCAGGCCCTGCCTCTTTGAGTAGTCCATTATGGTGCAGAGGAGTTCCATCTCATGCATGGAGGTGTTTTTCTTTAGTTCTGTTGTTTCATATGGTATTGTTATTTACTGCTAATAGGAGCTTTTCTGAAGACCTGGACTCACAACCTGAAAGTTGGTTTATTTCTTTAAAAGTATTTGCATCTTACCTACTTGGCTTAAACTAAAGAAATGAAGTTCTAATTTTGGAATTTAAGACAGTGGTGTGCCAAATAGAGAATGTATTTTTAGGACAGAAGACTTTCTCAATATTTCTGAAACCTCACTACATAAGTAGCCATCTATGCCACCTACTCGTAAGGCCTGCCCTGACAGGAACTTCAGCATACCAATATTATATTTGGCTACTCACTAAGGATTCAGTAATCAATGGGAAAGAAAAGAAAGAGGTATCTGTAGTAGTCTGTCTGCTCCAGGCCATTCTGCTTATATCTGACTGAATATCTTCAAGAGTTACTCACCAGCTTTAGAACCTTCAGGAGTTCCTTACTGGAATTTTTAGTCAAGTCTAAACCCCTCAGCCCAGCATGGAAGATCCTTCTTTCACTGAGTGCCTTAGTTACATGTACTTTCCTTTACACATTTCTCTCAAAGTCTTCCAAAGGCTTTTCTCCTACTCCTCATGATTTCTTAGCTCTAGCCAAGCCCATCTTCTTACCACCCACACACAAATTTTCCATGTTTCCATTCCACCTCCATCTCCTTTTGCTCATGTGCCTGGAATGTCCTCCCACCTCGAGGTAGGATGATCGAAGCTGCTTGTGTATCTAACACAGCCCTGTTTATTCTGGAATGATCTAGGATGGTAAAATAAATTGTATGTGGCTGACTTAAGGGGATCTCAGTTTATTTCTGTGGAATAGTAAATGGGGAAAGCTACTTTGATTAGATTACTTCACATTCTATTTACTACCTGCCTATGGTCTATGTTCCACTTGAAACTAGAGTGACTGGGACACCCCCAGGGTAGGAATATAGTCTTGGAGAGTAACTGAACCAAAGAACAATATCATTCAAGTGGACTCTGAACACGCTTTCCTCTTTTTTCACATGCTTCTTGAATACTGATATGTATTGAAAATGTGTTCATAGTTGAACAGTGGAGTACATGGAACTTTTTCCTTTGTCAGAGAAAACCTCCAGTCTTTGTTGCTACCTACATATCTATCACTTTCAGTAAATCAACAAGGTGAGTCAACAAGCATTTGTCAAATGTTTACAATATGTTATGCACTGTGCTAAGTACTGACAGTACAAAGACAAGCAGAAAAGATAAATAGTACCTGTTCTCAATTTAGCTTACCTTTTAAGGATCAATACATAAAAAAGGAGCAGAATTTAAGGGTGGAGATGAAAGATCCTAGGAAAAAGGGATTGTAGTGAGAATCAGGAGTACAACCTGAAGAGGACTAAAGATGTGGCTGTCCTGGGCATCCTCCTTAAAATGGAAATTCTAGAAAGAACCATTCAATCAGAGGGAAGCCTCTGGGTGGGCTACTTCCAATGTGTAGAGTCTAGAAATAGAGTAAGTTCCTAGAATTGAGAGATTTCTAGGTTTTTGTAGAAAAAGTCCAAGAGTCAAGTGTGACTGAAAAAGAATGAAGACCTACTTAAGACACACCTCCTATAAGAATCTGATTTAATCTTACCTGATTATTTTCTTCCTCAGCTCTTATATATGGATTTAAACTATATGATCATACATTTGTTTTTATTCTTTAATGGTTTTCCTCATATATGTATTTGTTTCTTCATTAAGAGTATGAGTGCTGGGGGCAGCTGGGTAGCTCAGTGGATTGAGAGCCATGCCTAGAGACGGGAGGTCCTAGGTTCAAATCTGGCCTCAGACACTTCCCAGCTGTGTGACCCTGGGCAAGTCACTTGACCCCTATTGCCTACCCTTACCACTCTCCTGCCTTGGAGCCAATACACAGTATTGACTCCAAGATGGAAGGTAAGGGTTTAATAAAAAAAAAATAGTATGAGTGCCTAAAGGGCAGGTACTGTAACTTCTATTTTGGATTTTTTTTCTATATCCCCCAATATCCAGAGGTATGACTAAGAGAAGAAAGGAATTAGGGTTGAAAAAATTTAGTGATCTGTGTGACTCTGGGGAAGTAACTTAATTTTGATCACCTTGCCACTCTTCAATCTTAGAATTGATACTAAGAGAGAAGGTAAGAATATAAAAAGAGAAAATAATACAATCTTGTAGTGCAGAGGTGCAATCAACCCTGCAAAAGGCTAACTGCAGAATTTCTTGCAGTTGAGAGGGTTTAGAACCCTGACTAGCAGGCAGTTGATCTGGGAGACTTTGTCAGAGCAGAAGGGTCAACTGAGCTCGGTCTTTGGGCTGAAACCTGGCCTTGATTCTGGGCCTTTTCCCTTGAGATTTTGTAGCTTAGCTAATTCCTCTGGATCTCCCTGACCTTTCCTATTCCAATCACCATTTCCCTTCCTGATTTCCTGTGGGTTTTGGGAGAAGGGTGGATTTGGGTGGTAGCAATCAAACTTTGAAGACTTAGGTTTTCCCCATAGTCAAGTAGGGCTTACCCTTGATACAAATTATCTCCTGATTCATTGTGTGTAACTTTCCTAACCTTAAAGGCAACAAAACCTCCCAGGACTGAGAGAGGGCAGGCCCTTTCTCAGTCTCCCATTCCTGTGTCCCTCCCCCACCTGGAGCTTCTCCCTAGGCAGTTGTGAGAGAAACCTTGTATCCCTCTGTCCTTTATAATCAACTCTGAAACTTAATAAACCCTGTTCATTTAATAAAACCTTTTGCTAAATCATTGGTTGAATGATAAAAGAGGGATAAGGAGAGAAACGAATAGTTTCTCTTTGGGTCCTGAGGGGAGCTGGAGGCAACCATCTTGGAGGAAGTGGTGATCTCTATACTTCCTCTGAGAAGCCCTTCTATTTCACAGACAGGGAAGAGCCTTGGAACTCTGTCTTTGTGAACCTGAGAAACTGACCAGAAAGCCCTCTAGTTAGTTTCAAACCATTTCTGACTGGCCCTAACCTTTTGTCTGTAGAAGTGCCCCTCCTACCTGGAAGGGTTCAGCCTGTTTCCCTTCAGTGTCCTCTGTCTCAAGCCTGTGTACCCAGTCTGTGTCTCCCTGTTGCAGCTGCCTGCCCAACTACCTCATCCTCTTCTCTTGCCGCTCATTATACTTTATCGTCCTATATTTCCCTAAACTCAGCCATTCCCTTACATCTCTCCTACCACCTCAATTTACTACCTCCACCATTGTACCTTTCTTTCCCACCTACTGACTTAGGGACCCACAAACCCCATCCACTTGCTTTATTCCCTTATTACAGGAAGTAACTTAATTTTGATCACCTTGCCACTCTTCAATCTTAGAATTGATACTAAGACAGAGGGTAAGAATATAAAAAGAAAAAAGAATAAGTCAATCAGTTTATAAGCAATTATTTAGTACCTGCTATATTTCAGGCACTGTACTAAGGTCCGGGGATGCACAATAAAAGAAAAAGACTGCCCTTTACAGAGCACACAAACTAATGATAGAGATGATGTGGAAACAACTATGTACAAACTGTGTTCAAGATAAATTGGAAATTATCAACAGATGGAAGGCAGGGACATTATGGGAAACTGAGAAGGGCTTCCTGTCAAAGGTTGAATTTTAGCTGGGACTTGAAAAAAGCCAGAAGTCAGAGATGAGGAGCGAGAGTATTCTAGGAGTGAGGGACAGGCAGTGAAAATGCTCCAAGTCAGAAGATGGAGTATCTTGCTCCCTCTTCTTAGTGACTAAGGAGTCTATGAGGTATTCCCACAACCCTGGTGTAAGAACTTGCTAATCCATTTCCAGGGCTACTCATCCATTTTTGGGGTCCACCTCTCACCCAACTCCCACATATAACCCCAAGAAACTGTAGCATAAACAGAAGTTACACCTCAGTAAAACTGTCTTAGCATATGGCCTAAACTAGATTTAGTGGTAATCAACAGACCTCAGACCTGGAGACCAAGAAAGTGTGCATTCTTGAGTATTATGATACAGACTACAAATACTTTTTAGCAAGAAGATAATTGACATTATACCATCCCTAAGTCTTCAGATGTGTCTAGACACACCTTTTCCATGCCCTCCCAGGCTGTGACTATTCTGCCTACTTCAAGTTTATTAGAACTTATTTCTGAGAGTGAAATTTATATAAAGGAATTATATTTAGTAAATGTGGCAAAGCACAGAAGATATATGGGACTGTCACATTTTAAATTTGTAGAGATTTGACTCTGTTAAATTGAACTATGCTCTCTATCTGAAGCTCTTTGGACCTTTTCAGTCCCAGTAACAAGATGACAGACAGCTAACTGTCAGAACTACCAAAGGGAACCCAACAGGGAACAAAGCAGAATATCATTTCCAACTAAGAAGAGATTGGTAAAAGAAAACATGTACTCTTTAGGATGAGGTCTCAGGTTAGATTTTGTAACTTTGAGGGCATCAGGTGTCTATGTAAGATTTCAGCATTTAGATAAGTCTTTTCTCTTTATTCTCTTTTTCAAACTAAAAGAGGATAGTCTTCTGACTTTATAATCCACGGGACTTCCTGATTATAGAGATTGATACATGAGGAGCAGCCACAACTGAGAAAGCTTAGTTCAGGTTACCAAAAACACATAAAAGTTGATACACAGCCATGAATTGTACTTGCAAATTGTTTATTGCTGAGGGAAGGCAAATATTGGGATGGGAGGTCATAGTCCCTCTGCCTCTTGGTAAGGTGAAATCTCAATTGGCCAAGAAACATTTCTCATGTATGAGCCAAAGAAAGTAAGCAGTTAAATCATACTGCATATTATAGTGAAAGGCCAAATCTCACAGAAGATCTGGTGAGAGATGGAAAAGTAAATAAAAGATAAAGGATCAAGGGAACAGAAGCCATGATATCCCCAGGCATAATAAACATTGTCATCAGAAATCTGATTAGAAAACAGAACTATGGTTTGCTGCATCTATAACCTGAAAGGACATAATTGGTGCTAGCATGGGACATTAGAATACTGAGCTGGTATAGAAAAGACTGACTTCTACATACTTAGCATGCAGAAATAAGGAAAAATCCAGGAAAGGAGGTTTCCTTGGATCCCAATTACAGTAACCTTAGAACAGTGCTTGGCATATAATAAGTGCATGCTTGTTGACTGACTGACAATAAAAAATCACTTCATTTTGAATTCCTTATGGGCCTACTGAATTTGGAATCAAGAAATCCCATGCAGAGGTAATGGTAAAGATTGAGAATGTGGGATACATTGTTGTCTTGGACAGCAGGTCTCAAGTAACTATAATATTCCAGATATTTTATGAAAGACATTTAAGGAAAGTACCTTTTCAGCTTTTGAAAAGGCTTGGGATTAGGGGACTGAGGGACAGGAACTATCCATTTTGGGAATATATTTAATTGAGCTTGAAGTTTCCCCAGAAAGTTATTGATGTCATCAGGAAGATGGATACCATCTCTGGTACATCCATGTCTACCAGCACTGATCAAAACCAGTTCCAACCAGTTCAGACAGGATATTTCAGACAACAAGCTGAGACACAATTTTTGCATTATTTACCATCAAGAAGCCTGCATGAAAGCAGTAAACATCATAAGGATGCTAAATTTTCACACTCAGAAATAAGTCCTGAGAATTTTCATTTTTGTGACTCTCTAACACCATAAAAATAGAAGAAATAGTTGAGACAGAAGCTCAGTAAGCTGTATATTCTTAAAACTTGAATGGGATATAGGAATAGGCCCATAAAGCAACACACAAGATCCAGATCACCAACTCCTGGGTTTTACAGGAACTATTTAGGAAGATTTACTTATCTCTGATGGAAGTCCTCAAAAACCATCTCAAAGAACTTCTGATTGATAGTATCATCACAGAATCTAGCAAGATGTATGTATTATCCATCATGCATGACTTCCATAAGATTGGACTATGTTTACATGACCAGACATTTTAACAAAAGAACTATAATGGAGCAATATATTATTTCAGGAGTTCAAGATACCCTGGACTATTTTCAAGGCAGGCAATGGTTCTCATATTGCATTTATATCATGGGCACATAAGATTCCTTTGACAGAATAAAAGGAGACAAATACTTTAATCTACCCCTTGGGATTTTACTAGTAAGCACAGATGCCATAAGTTATCTCAAATATGCCTACCATTTTCTGCTTGCAATATTTCTCCTGGATCTGGGAGTTCTGAAATTTGTTTATAATATTCTTAGGAGTTTTTCTTTTGGCATCTGTTTTAGGAGGTGATCAGTGGATTCTTTCAATTTTACATTATCCTCTGGTTATAGAATATCTGGACAATTTTCCTTGATAATTTCTTGAAAGATGATATCTAATCATTTTTTATCATGGTTTTCAAGAAGTACAATAATTTCTTAGATTATCTCTCCTGCATTTATTTTCCAGGTCAGTTGTTTTTCCAATAAGATATTTCACACTTTCTTCTATTTTTTCATTCTTTTGACTTCCTTTGATTATTTCTTGATGTTTCAAGGAATCACTAGCTTCCACTTACACAATTCTGATCTTTAGGAAATTCTTTTCTTCTGTGAGCTTTGGTTCCCCCTTTTCCATTTGGCTAATTCTTCTTTTTTTAAAATTCTGTTCCATGAATGTTAGTTCCTCTTTTACCAACTGACTTAATTCTGTTTTTTAAGGTATTATTTTCTTCAATATTTTTGTGCCACATTTATCAAGTTATTTACTCTTTTTTCATGATTTTTCCTGCATCATTCTCATTTATTTTCCCAATTTTTTCTCTCTCTCTTTTATTTGATTTTTTAAATACTTTTGAGTTCCTCTAATAATTTTTTCTGGTTTGGGAATAAATTCATATTTTTTTGGAGATTCTGAATATAGCAGTATTAGCTTTGTTGTCTTCTTCTGAATATGTTTTGGTCTTCCCTGTCCCCAAAATAACTTTCTATGTTGAGTTTCTTTTTTTGTTATTTGCTCATTTTCCAGTCTTTTCCTTGTGTTTTAACTTATAAAAACTGTTACAGTTGTGCTCTCTTCATGTGGTGAAGGGAGCATTGTTCTAAGCTTCAGGTTCTTTGCACAGTTGCCTTCAGAGTTAGTTCTGGGCATCTATAAATTTTCAGTTCTTCCAAGTTGATATGTTCTAGGGAGATGTCCCAGCCTGTGCTCTGGTTGATCACAAACACTCTTTTCCTCTCTGGAACTGAAAGCAACAACAATAATTCTTTCCCTCCTTGAAAATGTGACCAGGATCCCCTGCTTCCCTGTCACTGAAAGCATTGGTGTGTGCTAGTGCTCCTCCTCACTGTGGGACTACCACTCTCAGACAATGACCTGGTTCTATGTCTGGGCAATGCAACAGAGTCCTGCACTTAGAGCCAGCCAAAGGACCTTGTGTAATCTTCTAACAGTTGTCTGACCCCATTATGTTCTGTGGCTGAGAGCTCTAGAAGCCTTTGCTGATGATTTAGCCTCTCCCAAGAGATGTGCTGGCTTGCCAAAGTAGGGACTGACTTGGCATGCTAGGCCGTGCTCCACTCCCACCCTTTGTGTGATAGACCTTTTGTGATGACCTTTTAAATTATCTGGTGCTGAAAAATTTTTTCATCCCATCCTTTTGTGAGTTCTGTTGCTCCAGAATTCATTTGAAGGTGATAAGGAGGGTAATTATTTGGAGGGTAATTTGGTAGAGATCAGGCAGAACCATGCACATTCTCCAATATCTTGGCTCTGCCACCCTTCTGTACTAACAGCTGATGGAGACAGTGCTTGGAAATGCGAATGATCTGAAATTGTTGTACTTAGATGTCTTTGGAAAGACAGTGAAAGAATCTGAAGAAAAACTAGAGAAAGTGTTGGATCATCTAAATAAAGCTATTCTGAAACTTTTGATTGGCAAGTGCCAGTTTGTCAGAGACTATCAAGATTATTAGATCAATAAAGCATGAGCACTGAAGTAGAGAAGGTAGAAGAGCTCCTTAACTAACTATATCCACTTTTGACATTTGAGATTTAAGAACTTGTTTAGGATTTTATGGTTATTTTTGAAATTTTTTTGAGAATTATGCTGCTTCAAATTCCAGTTCACATGACCAACAAGATGGAAGACTAGACATTTTCTCTGATCCTACCTCTCAAACTTCTCCAAATTAGGAATTATGTATAAGAGATAAAGCAATTTCAGCTGTCTTCACAGACTAAGAACCAATTTGAAGTAATAACCCAATGAACTAACAGTCCAGAAGGCAAATACCTAATCTTAATATGCTAATTCACTCTCCCCTCTGCCACCAGCCACCCTAATAGGGCTTCACTAACTGACTCATTGACTTATAAGAGAAGTTCTCTCTGTCTCCCTGGGATTCCCCAAAGCCAGAAGATTGTTCTGGCTAGTACTTTATCTTGGCAGAATGCTGAACTGCCATAGTACTTAACCAGAAAATTAAGGAACAGAGGAAACTGTGGCAAGATGTCACCATGTGCATGGGTCTCCACCAAGTCTGAAGAAAAGGCAGGGGTATAGCATCTAGCTGTGGCCTATGACTAGTTCTGTCCACCTGTAAATTATTTAGGATAGAAGTAAAAGGCAAGGAAATATGAATTCCTGCATAGGAAAGACTGAATAGTTTTGAGGTCCAGCCTCCAGAAAATTGCCATTACAGGGGAAGGAATAAAAAATTCAGTGATAAGGAAAAAGACCAGAATTATCAAAGATCTCAGGAGGAAGAAAATTCAGTTAAAAAACTTTGTGCATAAGCAAGTAAATCACCTAGAACAATATTAATAGTGTAAGGGAATATATCTTAGCCTACGAGGTGCTAAGATAATCTTCAGATCAGTTAAACAGATATCTGAAAATAAATATTGTGAGAAAAGTAAATCAAAATTTCATGAGGTAGGGGATCTTATGGATTTCCAAAAGATCACAGAACCACAGAAGGATATTCCCAAATTGTTTAATAGGCAAGAATTATGAAAGTAGAACGTATGCCCCCTATCCAGCAGAAATAATTAGTAAAATAGAAAACTTGAATCCATAATAGCAAACTTTGCCAAAGAAGCAAAGAGAGAATAACTAAAAATTCAGTTAAACAGAATTTGAAGGATAACCTGAAAGAAGAGAAACAAAAAGCAATCACATTTTTAAAAAATATGATCTCTATACAAGCAAAATATATTGATCTTGAAAATAGGATGCATTTAATAATTTTAATGACAAACAGTAAATCCTACAGATAAAGAGGAGAAAGAAAAGGTGATACCCTGCAATTCTGAGCCCAAGACAGCAATTTGTCCAGGATGATAGAATAACAGGAAGAAGTATAACTGAGCTCCACCCACCTTTCCTCTAAAAACACAAAAAACTACTCCATATAGACCTACAAAATGCGCCAAACCAAATCCTGATTGGGAAATACAGGTTTTTTGTTTTGTTTTGTTTTGTTTTAAAACCACAGTGTCATTTTTTTCTTTTCCAGATCAGCAAAGCAAAATAAATAGAAAAGTCTGTGGACATTGGAGTTAGGGTCTAGTGAGGAATAGCTGGCCAGAGTATTTTAGCATAAAGAGAACCAGTATACCAGGGCAAGAAGAGACCCATATAAAGGAGCCTAACCTTGTGTAAGCAAGGTACAAGAACAGGTTCTGACTGGTAGTTCTATTACTGACTACCTAGTATCAGGTCTGTAGGAAAATATATGTAAGGTAATGGGGTCACCAGGGATATTATAATAAACTAAGGGGTTTGAGGGAACACACTTTGGGATTTAAGAGAGATTAGACTTGGACATTGAAGACTTGTACAACTATACTACTCCTAACTGACAAATAACAGTCAACTGTCACTCTGGCCAGAGGCCTTGAATTCAACAGACAAGGCAACAGGATGAAACTGGGTTTTAATTAGAAACAACTAAAAGGAGGGATAGGAATGACTAGTCTAAACCCTTAACACCTAATAACAAAACCCACAGGGAAAGGGAAGGGCTTATTCTACTCTAACTTAGTAATCTAAACTGACAGGGCCCAAGGAGCTATAAATGGAGTCTCTGGGTTTCTGCCTAAAACCTGGAACCTGCCAGGCTTGAGTAGAGCTAGGGCTTTTGTGGCTTTGGGATTCTCACTGCAATCCACTGATGATCTCTGGATGCCAGGAGTCAGGATGGTCTCAGGAACCAAGTAGTGAGGGTTTGCTTGAAGCATTGTCCTCCAGTTCTCAAACCTCACCTCTTCTCTTGGCTCTGTAGATCTTGTCCTTTTGCTAGATGCCACACCACACAAGATCCCAGGGGAAAACAGGAAGCAGGGTATCCTTTGCTCTGAGGTCTCCCAGGCTGGCAACAGTTTTTGCCCACCACTAATGGAGTCCACACTCAGGGCACAGACACACTTCCTCCTCCTTCATTCCAACCTGGAATTCCCAGCTCCAGCTCCTTCCTGCTAGGTTCAACTCAATTCCTAATAACCAGCTAATCTAATCTTACTCATAACAGGTCACAGATCCAGGGTGGGCTGAAGAGGGGCTTGCATATAGGTATGTTTTTCCAGGGTGATAAGTGGTTGCAGGATCTAAAAAGTGTACTGAGCAAGGATCAATTCTGAAACAAGCAGTAGCTATGTGATTCTGACTCCAAGGTCAATACAGAACCATGCCCAAAGGGCCATAAAACTCTGCATATCTTTGACCCAGTAATACTACTACTTGGTCAGTATCCTAAAGAGATCAGAGATAGGGTGAAAGAACCTACTTGTACAAAAAATATTTTTAGCAGCTCTTTTTGTAGTGGCAAAGAATCTGAAAATGAGAAGGTGTCCATCAAATGGGAAATGGCTAAACAAGCTGTGGTATATGGCGGTCATGGGATACTATTGCATCATAAGAAATGATGAAGAGGATTAGTTCAGAAAAACCTGGACTTATATGACTGATGCAAAGTGAAATGAGCAGAACCAAGAGAACAGTGTATATAACAGAAATATGTATTACGATCAGCTGTGAAGTATTAAACTATATCAAGAAAACAAAGTTTTAAGATAACCAACTCATGATAAAACAACCACAGTCTACAGACAAAGAAGGAACTATTAGAATCAATCAGCTGTTACAGAGGAACTATTAGAATCAATCAGCTGTTACAGATCAAAGCACACCACATTTCACTTTCTTTCATAAGTTTTTATTGTATATGTAATATGTCTTTTATTGTATATGTAATGTTTTATTGTATATATGATGTGATATGTCTTCTATTATATATGTGATATGTATCTTTAGTCACAACATAGGAAATATCAAAATATATATTACAAATGTAATAATGGGGGTGTATTAGGAGTAGAGAGATGTAGCTGAGAACTAGGTGAAGGCTGAATAGAAATCCCCTTCTCACTGCTGCTGCCCCTTATTTCAGCAAGACTAGATGGGGTCCCCTTGAAAAACAGGGAACCCTTGAGAGGGCGTGCCACCATTGAGGGGCTGAAAGAATGGTACCCTCTCAAGGAGAAGGGAGTGATACCCTGATTCAGTGTTGGTGTGAGTACACAGAAACCTCCCCCTTCCGCACAGCAGGTGGTCAGACTTAAGATGGAGATCACCCTTTCTAGACCCCAGCACTCCCTCTTAACCTAGTCTCCTTCTAATGCAGGGGTCAGCAATGTATGGCTCTTGAGCCATATGTGGCTCTTTTGAGGGCCAGATATGGCTCTTTCTT
The DNA here is from genome assembly GCF_016433145.1 of Gracilinanus agilis. Taxonomy (NCBI): domain Eukaryota; kingdom Metazoa; phylum Chordata; class Mammalia; order Didelphimorphia; family Didelphidae; genus Gracilinanus; species Gracilinanus agilis. The sequence goes on along the minus strand of NC_058132.1, from coordinate 410,116,237 downwards.
CAGGAGCCATAAAGTCAATTTTTTTTCAGGTGCTGTTACAGGAGCGTGCACTGTGAGCACTGTACAGCTCTCACGAAATTACATTTTTAAAAATGTGGCATTTATGACTCTCATGGCTAAAAAGGTTGCCGACCCCTGCTCTAATGGAACTAACATAGATCTGATCTTTTGATATTTATTAGGATCAAAAGGGGAAGAGGAGTGATGTAGGGTATTTGTAGGATGGCGGGACACAGGGATCCCTAAAAGGGTAGTCTAGTCAGGTCCTTCACCCTGGCAAGTCCAGTTTAGTCTTCTATCCCTGAAGGGAGAACCAAAGCTTTCCTCAAACCAGAGCTTATCCTGCCCTTCCCCAATTAATGTTATTGCCTAAAAGCTATATTGATTAGCAGACAAGGGTGGGATACTATCTGGCAAAGGTCCAAGGCAAGAGAGGTTCGGGGAACCACTCTTCAGAGGAGTCCAGCGACCCTAACCACAGTTGAGCACTGCTAGAGATCTAGGAGATGACAGGATGCCAAGATGTCTCTGGAGCAAGTCTTCTTTTCTGGTCAGGAAACCAAAAGTTCCTTCAGGGGATCTCAGAGCTCAGTGCTTGGATCCATATCCTCCCTCTCTGGCTCAAGCCCCTGAAAAGCCTCTTCTCAGGTTCCCAACTGCCGGAAGTCCCTCTGTCCCAATTGTCCCTTGACTCTCCTATCAACATTTCATGGTTCTTTCAAGATGTCTGTCCCACTCTTACACAAGAAAGTACTGGTATAACTTATATCGGACTATTTGTGGCATGGGGTGGGGTGGAAATGGAGGAGGAGAGGGAGGGAGAGAATCTGAATGGCTAAATGTCAGGGGGAAAGTGTCAAAATTTGTTTCTACACATAATTTAAAAAGAGAAAAAAATGTAATGGTCTCAGTTCTAACCTCTATGACAGTCTGAAGCCTGCAGTGGAATAATTAGGCCAACTATTAGTGAACAAAGGCAGCTTGTAGTTCTAGCACTCTGAACTAGCAGAGATTTCCATCAGATTGGTAAAAGTTAAGTCAAATAGCAGTCTATTGGAACTTCAACCAGGAGTAGGCCTGGTCAGGTCAAGAATTTACATTGCTTAGACCAAGACTGGATAAGTCCACTTTGGGGAACACTGAAAACACAAATTTTCAAATTGACCTGGGCTTGAAACCTGGAATAACAAAACCCTCAAATAAACTAATTAAGCAGCAAAAGGACCCAGGAGAATGCATGCTTAACCCAAACATTCTATCTAAAAGCATGAAGGTCTGGCCTAACCATAAAAATCCAAAGTCAGGAAGTAGGATGAAAGAATGAGCTAACCAAAAGAAGAATAGCACCATAAGAAGTTATTATGGAGTCAGGGATACTCAAGATAAAGAAGGAGAGAATAATCCCCAAATATCTATAGTCAAAGCTTCAAAAATAGCCTCAAAACAAAGCCTGGGAAAAAATTCAACTAAAATTCCTGGAAGAGATGAACCAATAATTTTTAAAAGACTTTTAAAATGTTTGTTTTTTTTTATCAAGGAAATAAGAGCAATAACAAAAAAGACAAGTGGGGGAAGGGATAATTCGAGCTATGGAAGAAAAAAATTGGAAAGAGAATTAATGGTTTGGCACAAGAGTACAAACCTTGCCCAAACAACAAAGCCCTGAAAATTAGAATAGTCCAAATAGCATATAATGATTCCTTAGGAAAACAAGAAATATTAAAATAACATTAAAGGATTGGAAAAAAGGCTATGTGACCTATCTCATAACCAAAACAACTGATCTGGAAAACAGCTGGATGAAAGATAATTTAAGAATCATTATGAGAGCTAAGCCATTTTCAGGGTATGATAGGACTACAATCTGCCAAAAATTTCCCAATATGGATTAGGTCCGTACTTCCTTCTTTTCCTAAAAGCATAGGTTAGGCCCATACCTTTTCCTTACTTCTTAAGACAGAAATGCATTTTCCTAAAAACAGAGACAAAATTGTCCCTGGAATCTGATTGGTCCTGGCCTCCTAATTCCCCAAAGGGTTCAGAGCCTCTCAGACTGAGTGGGTATCTAAGACAATGGAAGAGTCACCATACCTTGTGCTGATGACACACTGACCAGATGCATTTTAATAAAGAGATAAGGGAGGCCCCTATTTACCAAATCTAAAGATGTATCACTGTAGGGTTTCTGGGTTAAGATGGCGGCAGAGTAAAAAGCAGCACTTAACCTCTCCTGACCTAAACAAACAGGACTTCTCAAGGGGGCATAAAAACAAACCCAGTAGAACAGAGGGACCCCACAATAGGGTGCAGCATGGAAGGTACATGGGATTGGGGCATTTCCATGCTATAAAGGGGTGAAACAGCTCTCACTAAATCGCGGGCTGAGCAACCACGCCCCCTGACCCCCCCCCACACACACACACCGCCTGCAGTGCCGAAGACAGGTCAAAAGAAATAGAGCAAGTTTGGGGCACCCATTGAGTCATTGGCAGCTCCAGGGCCTGTTCCTGAGGGCAGCAAGATTTAGGACCACAAAAAGCTGAGGAACTCACACGGACTCTGAGCATGGACGCAGATCGCAGGCGTGGGTGGAGGCAGACACTGGAGGCAGCAAAGGCTCAGAAACCCTGAGTGGGGAACCAGTGCAGACGGGTATACAACCGTGGAAGCAGCGCCCTGAGACTTGTAAAGGAGCCTCCTGCAGAGGATCAAGCAAGAGGGTCCACCAGGGGGCTTGACCTTGGAAAACACCAGACCTCAGACTTGAGGAGCCAAAAGACCGCAGACAGACCCTGAGTGCGAGGACAAAGCTGAGAAGCTGCTGGGCTAACGATGGCTACCCAGATCCAAGAAGTCCAGAAGAAAGAGAGAAAGATTAACAACAAGAAGAAGAAATCTTTAACACTCGACAACTTTTACACAGAGAAAATCCAGACTACCGAGCAATCAGAAGAGGAGAAAAAACAAGCAATCACATCTGAACCATCCCAAGATAATCAAAACTGGTCACAAGCTCTTGAAATGTTCAAAACGGAGATGATGAGAAAGTTGGAAAAGATGTGGTCAGAGAAATGGGAAGTAGCTCAAAAGGAAATCAGGCAAGAAAATAACAGTTTAAAAGGCAGAATTTCGCAATTGGAAAGGGAGGCAAGTCAACTGAAGACCAGAAATGACCAGATTGAAAAGGAAAACCAGTCCTTAAAGGCTAGAATTGAACAATTAGAAGCTAATGATCTCTCAAGACAAACAAGAACAAATAAAACAAAGCCAAAAGACTGAAAAAATAGAAGGAAACATGAAATATCTCAATGAGAAAGTGACAGACCAAGAAAACAAGTCTAGAAGAGACAATTTGAGAATCATCGGTCTCCCTGAAAAGGGAGAAATTAATAGAAATTTGGACTCCATACTAAAAGAAATTATTCAGCAAAATTGCCCTGAAGTCCTACAACAAGAGGGCAATATAGACATTGAAAGGATCCATAGATCACCTGCGACATTCGATCCAGATAAGAAAACGCCCAGAAATATAATTGCCAAATTCAAGAGCTTCCAAGTAAAAGAAAAAATCTTACAAGAAGCCAGAAAGAGACAATTCAGATATCAAGGAGCACCAATCAGGATCACACAGGATCTGGCAGCCTTCACGCTAAAAGACCGCAAAGCTTGGAATATGATATTCAGAAAGGCAAGAGAGCTGGGCCTGCAACCACGGATCAACTACCCATCAAAATTGACTATATACTTCCAGGGGAAAGTATGGGCATTCAACAAAATTGAAGATTTCCAAGTATTTGCACAGAAAAGGCCAGGGCTAAATGGAAAGTTTGATATCCAACCACAAAAATCGAGAGAAACATGAAAAGGTAAATAAGAAACAGAGGGGAAAGAAAGAAAACTCATAATTTTTTAAATCTGCCTTTTTAAGGGCCTCAGTAAGATCTAATTATCTGTATTCCTATGTGGAAAAATGCTATGTATAATTCTCTGTAGTGAACTTCATTCACTATTAAGTATTCACTATTATAGTGGTCGGAAGAATGATTTATGGAGAGAAGGTGGAGTGCTAATGGTCTAAGATGATATGGGGGGTGGGAAAGAGGAGGGTAAATGGAGGGGGACACCAGGAGAAACTTGAGAGAATAAGAAAAATAGGATAATCTATTACACAAAAAGAGGGCATAGGATGGGGAGGGGACAAATACTATTATAAGAAGGAGAGGAAGAGAGCAACAAGAGGTAATTTTTAAACCTTACTCTCAGCGTAATCAACTCAGAGAAGGAAGAGTAGCTATACTAGCCATTGGGATATAAAACTCTATCTAACCCTACTGAGAAAGTCATAAGGGATAAACCAAGGGGAGCAGGGGAGAGGGGAGGTCAAAAAAGGGAGGGGAGAAGAAGGGGGAGGGAATTTATTAGGCCTTCAAAACAAAAAGAGGGGAATAACAAGGGAGGGGGTAGAAAGGGAAGTCAATCAAGGGAGGGGATAAAGGATACTGGCTTAATAGCAAACCACTGGTTTAAAAGGAAATAGTGTAAGAAGAAGGGGTAGGAATAAGGGAGAATACAAAAATGTCAGCGAATGCACAGCTGATAATTATAATTCTGAATGTGAATGGGATGAACTCTCACATAAAACGGAAGCAAATAGCAGAGTGGATTAGAAACCAAAATCCCACCATATGTTGTCTACAAGAAACACATATGAGGCGGGTGGACATACACAAGTTTAAGGTTCAGGGCTTGAACAAAATCTTTTGGGCATCAAATGAGAAAAAGAAGGCAGAAGTGGCTATTGTGATTTCTGACAAAGCCAAAGTAAAAATAGATATGATTAAAAAAGACAGGGAAGGTCATTACATCCAGATTAAAGGCAGTATAAACAATAAGGAAATTACACTGCTCAATATGTATGCACCAAGTGGCATAGCATCCAAATTCATAAAGGAGAAACTGGAAGAGCTCAAGAAGGAAATAGATAGTAAAACCATAATAGTGGGAGATCTAAATATTCCTCTTTCAGATCTAGATAAATCAAACCAAAATATAAATTAGAAAGAGGTAAGAGAGGTGAATGAAGTCCTAGAAAAATTAGATTTAATTGACATGTGGAGAAAAATAAATAGGGACAAAAAGGAATACACCTTCTTTTCAGCTGCACATGGTACATTCACAAAGATTGAACATGTAATAGGGCATAGAAACATTGCAAACAAATGCAAAAGAGCAGAAATAATAAATGTAACCTTCTCAGATCATAATGCAATAAAAATAATAATTAGTAAGGGCACCTGGACAGGCAAATCAAAAACTAATTGGAAATTAAATAATATGATTCTCCAAAACCAATTTGTCAAAGAAGAAAGCATAGAAGCAATCAACAATTTCACTGAAGAAAATGACAATGATGAGACATCCTACCAAACTCTGTGGGATGCAGCCAAGGCAGTACTCAGGGGGAAATTTATATCCTTGAGTGCATATATTAACAAATTAAGAAGGGCAGAGATTAATGAATTGGGTGTGCAACTCAAAAAATTAGAAAGCAAGCAAATTAAAAATCCCCAGATGAAAACTAAATTAGAAATACTAAAAATCAAGGGAGAAATCAATAAAATCGAAAGTAAAAGAACTATTGAATTAATAAATAAGACTAGAAGCTGGTACTTTGAAAAAACAGATAAAATAGACAAAGTACTGGTCAATCTAATAAAAAAAAAGGAAAGAAGAAAACCAAATTGACAGTATCAAAAATGAAAAGGGAGACCTCACCTCTAATGAAGGGGAAATTAAGGTAATCATTAAAAACTATTTCGCCCAATTATAGGGCAACAAATATAACAATTTAGAAGATATGGACGAATATTTACAAAAATATAAACTGCCTAGATTAACAACAGAAGAAATAGAATACCTAAATAATCCCATATCAGAAAAAGAAATTGAACAAGCCATCAAAGAAACTGCTAAGAAAAAATCGCCAGGGCCTAATGGATTCACAAGTGAATTCTATCAGAAATTCAAAGAGCAACTAATCCCAATACTATACAAATTATTTGATATGATAAGCAAAGAAGGAGTCCTACCAAATTCCTTTTATGACACAAATATGGTACTGATTCCAAA
>NC_058132.1:410067087-410110102 GCF_016433145.1 Gracilinanus agilis | reverse complement strand
AGTATCAAAAATGAAAAGGGAGACCTCACCTCTAATGAAGGGGAAATTAAGGTAATCATTAAAAACTATTTCGCCCAATTATAGGGCAACAAATATAACAATTTAGAAGATATGGACGAATATTTACAAAAATATAAACTGCCTAGATTAACAACAGAAGAAATAGAATACCTAAATAATCCCATATCAGAAAAAGAAATTGAACAAGCCATCAAAGAACTCCCTAAGAAAAAATCGCCAGGGCCTGATGGATTCACAAGTGAATTCTATCAGACATTCAAAGAGCAACTAATCCCAATACTATACAAATTATTTGATATGATAAGCAAAGAAGGAGTCCTACCAAATTCCTTTTATGACACAAATATGGTACTGATTCCAAAGCCAGGGAGATCAAAAACAGAGAAAGAAAACTACAGACCAATCTCCCTAATGAACATAGATGCAAAAATCTTAAATAGAATACTATCAAAGAGACTCCAGCATGTAATTAAGAAGATCATCCACCATGATCAGGTGGGATTTATACCAGGAATGCAAGGATCGTTCAACATTAGGAAAACCATCCACATAATTGACCATATCAATAGTCTATCAAACAAAAATCACATGATTATCTCAATAGATGCTGAAAAAGCCTTTGACAAAATACAGCATCCATTCCTATTGAAAACACTGAAAAGTATAGGAATAGAAGGACCTTTCCTAAAAATAATAAACAGTATATACCTAAAACCATCAACAAGCATTATATGCAATGGAGATAAATTAGAAGCCTTCCCAATAAGATCAGGTGTGAAACAAGGATGTCCATTATCACCTCTATTATTCAACATAGTACTAGAAACACTAGCAGTAGCAATTAGAGAAGAAAAAGAAATTGAAAGTCTCAAAATAGGCAATGAGGAGACTAAGCTATCACTCTTTGCAGATGATATGATGGTCTACTTAAAAAATCCTAGAGAATCAACTAAGAAGCTTGTAGAAATAATCAACAACTTTAGCAAAGTTGCAGGATACAAAATAAATGCACATAAATCATCAGCATTTCTATACATTTCCAACACATTAGAGCAGCAAGAGGTAGAAAGAGAAACACCATTTAAAATTACCCTAGACAATATAAAATACTTGGGAATCTATCTACCAAAACAAACACAGAAACTATACGAAAACAACTACAAAACACTTTCCAAACAAATAAAACTGGATCTAAACAACTGGAAAGCCACTGGTTGCTCATGGGTAGGACGAGCTAACATAATAAAAATGACCATCCTACCCAAATTAATTTACCTATTTAGCGCCATACCTATCAAACTACCAAAAAACTTCTTTACTGAATTAGAAAAAACTATAACAAATTTCATTTGGAATAACAAAAGATCAAGAATATCAAGGGAAATAATGGAAAAAAATGTGAAGGAAAGGGGCCTAGCAGTACCAGATATTAAACTATACTATAAAGCAGCAGTCATCAAAACAATATGGCTAAGAGACAGAGGGGAGGATCAGTTGAATAGACTTGGGGTTAATGACATCAGCAAGACAGTGTATGATAAACCCAAAGAGCCCAACTTTTGGGACATGAATCCACTATTTGACAAAAACTGCTGGGAAATTTGGAAAACAATATGGGAGAGATTAGGTTTAGATCAACATCTCACACCCTACACCAAGATAAATTCAGAATGGGTGAATGACTTGAATATAAAGAGGGAAACTATAAATAAGTTAAGTGAACACAGAATAGTATACTTATCAGATCTTTGGGAAAGGAAAGAATTTAAAACCAAGCAAGAGTTAGAGAAAACTGCAAAATGTAAATTAAATGGTTTTGATTATATCAAACTAAAAAGCTTTTGTACAAACCAAAACAATGTAGTCAAAATCAGAAGGGAAACAAAAATTGGGAAAAAATCTTTATAATGAAAAACTCTGACAGGGGTCTAATTACTCAAATATACAAAGAGTTACATCAATTGTATAAAAAATCAAGCCATTCCCCAATCGATAAATGGGCAAGAAACATGAATAGGCAATTTTCAGGTAAAAAAATCAAAAGTATCAATAAGCACATGAGAAAATGTTCTAAATCTCTAATAATTAGAGAAATGCAAATCAAAACAACTCTGAGGTATCACCTCACACCTAGCAGATTGGCTAACATGAAAGAAGGGGAGAGTAATGAATGCTGGAGGGGATGTGGCAAAATTGGGACATTAATGCATTGCTGGTGGAGTTGTGAATTGATCCAACCATTCTGGTTGGCAATTTGGAACTATGCTCAAAGGGCTGTAAAAGAATGCTTGCCCTTTGATCCAGCCATACCATTGTTGGGTTTGTACCCCAAAGAGATCATAGATAAACAGACTTATACGAAAATATTTATATTTATATTTATATTTATGGCAAAAAACTGGAAAAGGAGGGTATGCCCTTCATTTGGGGAATGGCTGAACAAATTATGGTATATGCTGGTGATGGAATACTATTGTGCTAAAAGGAATAACAAACTGGTGTTTGTTCAGTTCCAGGGGAACTGAAAGAGCTCCAGGAACTGATGCAGAGTGAAAGGAGCAGAGCCAGAAGAACATTGTACACAGAGACTGATATACTATGGTAAAATCGAATGTAATGGACCTCTGTACCAGCAGCAATACAAAAACCCAGGACAATTCTGAGGGATTTATGGTAAAGAACGCTACCCACATCCAGAGGAAGGACTGCAGGAGAGGAAACATATAAGAAAAACAGCTGCTTGAACGCATGGGCTGGGGTGGACATGATTGAGGATGTGGACTCGAAACTACCACACCAATGCAACTACCAACAATTTGGAAATAGGTCTTGATCAAGGACATGATAAAACCAGTGGAAATGTGGGTCGGCCATGGGTGGCGGGAACGCGGGGGGTGAAGGGGAAAGTAGGAGCATGAATCATGTAACCATGTTAAAAATGAATATTAATAAATGTTTAAAATTTAAAAAAAAAAGATGTATCACTGTATTCTGGGACATATCCTTTCTGTGTTAGAACAAAGTAAACTTTCCTTTTATTGTCTATTCAATGACTTATTAGTCCCTCATTTTGTTCCCAAATTGAACCTGAACTAAGAGAGTTAGGTCTACTTCTAGAGCAAAGAGACCAATAACCTGATCATTTTAATCACATATTATTGGTTATATTAGAGCAACTAAGTGGCTCAGTGAAAATCAAGAAGATGTGAGGTGTTTCTTCTGACCTCAGATACTTACTAGCCATGGGACCAGGGTAAGTAACTTAACTCTGTTTTCCAGGAGGCAGCTAGGTGACTCCATGGACAGAGTTCTAGGTCTAAAGTCAGGAAGACTTAAGTTCAAATCTGGCCCCAGATCCTGACTAGCTGTGTGACCCTGGACAAGTGACAACCTACGTTTGTCTTTTTTCTGGAGAAAGAAATGGGAGACCACCCAGTATCTTTGCCCAGGTATAATATATGATTGTAATAAAATACTATTGTGCTAAATGAAATGATAAGCAGGATGACTTCAGAAAACTTGTAAAGATTTCTATGAACCGATGCAGAATAAAGTGAGCAGAATATTGTGCAGTTACAGCAATATCATACAATGAGTATGTAAATGATAATTATTCTTAGCAATACAACCATCCAAAGCTCATCCAAAGGACTCATGATGAAAAATGTCATCTGCCTCCAGAGAAAGAATTGATGCAGTCTGAATCCAAACCAAAGCAGACTATATTTCATTTTCTTTCTTCATTCTTTTTGGTTTTGTTCCAGTTTTCTTCTACAAAAGGACTAATATGGAAACATGTTTTACTTTATTGCACATGTAAAAATCTACATCAGATTAAATATTGTCTCAACTATGGTGGGAGGGGGAGAGAGAGAACTCAGGTCTCAAATAATTTTTTCAAAGAATGTTAAAAATTATTTTTACATGTAATTAGGGAAAAATGAAATTAAAATTAAACAAACACATAAAAAGCCAAAAAATAAAAATAACAACTATAGCCTTTGGCCTTATCCCTCTGAGCCTACCATATGGCCCCCCAAATATTTACTTCCATTCTTTGCCTGCCTTAGCATTGTGTCCTTTTGTTTTAAGTGAAAAGACTGGGGACTGTGACCTGTGCTTCAAAAGGTCAGATGATAAGCCATCTGGGAGTCATTTAGGTCTGAAATTGAGGAAATGGGATTCCATTCCATTTTTCAAGTAGCCCAGTATTGATGTTCAGAGGCATAAGAAGTGACCTTCTGGATCTGGTACAGTGGTAGCTAAGATGGAGACTAACTCTCAGTGATACCACATTTGGATATTAATTTGATGAGACTAATGCTATTTAGAAAATACAGTAGGGCCCCTTATCCCCGGGGAATAGGTTTCAAGACCTATCATAGATGACAGAAGCCAGGTATATAAGCAACCAACTCCCTTCCTCCCTTGAGAAAGGATATGAAAGGACAATTCAATTGGATATATCTATGGCTAGTTTTGGTAGTTTTGGTGTTTACCAGTAGTAAAGAAGATATGAAAGAGACTGAGCAAGATGGTGGTGGCAAGTAATAAGAAAAGAGAGCCAGGCTTGAAGATTTGTGAGTCTTCAAAACTATGACAGTGCTGACGAAGGATGCAGTCAAGCAGTGTTTGTTCATGCTGGACCATTTGCCAATATTGCACTTGGGAACTCCTTAATCATCACCTACAGGATTTGCACTGGAGCTTGTTGGCCCTGAAGGGTTTATAGTAACTGAAGCAAGAGTTAGAGCTGACATTGGAATGGAAAATTTTTTAACATCAAATACCAAATTCTGGTCTCTGTCCTCATGTGGTGGTATTTGTTGCCACTGTTCTTAAAATGCAAGGAAGACACCCCACAGTCACTGCTGGAATACCTCTACCAAAAGATTACATCAAAGAGAAATTGAAGCTTGTAGGAAAAGGCTTTTGCAAACTTGGACAAACAAATCCAAAGTGCCATTCCAGCAGTAGTGACGGTCAATTCATTCAAGGCTGATACCGAACCATGGAGCTGGTTGCCCATCTGGATAAGGAAGCTGGAGCCTTTGATGCTATGAAGTACTGGGCAGAAGGAGAGGAACTATTGCCTTCACTCATGTAGTCCAGAGATCATAGCAGGCACCAAGTCACTTCTAGCTCCTCTGTGATGTGGAGCTCCTTGTGATAGACAAGATCAGGATAGTTGCACAGAAAATCTATGGAGCAAATAATGTTGAACTACTGCCAGAGGCTCAACATAAAGTTAAAGTCTACACAAAGCAGGGATTTGGAATCTGCATGGTTAAAACACATCTGTCCTTATCTTTTAAACCAGAGAAGAAAGGTGTGCCCATGAGTCTTGTTCTTCTAATCTGTGACATCTGGACCAGTGTTGGTGCTGGCTTTTTGTACCCTTTGGTAGGGACAATGAGTATAATGCCTGGTCCCCTGACTTGGCCGTGTTTCTACAACATTGACATATTTTATATATACTTATATGTTATATACTATATTTTGAATAGATTGTTCTGAATTGATTAAGTGTATCTTCCAGGAGCTACTTTGGAAGTTTACCTAGAAGCCTACATTTGTAGTACCTGATTTACATTATCATGTATAGATTTGCTTCAACCATGGAAGTCTTTATTAGTCCTTGTGTAATTCAACTGAACAAAATAATTTAAATATCTTTTTTTTTAAATCAAATCCCACCTTCCATAAGAGACCTTTCTATAAGAATCCTCACTACTAGTGACTTCCTCTCTGAGATTTCCTTCTCTCTACTCTGTATATATCTTGTATGTAGTTTTAATAAAAACCATCTTGGTAGATGAACTAAACCAGGTTGAGGGTAACTAACAGACTTCAAACCCATTGGTGAGTTAGGGGGCATTTCTACCCTAAGTATGTAAAGACTTCCTCTGGCATAATGGATGGATGAGAACAATTTGTTCCATTTTGGTCATGAAGGCAATTGAAGCACTTAGAGCTTGATCAGACCTCAAAGATGCAAAGGTCATCCCCTGCATACTGGGACATGACCAATCATCCTGACTTGTCTTGCCATTGGATTTCAGTGACTAGAGAAAGAGTGAGGATGATGACTTTGTGCAACTCTGCCTTATTTAAATTCAATTCACTTGCAAGTCAAGTTGTCACCCTAGGTTGCTATTGGTACTCTAAAATAAAGGATGAACAATGACAAAAACAACATATATCTTGTGTTTTCTAGTTATTTACATATCATTTTACCCATTAGAACGTGAACTCCTTCAGGTGAGCAACTATTTTTGCTCAGCTTTCTTTCTTCAATGCTTAGCCCAGCAAACACTTAATGGAATGCTTATTCATTTGACTTGGTCTGGGGGAAGAAGAGAGAAATCTGGGACCAGTTTTTACTCTTGGAAAGGATCATGGCATCATCAAACACATGCAAATAGTTTCACCTTCTCTGCCAAACTAGGGGCCATAGTAATTTCTAGTGGGTTAGGAAATATTGGTAAATCAAAGTTTTATAGGCTTCCCATTGATAATTGTATATGAAACTCATTTAGGACCTGGGTACAACATTAAAGATCACAAGACCTCCACAGCACTCAGGAAAGCCCTTACTTCTTTTCAGACCTGAATTTGAATTTGTCTCTTTAATGCATCTCTGATGCTTAACTCTTTTGTCAAATGATGCATTGGCTTTACTGCCACAGCCTCCCCAGTTCTCATAATTTCTTAATTCCTAAGACATAACATCAGGAGGAGACTCAGCTATGTGGCTAATCATGTGTATCAACCAACCAAAAGTTCAGTTGAAGAGATGAGCGTGATTCTTAGCCCTGAAAGCCAACTCCATTTAGATTCTAATTACTACAACATAAAGGGGAAAAAATCTATACTTTTTTGATAATTACAGAATATAAACCCTCTGAAGAAAGGAGTTAATTATCAGGAATAGTTAATACTTGATTAGTTAGAATAATGTTAACTTTTAACTTTGGGAATGATTATGTACTTAAGTTTTTGTTATTGTATAGGCTATCTTTTTTAAAAAGGGAGTTAAAAATCTCAAAATGGTGCTTGTATCTTTTACTATTTGTAAAAGATACATGTCTAAATCCAAACTAATTTGTCATGCAGATAAGATTAGATAGATCACTTTTATTCAATTTTTAAATATTAATTTGAGTGAATCCATGAAGCATGTATTCTGGCTTCATGGAAATAGACTTATCTCTGGTCTCTTGCTTAAAAGGCATTGTTTACTTTAGACCTCTAATTGATTCTTTGTTCTCCATTCTGGGGATAGGTGGGTCCTCTGTTAGAGAGGGTTGCAAGGAGTCTTTAGAAGGACATTAAGCATGGCTCTTGAACAGTATTATTATTATAGAAATTATTTTCTTTTTTCTGCTCACTTCACTCAGCTTTAGTTCATACAAGTCTTTTTATGTTTTTTCCTGAAACCATTTCCTTCATTAATTCCTAGAGTACCTTTCCATTACATTTATACAGCATAATTCATTTAGCCATTCCCTAGCTTTTCAGTTTCATATTCTTTGCCACTCTAAACAGGACTACCATAAATATTTTTGTACATTCTTAAATTGGAAGTATTATTCTAATATCAATATTGGAACAAAATGAGGCACTCAAAAGTAACTGAACATTTTGGATATCCTCTATTTCATTAAAAATAATTCCCCCCTCCCCAGTGAGATGATACTGTTTTTCTGACTAAATTAATTTTTGTCATAAATCTATGTTTTGCCTTCTAGAATATTAATATTGTATTCCAAGCTCTTTGTTCTTTTTAACTGGTGGCTATTGATCTTGTGTGAACCTGACTATGGTTTCTTGGTATTTAAATTCTTTCATTCTGACTACTTGCAATATTTTTTCTTTGACCTGTAATCTCTGGGTTTTATTTAGTTAGTTATTTGTTTTTTAAGTCCTTACCTTCTGTCTTGGAGCCAAGGAAGAAGAATGGTAAAAGGAGGCAACGGGGGTCAAGTGACTTGCCCAGGGTCACACAGCTGGCAAGTGTCTGAGGTCAGATTTGAACCTAGGACCTCCGTCGCTAGGCCTGGCTCTAATTCCACTGAGCTACCCAGGTGCCCTTAATCTCTGGATTTTAGCTATAATGTTCCTGGGATTTTTTTGTATGGGGAATTACTTTCAGGAGATGAGGGGAAGGTTCTTACTCTTTTATGATTTCTTGAAATATAATATGTAAGGTCTTTTTTGGTCATGGCTTTAAAGTAATCTAATAATTCATAAATAATCTTTCTTCTAACTGTTTTCTAGGTTGATTGTTCTGGCTATATGATGCTTTACATTTTCTTCATTTTTTTCAGTCTTTTGATTTTATTTTAGTATTTTTTTGGCTTATAGATTCATTGGTTTCTATTTGATTAATTCTAATTTTAATGTGTTTGTTACTTGACCAAGATTTTATATCTTTTGTGCCAAGTCATTAACTCTCTTTCTGGTTCTTCCATAACTCTCATTTATTTTCCATATTTTTCCTATTCCAAAATTAATGTATAAAATTTTTTAATTTTTCTATAAATACTTGCTCTATCTCTTCTAGAAATTTTAGTTGAACTTGTGCACAAGCTATATTTTTGTAGGAGGTTTTGACTCTAGATATTGTAAAGTCATTCCTTCTTTTGAATTTGTGTCTTGGGTATCCCTTTCACCATGGTAACTTTTTATGGTGAGATTAATTAATTAATTTATTCTTACAGCTTACTTCCTGACTTCAGACTTTAAGTTTGAACCAACTCCTGCATATTTTTGGAAGGAATGTCTGTACTGACCTTGGGTCCTCTAGGTTATTGCTGCTGCTTTCTTAGGGTATTAAGTATTATATTATTCCAGAATCTCAAAGACAGGTCAGAATGGGAACCTACAAGCTTTCAGTGTTCCCTAAGTGATTTGATTCAGGGGAAAGTATGTTGACGACCTCTTGGTCAAAAATCTGAAGGTTCCTGACTTTGGCTTGGGTCTAAGCAACCCTTTTGTGGGCTTGCTACTGATTAGAGTTTTCTTAGAATATTAGTGGACTCAGCCACTATTAGCCACCTAGAAAGCTCTATTTGTTCAGAGTGACAAAACTGCAAACTCCCCTTTGTTCTGGAAGTTCAGGCTTCAGACTGTGCTGGAAGTTGGAACTAGAACAGCTCCTGGGGTCAAAGCAACCAAGTGCTGCTGTTTCTTCTGAACTTATTTCTTGCTCAGTACAGAACCTAGGGACTTTGACCACAACTTCACCTGGAATGCCATCCCCAGGCATAGGGTCCCTGATCCAGGCAACTCTAGAGCTATGACCCAGAATTATATAGTAAACAACTAAACAACTAAGCTGTCACCTTTTTCTACATTTTACATAAGTTTAGGCACTTCTCTGCTTGATTTGGATCTCTCCTTTCCCCTTCTTCACAGACTATTCCTGTTCTGGGATGCTCTGGGTGACAATTCCTGGCTAAATCTTATCCTCTGTGTTTACAGGCTGCCCTGGACTAGAAAATAAATCATTGTGATTTTTTTTCCTTGGATTTACTGATCAGGAGTTGGTCAGGTACTTTTTCTTAGATCTGTATATAAGGAGTTATAGAATAGAATTCAGTTGTACTCCTTGCCCACTCCCCTTTTTTCTTTTTCATTATTTGCCTTTAGATTCTTAAACTTTTGTTCTTTCAGATAAATTTTTCTATTACTAGGTTTTTGCCTTATTAGTAGTTTGATTGGTATGGCACTCAA
Organism: Gracilinanus agilis; assembly: GCF_016433145.1. Lineage (NCBI taxonomy): Eukaryota > Metazoa > Chordata > Mammalia > Didelphimorphia > Didelphidae > Gracilinanus > Gracilinanus agilis. The sequence goes on along the minus strand of NC_058132.1, from coordinate 410,100,343 downwards.
TAAGTGAGTGAATTTAGGCAATATTGTCATGTTTATTATATTAGAATAACCCAATTGTTAGAAATTTAAAATGTTCATATTTTTATGTCTTTATTTTTGTAGAGTGTTTTATAGATTTGTTCATATAATTTCAATATGTCTTGGTGAATGAATTCTCAAATATTTTCCATATTCTGTAATTATTTTATTGAATACAAATTTTCCTTCTATTTCTTCCTATTCAGTTTGTGGTAATATTCAGAAATGTATGATGATTTATGTGGGTTTAATTTACATCCTGCTTCTTAGTTGAGATTATAACACTTTAAAATAAATTTTAATTAGTTCTTTAGAGTTTCCTTTGCCTATGCAATTATGTTCTGTGAATTACTGATTCTTTAAGATTAAATTATTTTTACTTCATTTAAGTCTTAATCCTTTTTTCAAATAACCCTTTATTGATTTTTATTTTTATTACATTGCAATCAGTTGGGGATGTATCTAATATTTCCTCTTCTACATTTATGCATGAGATTTTTATTCCTTAGAAAATATCCAGTTTTTGTAAATAAGTCATACATAGCTGAAAATATGAATGAATGCAGAAATTGAACTAAGATCTATTATATCTAACTTCAAATTTTCTATTCTTTTTAACTTTTTTCTTATTAATATTTTTTAGATTTATCTATATATGAGAGAAACGTTGGTATATACAGTTATTTTGGTTTTGTTATCAATTCTGCCCTATAATTGAGCTAACTTTTCCTTTAAATACTGAGGAGCTACTTGGATAAAATGAAGAATACTTCAGATTGAAACAGTGCACATAAAAAAGAAAAGGTTTGTTGTTACATTAGTATAAAAAATGGAATGGCATGAATGTAATTATAGTAACTCTAAAAGAGGACAATATGTTGAACTGCCTGAATTTATAGCATTAGATATTTTCTAACAAGTAAGTGAAATAAAGCTTAAAGGGATAATTTAATCAGAACCCTTATTTAAGAAGAATGTCCAGGGTAGCCATTTCATTTTCCATCAGGCTGTATTTCTTCAGAACTATGCGTCGAGAAATATTTTCATCCTGAAAGACTGCTTCATTCCTGGAATTCACATTTCAAAAGAATCTTCTACCTCTGTGACTCCTCTCTCTGATTAGATGGTTCCTCCCAGGACTTCTATCTAAGGCAGCAATCTCTTCTTTTCCTACTAGGTTACATACTTCCATTATCTTCCCTCACTCTCACCCCATCTAGCAACCTTCTCTGTTTCTGTCTCTGTCTTTGTCTCTGCCTCTGTCTGCCCCTCTGTCTGTCTGTGTCTCTCCTTCCCTTCTTCGCCCTCCTCCCCTTTTTCTTGGTTTCCTCATGAGAATGCAAGTTCCTTGAGGGCAGACACTGTGTTTCTTTTATGTGTGTGTTCATGTGTGTGTGTGTGTGTGTGTGTGTGTGTGTGTGTGTGTGTGTGTGTGTGTATGTGTGTATTCCTAGATCTTAGTCTAGTACCTGGCACATAGGAAACTGAATCTATAATGCTTGTTGTCTGACTAACTATGATCAGCTTTTTTGTGGTTTTAAAACAGCTACAGTAGTGTTACAAAGAAATGGAACATTCTTCAGCTGGATGGATTGAAGACTGCAATTTTAAATGTATTCCTCTTAGAAGAACAATGATCCAGACAAAAGCCTTAAGTTTATTTAAAGCAATGAAAGAAAATGGAAATGAAATAGCTAGGGAGGAAATTTTGACTGCTAGAAATAAAATTAGTTGATTCAATTTCTTTTAAAATTTAGTTTAATTATATTTTAAAGTTACTGCAGAGGTGGCCAATGTAGATGAGGATGTGAGAGCTAACTATCCTGATCTTTGGAAAAAACTAATCAAAGAACAGATACACTGGGGCAGCTGGGTGACTAAGTGGATAAAGAAACAAGCCTGGAGCTGGGAGGTTCTGGGTTCAAATCGGGTCTCAGATACTTCCTAGCTGTGTGACCCTGCACAAGTCATTAACTCCAATTGCCTAGCCCTTACTGCTCCTCTGCTTTGGAACCTGTACTTAGTCTCAGTTTTAAGACAGAAAGTACAAGTTTAAAAAATGAATATGGATACACTCTCAAAATTTAATGTGGGGACAGCTGGGTAGCTCAGTGCATTGAGAGTCAGGCCTAGAGATGGAGGTCCTAGTTTCACATCTGGCCTCAGACACTTCCCAGCTGTGTGACCCTGGGCAAGTCACTTGACCCCCATTGCCCACCCTTACCACACTTCCACCAAGGAGCCAATACACAGAAGTTAAGGGCTTAAAAAAATTTAATGTGGATGAAACAAGCTGAAAAGGGATACCTTCCAGAACTTATTTCTAAAAAAGAAAAAATTCAATGTGGATGTTTAAGAATCCAAGAACTGCCTAACATTTTAATTAGAAGGTAATTCAAAAAGAGATTTTAATTTAAAACCAATTTTTGTCTCAAAATCCTCATGCTCTGAAAGGTTAAATCAATTAATGCCAGTTCTTTGATAGTCAAAAAAAAAAAAAAGCAAAAAGGACTAATGCTGTTTTTGAAGTCTGGTTTTCAAGGTAATTTAGCTAAACTGTTGAAAAATATTGCAAAGACAACAATGTTATATTTAAAGCACTACTGATATTGGATAATGCTGCAAGTGATTCCACTGTACTGTGAGCAAAAATGTGAGCATGCAAATTCTCCAAGGTACAGATAAAGTTCTTTGCACTTAACAGCCTATGTATGAAAATTTGAGAGAAGACAGTCTATGCTGCTAAAGTATTTTAAAGGACAGTGATGACATTTTGGTAATATTATTAATGTAGATTTATTTTTAGATATGACATTCAGTAGCTTTTTTAACTTTTAAAACTTTGTTCTCTAATAGCTATTAAGTGAGAAATATTTTTCTTATCCTTTGCTATTATGATACATTAAGAAATATATAACTTATTTTTACATTTTTACATGATTTATTTCCCCTGGGTTGAAACCAATTACTATATTTTAGATGGTTATTTCAAATAGCACAAATTCAAATAATGCTACCATTCCATTCATTATTCACACTAATTATGACCAGCTGTACTTCATCATTGCTTACCTCCTTTCATTTGCTCAATTATATTTACTTTTCCAGATTTCATGATTCCTCTATTTGCATTTCAAAGTTGGTACTCATCTCTAGCCTTTTCATAAGAAATGCTTGGAAATTTCATTAAAACCATTTCCCCCCCCCCAAAAGTACCATTTTTATTTTTGCAGCATAGGTTATTCTTGGACATAAGTTTTGTTTTTTATCTTTTGAATATAGCGTTCTGAGGTTTTTTTCTCCTTTTTTGTAGTTGTTGCTAAGGTTTATGTGATTGTACTGTTTCCTTGGTATTTGAACTCTTTATGTCTAGTTTTTTGTATTATGTTTTCTTGACCTAAAAGCTCTGGATTAAAACTTTGACATTTTTATAAGTTTTTATTTCGAAGTTTCTTTTAAGATATGACTGGTTGATTCTCTCAAAATACTGTGGACCACCAGACTTCCTGAGATATCCCTATAAAATTAGTGGCAACATCCTGGAAAGTTTTCCAGATTATGTACCTGATTTAATGTTGGCTTCCCTGGCAGAATCTTTTTTCTAATTCCAGCAAACTTCTTGTTGTCTTATTGTGCAGTAACACGCTAACAGAAGAAATTTGTTATTGCTTTTCATCAGAGTTCTCTATCCTTATTTAGTCTAGTGTCCATTTTAGATATCTGAATACGTTAAGGGAGATGGACTTCTTTGTGATCTTTTATGTCTCTATCTTAACCAGAAGATGTAGATATTTCTCTGCAGAACCTTTTAAACCCTTACCTTCTGTATTAGAATTGATATTGGCTCCAAGGCAGTAAGAGATGCTTTGTGTTAAGTGTCTTACCCAGGGTCACACAGCTAGGAAATGTCTGAGGCCTGATTTGAACCCAGCAGATCCCATCTCCAGGTGTGGTGCTCTATCCACTGAGCCACCTACCTGCTTCTCACCACATGGTATCTTTACAAAAAATAAATCATGTACTAAAGAAGAGATACTATAAATAAATGTATAGCCCACATAAGCTCTGGGAATTTTTATCTACACTATTGAGTTGGATTTCCGGAGGGCTGACTATATCTCTCCTTTACAATTCTAGGGGTACCCTGAGGGACAATGAGATTCTTCTCTAATGCCATTCGTCTATTTCCATTCAATATATACTTCCTAAGAACATTTACCCATGCTAGTTAATATCTCCCCTCTATCATTAATTGACCCATCAATTAGTGTTCCAATATCATTCAACCAATACAAATAAACATTTATAATGGAATAGCTAAATGAGAGGATACAGTAAGAATTAAATTAACAAAACATACCCCTAACTTGGAGATACACTCTCTCCTATAGCACTCCGTAGAGTCTGTAGAGCGAATGGGCTCAAACTTAAAGAGGCTACTAGAGGGCATTCATTCCACCAAGTTCACTTGTAAATGTGCCATAGCCAATGGATAAGTCATTCCCTTTTGTCTGCCTTCAGACTTCAGCTACACTAGGTCAAGCAGGTTGCCCCTTTGTGGGTTCAACTGCTGGCAAATTCAGGCATGAATTTCAATTCCTGAACACCCAGCGTTATCCTGAAATTTTGAAGCTCAGAAGGTCACAGCCTACCTTTTTGGCCGGGAGAGCCATAAACGCCTGTGGAAGGAGGAGGACGGAGGCAGAAGGTGCTGGAATCTGGGGCAGGGGCTGAAGGGCCCCCTGGGGCACATCCTGGGGCTCTGCCAGGACTGGCCGGTGGGGAGGTGGAGCCAGATATGGCTCCAGAGCCATACATTGCTGACCCTTGGCCTACACCATTCTGTCTCCTACATTTCTTCCCCTAAGTAGAAAGAAGAGATAAAACAGGAAGCAACAGTAAAGCCATGGATTCACAGCTGCATGTTGACCCAAGTAGGAAGAATAGGTTACTGGTGCTCTCCCCTCCCACTGGCTTATAGTAGATATTACCTTATTACTTGGTTTTGATCAGGCAGGATAGAAGGCTAACTTTTGAAGGTTATTTCCCTCTTGAATGTACACTCAGTTCTGCCTCAGCAGCCAACTATAAGGTCCTATCTTCATAATGAGGTAAGTGAGCCCCAAACCCTTAAAATAACTGCTCATGCTCCAAAGTACGACATGGGAAATTTCATCAGGCTAAGCATGTTATGCTTTTCATAAGGGTTGAGTATCCACTGGCCACTCCTCATAACATATTTTTAAATGGAGAAACATGGTCTTTATAAACCAAATGCAACTTAAAAAATATCATTAATAAAGAGAACAGAAACAAAAGATATAGAACCAAGAAAAGAATTAATAATAGCTTTTTGAATAATGAATATCATTATTATTAGTCAAAACAAAAATCATAGAAATAGTTAATAATCATGTGAAGGTGAATAACAATGAGATAATACACCAGAATTCTATGATGCATATAAAGCAGTTCTCAGAGGGGGGGGGGGAAATGGTATCTCTGAAAACATATATTAACAAAATAGAAGAAAAGGATTAACAAACTGAATATGTAACTAAAAATTGAATAAAATTCCTTCAATGTTATATTTACTTGTTGGATACTAGATAAGGATCTTACATTTAGAGGACTAATAGTTAAACTATTATTTATATTCCATTCTAAAAATGAAGTGATTTTCAATTCTCTCAGCCCCCTTTCCAACTACTCTGCCACTGTCACTACAAAATCAAAGGAGGGTCACATAGGATTCAGAGTCATTTTGTATTTTTCTTTGTTTTCTGGGTTGTCATGGCCAAAGAATTCATCACTAAGTGAACAGTCTTTTGGTGATATACCTCTATATTTAGCTAGGCTGGTCCTTAGAAAGCAAAAAAAGTCTATTGTCTTGACTATCCTGGAAGCCATTCCAGCATGGCAGAATCTGCTACAACTTACATTCCACTGGCATGGCTTTTGAGAACCAAGAACCATCTCTATGGCATGATGAGGCATCAGGATAGGAATTTGTGATATCGGTGACTTCCCATTATTAAAAGCTATGCCTAGAACTAGAATTCAAGGGAATTTACTTATATACTTTTGTGAAAGTTGTCCATTTCTGAATTCTGAACTGCAAGAAGCTTAATGAATTTTGTTCCTGTTACTCATTTTAACTTGTGTGAATGCTTAGGTCTTAACTGTATTACAAACATCATATTGTTGATTCTGCATTTTCATCAATTTTTGTAACCTCCTCCATTTTAAAGGTGAATTCATCCCATTCATGTTCGTGGTTTTGAGTGATAATTATTTATTTCCCATTTTCATATCCTCATGGTTTTTTTTCTTTTACTCAACACTTCCATCTGAAAAGAAAGAAGGGGAGAAAGAAAAGTAATCTGATTAATGCTAGTGTTTTAAAATTGAAGCGATCTGTTCCTATTCCTCTGCCTCTGCTTTCTCTGCCAAACCTAGTCCCTGATTTCTGATTTTGAAATTTTCTTTCAGTCACTTGTTATTTTACCTCTGCAACTGATGTTTGTTTTGCTTTTCTCAAACCCACTTCTCTCTTCTCCTCAAATCCATCTATCTGATTGTACACCAAATTCTTTGTGTATATGTTTATATTCAATCCTTCTTTGTACAGTTCGGATAAGTGTGAGGTTCACAAGATGTCTGATGCTCCTGCCTCCTCTTCCATGTTTGCATACTCTTCTTCTTTTGTACCCTAATTATATAAAACAAGCAACTTCTTCCCCTTTCTCCCTTACTTTCATCTGACAAAGGAATCTTTTCCCTCCATTTTCTTTCCATACTTAAAACCAACAAAACAGAACAAAACCCTAGCCAGAATCTGTTTTTGTCTTATTACACTTCCTCTGTAACTCTTAAAAATATTGGCTTCTAAAAACACACATCTCTTCTGCTCCTATTGGAATGTTGTCATTTGATCAACATTTAGTTTTTCCCTATTGATGAAATATATTTACCTTTCCAGGATTCTTCTGAGTCCTATATTTTCATTTTCAGTTTACCTAATTCACTTTTAATTTTTAATATCTTCCTGCATATTTATTTTAGATTTTAGGTTTATTTATTGGCTTTAAATTTTTGAATGAATATGTAGGGCTATAATCCTTTATTTTGTTCCTGTAAGTTTTCTCTGAAGATAGATTTAGCTGCATCCTTGAAATTTTGATGTGTTGTTTCATCATTATAATTTTCTTTCATAAAATTATTAATTATTTCTATGCTTTTTTCTTTAGCCCATTCATTATTTAGGACTTGATTATTCATTTGGGCCTTTGTCTTTTTTTTAATGGTCCCTTAAATGATAACCATTTTTATTGTGTTGTGATCTATACAATATGTATTTACTATTTCTTCTTTTTTGCATTTGTTTGCAATATTTTGCCTTAATACAGTTTTTGAAAATATTCCAGAAAGTGCTAAAATATGTACATTCTTTTACACTATTATTTAGGAGATACCATAAGTCTTCTAGGTCTAGTTTTTCTCACAATTTCATTCTACATTTCTGTTTTGTTTGCCTTCCCTTTAGACTTATCTCAAATTGAGGGAGGGACAGTGAAATCTTCTGCCACTTTTGTATCACTGTCTATATCTCTTTGTAATTCATTTGATTTTTCTTTAATGAACTTAAATGCTACATCACTTGAAGCATATAAATTAGATAAAATTAGTAATTATTAGCTTGTTCTCTAGAACTCCTTAAAACATTCTGAAGTTTCCTTGTTTATCCATTTTTACATTTTGAAAATTTTTGTTTTAACATTGTCTGAAAACTTAGTTGTAATTCTTACTTTTCTGAAACCCTCTGATACATAGTATAAATTTTTTCCCAGGATCTCATTTTTATTCTGTATATATCTTTGTTTTCTAAATATGTTTATTATAAGTAAAAGTCTATGAGTTTTTTAAAAAATCTAATCTATAATTATTTTTCATCTTATTGTATTGTTGAATCCATTCATACTTAAAATTATGAGAATTAGGTTTATATTTTCCTCTGTCTCTAATTGTCTTTCCCAAATTAGGATGTTTCCATCTTCCATCTTCTCTGTAAATATGGTTCTATGTCTCTTTAGTTATTTTGGTCTACTTTAAGGCAGCTTTATCCACAGTGGTTTCTTTCCCTTCCCCTTAAAGCCTAAATTTGAATTTTGCTTACTAATTCCTTTGTCTTGCTTGCTTTTAATCTAGTTATATAATTAATTCCTTCCTATTTTTCCTCTCAGTGAAATGCTCAAGTGAATTCTTTTTCTTCTCATCTCTTTGTTTATTAATTCTGAAAATTTAATTTTCTGTACCTTTTTCCTAAAAAGCATTTCTTTCCCCTGCCCCATTCTCTTCACTATTTGTTTTCCTTTTTATCTATCATAAACTTCCATTCTTTAATTCATGACATTCTAATTTTTTAGTCCCCTCTTTAGTCACTGTAATCTTTATAGAATTAACATTTCTAAGATATTTTCAGAGTTCTAATTCATTATTTCTTGCTTAATTTCTTCTAGCACATTTTTTAAATCCTTTTGGTCATGCCATTTTTTTCTCTGAGGTTTTGTTTGTAATTGTGGTGGAGTTATTCTTTTCTTTAGGATTTACCTCTTGGGCTTCTTTTAACCCATGCTATTTCTTTATTGTGTTTGGTGGTGTCTTCTATTTAATCATATTTAGAGATTCAGTTCTTGGATTGCAACTTTGTCCCAGAGTTAGGATTTATCCCCCTACTTGTTATGATTTAAATTCTCTGGAGATCTTATCTTAATTTATACTTATTTATTAAATAACAAGAAATAGGTCAGAAAAAAAGACGGTACCAGGCAACTGTGGCCTACTACTCTCTTAGCCCCTCCTCTCCAGTCAGCTTCATTGGCTTCCTTGGCATAGTTTCTTTTCCAAAGCTCACAGACTTCTAATCCCTTTACCAAAGCTTGTGCTAGCTTCCCATGTGTGACCCCTCTTAAAAGGCTCAAATGACTTCTGAGTTGTCTTTTTGTATAGTTCTAGACTGTGTTTTTTTTTTTATTATTATTATGTTGTTTCTCTTCATGTTCTCTATAATTGTTTTATCTGGGGTCTTTTTCAGATATTTATTGAGGAGTGTATGGTAGAGTGAGGTTTCTCTGCAATCCTTTATTCTTCTGTTTTAATCATAGTACCAAGTACAATGAAAGTATATGCAGCATTGTTGAATGAATGAGTGTTAACTGGATTCAAAACTCTCTCAAGGGCCATGGGATTTAAACTTTGAACTATGCTTGAACAAAGGGAGATTCATGTCCTATAAAATGCTCACCTATCAATCAATCAACAAGCACTTATTAATTGATCATTAGACACTGTGCTGGGGACTGCTGTTACAAAGACAAAAATGAAACATGCTCTCAAGGAGCTTATAATCTATTATAAGAAAGAACATGTACATTTACAAGTATATAAATACTTTAGAGGAAAGGGGCCCTAACAGTTGAAAAGATCAAGAAAATACTACATATAGAAGGTAATATTTAAGATGAGTCATTATTTTTTTTATTTTTTACTAATTACATGTAATAACCAATTTCCACACAAATTTCCCTAAGTTATATGATCGAATTTATCTCCCTCCCTCCTGGGGGTTGGCAGGAGATTGGATCTGGGTTATACATGTATTATCATGCAAAATATATTTCTATATTGTGCTTTTTTTTGTAAGTGAGTAGTCTTATAAAAACAAAACCCCAAACGAATCTGAATAAACAACTGAAACATCATATACTTTCATCTGCATTTTGACCCCAATAGTTCTTTCTCTGGGGGTGGATAGCATTCTTTGTCATAAATCCCTCAGAATTGTCCTGGATTATTGTATTGCTGTTTAGTAGCTAAATCTATCACAATTACTCATTCCACAATATTGCTGTTATTTGGTGTACAATGATTATTTCATTGCATCAGCTCATGTAAGTCTTTCCAGCTCTTTCTGAAATCATCCTATTCATCATTCCTTACAGAACAATAGTATTCTATCATCATCATATACCACAATTTGTTCAGTCATTCCCCAATTGATGGATATTCCTTTAATTTCCAATTCTTTGCCAACACAAAAAGAGTAGCTATAAATATTTTTGTGCAAGTAGGTCCTTTCCCACCCCTTCCCCTTTTTTAATCTCTCAGGGATACAGACATGTGGGAAGCCAATAAGAGAATAGATAAAAATCTGAGACTCCTCTTTTGACCCCTTTTGTGATCCTTGTGATTTCTTGTTGAAAAGTATTATGGCCTTATTGAAGAGCTTTAGGTTCCTAGCAGGCCAGCATTTAAAAGGTTAACACTCCCCCTTTGGCCAGGAATGCAGCTGCCTGGTATAGCTAAGGCCAAAACCTTAGCAGGGGCAATTCAACCCTGAGAAAAATATTGCCCGATTTGGCTTTCTGATAAGAACCCAGTCAAAATTTAACCTTGGCCTTGTTCTATTCTGAAGCCAATGAGACCTTTTGGGTTTTGATATGACATACTTTGTAACTTCTGCGCATCTGCAAAGTTTTGTGGGGGGGTTCTTTTGTGTGAAATGAGTCTTGAAATATATATAATAAACTCCATGCTCCTGGAGACAGAGCAGTAGCATGAGCTGATGAAAAGATCTTCCCTGTGACTCTTATTTCCTTATCAACTAAACTTTCCTTATCAGATTATCAGAGATGATAAACAGATCTCGAGGCAGAATGCATTGTTTTATACACATTAGGCATAATTCCAAATGCCCTCCAGAATGATTGGATCATTTCACAACTCCACCAGCAATGCATTAGTGTCCTAATTTTGCCACATCCCCTCCAAAATTTATCATTTTCCTTTACTGTCATATTGGCCAATCTGAAAGGTATGAGGTGGTACCTCAAAGCTATTTTAATTTGCATTTCTGTAATCAAGAGGGATTTAGAACTTTTTTTCATGTGATTATTGATAGTTTTGATTTCTTCATCTGAAAACTCCTTATTCATATCCTTTGACCATTTGTCAATTTGGGAATGACTTATATTCTTATATTTTGATTATTGATATGGACAATTTAATTTTCCTAATATTAAAACTACCCTTGCATTCCTGGTATAAATCTCACCTGGTCGTGGTGAATAATCCTTGTGAGATATTGCTGTAGTTTGTTAGTATTTTATTTAAGATTTTTTTGCATCAATATTCATTAAGGAAATTGGTCTGTAATTTTCTTTCTGTTTTTGGTCTTCATGGCTTAGGTATCAGCACCATATTTGTGTCAGAAAATTAATTTGATAGGACTCCTGCTTTGCTTATTTTGCCAAATAGTTTATATAGTAGTATGATTAATTGTTCTTTAAATGTTTGATAGAATTCACTTGTGATTTCGTCTGGCCCAGGAGATTTTTTTCTTAGAGAGTTCATTCATGGCTTGTTCGATTTCTTTTTCTGAGATGGGATTATTTAAGTATTCTAATTCCTCTTTTGTTAATCTAGGCAATGTATATTTTTCCATTTCATTTCATCTAGATTTCACCTAGATTGTCAATTTTTTTTTGTGATATAATGGGGCAAAATAGCTCCTAATGATTGCTTTAATTTCCTCTTCATTGGAGGCAAATTCACCATTTTCATTTTTGATACTGGTAATTTGATTATCTTTTTTCTTTTTTAAATCAAATTAACCAATGGTCTATTTTATTTGTGTTTTTTAATAGTACCAATTTCTTATTTATTAGTTCAATAGTTCTTTTAGTTTTATTAATTTTTCTTTTGACTTTTAGGATTTCCAATTTAGTCTTTAATTGGGGATTTTTAGTTTGTTCTTTTTCTAGTTTTTTTAGTTGCATGCCCAATTCATTGATCTATTTCTTGTTGATATAAGCATTCAGAGATATAAATTTCCCCCTAAGTACTGCTTTGACTGTATCCCATAAATTTTGATATGTTGTCTTCTCATTGCCAGTCTCTTTAATGAAATCAGTGATTGTTTCTATGATTTGTTCTTTGACCCACCCATTTTGAAGAATTATATTATTTAGTTTCCAATTAATTTTTTATTTGCCTTTACATGGACCCTTATTGATTATCATTTTTATTGTATTATCATCTGAAAAAGTTGTGTTTATTATCTCTGCTTTCTGCTGAAAAGAAGGTATATTCCTTTTTATCCAGGTATCTATTAAACCTACTTTTTTTCTAAAATTTTATTCACTTACTCTCCTTCTTTCTTGTTCCATTTTTGGTTAGATTTATCTAGTTCTGATAAGGCAAGGTTGAGGTCCCCCACTAGTATAGTTTTACTGTCTGCTTCCTCCTTAAGCTCCTTTATATTTTTCTTTAAAAATCTGGAGACTATACCATTTGGTGGACATATGCTAAAGACTGATATTACTTCATTGTCTTTGCTACCTTTTATCAAGACATAATAATCTTCCTTGTCTCTTTTAATGAGATCTATTTTTGATTTAGCCTTATTTGAGTTCATGATTGTTCCTCCTGCTTATTTATCTCAATTGAGGTCCAAGAGATTCTGCTCCAGTCCCTTACTTTTACTCTGTGTGTGACTATCTGCCTCAAATGTGTTTCCTATAGCAATATAACATAAGAATCTGGTTTTTAACCCACTCTGCTTTCTGCTTCCATATTATGGGTGAGTTTATCTCATTCACAGTTATTATTGCCATCTGTGTATTCCCCTTCATCTTCTCCTTTCACTCTATACCTCCACGCAAGGGTTTTTTTTAATCACTCCCCATATTCCCCTTCCCTTCTATTACTCCCCTTCCCACCACCGCCTTTCTTATTCCCCTCTACTTCTCTACAGGGTCTTTTAATCACATCCCAACTTCTCCTTCCCTTTTATTACTTCCATCCCCAGCACCTCCTTTCTTATCCCTCTTCTATTTCTCTAGAGGGTAAGAGAGGATTCTCTACCCTATTGAATCTGGCTGTTCTACCCTATCTATTATATAATATATATTGTATAATATATAATAGATATATTCCCAGTTTCCCCTCATTCAGTGAAAATCAACTCTTCTGCCTACCTTTCAAGCTGTTTTCTATAGGAGAGCCCCCTCACTCCATCTTCTTGTTAACTCTCTGACTTCAGTCATTTTGACGTGCTATTTTAAGGTTGGTTTAGGAGGATTCTCACAGCTAATAAGCTGCCATCTTGGCTCTCAAGCTAAGTCTTGAAATAAGAGATTTTAAAAACTGTTATGGGCTATATGGTGCTTCTGGATTGGGCCTGATAGAGAGATGGCCCAAGGTCCTCAGATGGTATAAAGACCTAAGCTGAGTAAGGATGGGAAGCCTAAGTGAACACCAAGGTTGAGATAGTGAACACCAGGTCCCACAAATATTTGCAGCTCAACTGAGCACCAGTTCCCACCTACAGTGCTCAAGACTAAATGATTATGTAAGAAGCTGTGAACTACATCACACAGCTTCTCTGGCTACTTGTCTTGGGGTTGAGTTAATGGATAGATGGTAATAATGAGAATAGATGTTGATAATAATTGGATAACTGTGACTTAACTAAAGTATTCCCTTTCCCCTTTAGATGCAAGAATATTAGACCGATCTGTAGAATAATAATAGCCTTCACCTAAATAAGTTTTAAGAATTTAATTATAATAAACTTGGGGGAAGGATCAGGGTTGAGGAAGAAGGTGTTGGGAATCTATGCTAGACTACAGATGATCAAGTTGGATGGTCAATTGATAATCAGGTTGCTTCTGTTGGCTGGAGAGGTTCCTCTCCCTCTTTGGCCTTGGTTAGGCCAGCACCTTGGCCCTGACCAGGCGGTGCAAGTTTGATGATGTTCTTCTTAATAATCAGGTAGTTGGTATATATCTTACAGCTCTATTCAGTAGTTGATAATGTAGTAATCAATGAAACAGGATTAGAAACAGGATACAGGTAAGGTAAGCCTGGGGTCCCTTTCTCACAACTGAGAGCCTGTTTGATTAAGTTTCTGCCAGTTTATAGTGCTGGCAGCAACTGCCTCTTGCCCCTTGGCTCATGGTATCTGGGTAAGTTCCAAATTCTAAACTGTTTGTTGGCACTCATCCTGTTCTCCATTTTCTTATCAGAAATTAATACTACATTGGAGAGGTAAGGAGACAGATCATATTAGGCATGGAGTCTATTGAGGTAAAAACACATAGCTGGAAAATGTGTGGAGAACAGAAAGTTCAATTTGGCTAACATAGAGTGTAAGGTAGGGAGTGTGGGATCCATATTTCTGAGAGGGGTTCAAGCTGCATCATAGAATTTAATAATGTCCCCCAGAACTCTAAGAGAGGGGGCAGTTAAAGGCAGTTGGGGTTCTGATATAAAAGCCAGGTCACCCTTCTTGCTGGGTCCTGACTCTTTGCTCTTAGCTCTGAGCACAGGGACAATCTGTCTAGCTCTGGGCCGGGACATTCAGTCACTGACTGCCAGGACTGCTTTACCTTAGTAGCTAACCACAAAGACAGACCTTCAAGCAAAAACACAGTCTACCTTCAGTTTAGCAGTTTAGGTTTTAGAAGGAAGATTATTTAGGGGCTTAGATTAGACTTCAGCCATTCCAGTTACATTCCCCGCCCCTCCCCCCAGGGGGATGTGTTGTTAACCTGCAGTTAACAGTTTTAGCCAGATTACCTTCCCTCCTCTTTCCTTAAACTGATTCCCTTCTCCTGGTCCCTGAATTCATTAAATACGTAAGTTTGTGAAAAGATAAGAGTTCATGCACAGTTAGCTGGGGATTATACTGACTACCTTCCTTTCATCAAGGCAAATGTTTCATTTAAGCAAGGGCTGTAACTGCCTTTGCCCTGGGGGCCTGTGGTCAGATTTGCTGAAGACTTAACTTCAAGCATTTCCATCCTGTGAGAGAGTAATTCAAACAAAGAAAGTTATCATCACAAGGGGTTTAGTCTCAATCCATTTACCATCTTGGCCCAGAAGTTACCAACCCAGAATATCCTCCATAACCAGACAGTTAACTGACTTCCAACTGCTTACAGGGTGGGGGAAGGTGAAGAGTACTCCATAGGCTCCTGCCCCTCCCATCCAGTCATATCTGCCAGCTTCTCCAAAGACCTGAGACTGGGGAGACTCCATTGCCACTGACCCCTGATCTCACAGTTTCCCTAATCCTACAGGAGGGAAGTATAATGAGACTGGAAAAGTAGAACAGAAAAAATTATAGTGATCCTAGAGACAAAAGGGAGTTGTTGGTGTTTATTGATTTAAAGGAGTGGCATGGTGAGATCTACTTTTAAGGAAAATCACCTTGTGTTAAGTATGGCTTAGATTAAGGAGAGAGAAGGTGTGAACTGATCCAATCATTCTGGATGGCAATTTGGAAGTTTGCCCAAAGAGAGATAAAAGAATGCCTGCCCTTTGATCCAGCCATACCAATGCTGGGTTTGTACCCCAAAGAGATCATAGATAAACAAACTTGTACAAAAATATTTATAGCTGCACTCTTTGTGGTGGCAGAAAACTGGAAAGCAAGGGTATGCCCTTCAATGGGAATGGCTGAACAAATTGTGGTATCTGTTGGTGATGGAATACTATTGTGCTCAAAGGAATAATAAACTGGAGGAATTCCATGTGAACTGGAAAGACATCCAGAAATTGATGCAGAGTGAAAGGAGTAGAGCCAGAAGAATGTTGTACACAGAGACTGATACATTGTGGTAAAATCGAATGTAATGGACGTCTTATACTAGCAGCAATGCAATGACCCAGGACAATTCTGAGGGATTTATGAAAAAGAACGATACCCACATTCAGAGGAAGAACTACAGGAGAGGAAACACAGAAGAAAAACAACTGCTTGAACACTCGGGTTGATGAGGACATGATTGGGGATGTAGACCCGAAAGGACCACACCAATGCAACTATCAATAATATATAAATAAGTCTTGATTGATGACACCTGTTAAAACCAGTGGAAATGCGAGTTAGCTATGGGGGGGTGCAGAGTTTGAGGGGTGAAGGGGAAAGTAAAAACATGACTCATGTAAGCATGGAAAATTTTTTCTAAAAATAAAAATATTAATTAAGAAAAGGTTAAGGAGAGACTTTTGTCATTGAGACCTTTAGGACGCCTTTGTAATGGAATAAGAGTTGAAATTACGGTGCTGACTGTGTGAGTAATAATGGATAGTGACAAGAGAGATGCTAGGCAGGGAGAAATAGCAAGATTTACAATTGGCTGGCTATTTGGAGAGAAGACAGTAAAGAGTCAAAGGTAATAATCAGATTGTGGCTCTTAGAGATGAGAAACATGGAAGAGCTCTCAACAGAAATAAGAAAGTTTGAAAGAGGAGTCAATTTGGGGGAAAAGACTGAATTCTGTTGTTGATACATGGAATATGAGATGTCTTTGGATCATTCTGTTTGAAACATTCAGTAGGCAGTTAGCAAAGTAGGATTGTAACTCACAAGAGGGACTGAGACATATGTGTAGATCTGAGAATCACCTGCAAAGAGGTAAAAATGTAGATCTTTATAAAGCTGATGAGGTCACCAAGTGAAAATAAGACATTAAAGCACATCCTAAAACCATGAAACAATCATAGAGTCAAAGATTATAAATCTAGGCACCTCAGAGACAAATTTAACACAATGCCTCCTTTTACATATGAAGAAACTGAGACCTAAAGAGATTAAGTGACTTGTCCAAGATCACATGTATAACATCCATGAGATGTGGGATTTCAACTCCAGTTCTCTGGCTTCTCTAATACTCCTTCAAAAGATATTATTTGAATGATTCTTTCTCTCTATTTAGTGTTAGTGTCCACAGTCTTTAAGTTTGGGATTAAAAAAAAAAAAACCCTTACCTTCTGTCTTTGAATCAATACTAAGGCCAGAAGAGGTAAAGACTACACAATTGGGGTTAATGACTTGCCCAGGGTCAGACAGCTGTGTAAATAGAATTAGCTCTAGCCCATTCATAGTCAAACTCTACTTACCCTAAGCATAGAGATGATGTCATTCCCACCTCCTTTAGAGGGGAGGGGAGATGAGTTACCCACAGGTGACAATAAGTAACAAATCAAGAACAAGGGACTGCCCTTTGGGCAGTCCAAGTCAGTGCAGAGGCTGCCATTTGTCCACTTGAATTAGAGGTGGACCCACAGGAAGTGACGAGAGACACTATCTCTTCAAGTATGTTGGTTACTTCCTGGGGAAGGAGAGTTCCTGCTTTGAACTTGGCACTGAAGGATCTCTGAGGAGACCTCAGGCAGCTTCTACTCAGAATGGTCACATGGGTAAGTTAGGCTGACTTCCTTGGCCTACCTTGGCATTTCCAGACTCTACCTTTAAGTAGGCTCCGGCCTACCTGATTGCTAGGCTTGTAGCCTAATTTATTTAGCCTTTTAACCTTCTCTCTCCGTCTGGACTAGCCTCTCCCTCTCTCTATTTCCTTACCTTTTACTTTCCTAATTGTAAATAAACTACCTTAAACCCAGTCCTGACTTGGGTCTATTTTAATTAGGGAACCAATCTGAATTGTTGATTCCTGATGGCCACACTTTAATTATATATCTATAAATACCTAAAATCTCCCTCTTACACAGCTAGGAAGTGTTTGAGGCCAGATTTGAACATAAGATGCCTTGTCTCTAGGCTGGGTCTTTATCCACTGTTACTCCAATCTTTAAGGTAAATTTATAGTTCATAACTTTTTGCTTCAGGAAAGATAAAGATACACAAGATAAGGAGATGGGAGGAAAAGGTATCACTTTTTTTATAGTAAGATACATTTTCCATATTGTTAATCTTTTAAGAAACTAGAAGATGAATTCAATTTAATAATGACAATGTTGATTTTTCTTGTTGCTAATATTCAAAACCACATGAAATATGGACAAATCTGAACTCTGCAACATCCTAATCATAAGCAGATCATGACCACTTTGTGCCTTTGGTTTCATTATTAATTTTTTTAAATTTTGTATTCCTTTTTTTCAATTACATGTAGAAAAAAATTTTAAACAATTGTTTTATGACTTTTTTCAATCCAAATTCTTTCTCTGTCCTTCCTTCCCTCCCTCTCCAGATAGTAAACAATCTGACACAGGTTATTTCAATGTTATCATGCAATGCACATTTCCAAATTTCTCATGTAATGAAAGAAGACATATATGAAAGAAGACATATAGTTCGCATGCAAAAAGAAACTCGTGAAGGAAATAATGCAAAAAATGGTATAAATCTGCATTCATACTGTGATGGTTCCTTCTATGGCTATAGATAGCATTTTTCATGATTTCCTTGGGGTTTTCTTTCATCCTTGCATTACTAATAATAGTTGATCATCATACAATATTTCTATTACTTTGTACAAAATTCTCCTGGTTCAGCTCACTTCACTTTGCATCACTTCATAAAAATCTTTCCAAGTTTTTCAGAAATCATTCTCTTTATCATTTTTTATGATACCATGGTATTCCATGATAACCATAGTAACATTCCATAACAACTATACAACAACTTGTTCAGCCACTCCCCAATTGATTGATATTCCTTCAGTTTCCATTTTTTTCCCACCACAAAGAGAACTGCTATAAATATTTTTTTATGTGTAGGTCATTTTTGGCTTTCTTATTCATAAGATGAAAAGAATTTACATACCCAGAAATGTCACACAATAAATAATATTGATTTTCCTTCCTAGCAAAGCAAAACAATATATCTCTTATTTCCCAAACTCTGTGCAAAACTATTTTGAACTTGAAGGCAAAAAGTTATGTGTCAAGAAAGTCACATGGTGCTCCAACATTCCAGGGAATTGCTACACTATTGCACCTTTATGCAAAAACATGGGTTTTATAATCTGTGGGTTATAACCAAGCCATTGGTCTTAGTATGAGCTCTTTGAGTCATTGACAAAGAAGCAGTTGCCAGACTTAAATTAACTCTTGAATTACAAATACATAATACTAATTTTTTTTCTACACATGTTATATTACAGAGGCTATCCTTAGTCTCCAAAGGGTACAAATTCAGTTGACTATCCTGAGGCATTCCCAAACACTGGGTACACTAAATAGATTGCAAGATAATATCAAGCATATTGTTTGTAGTGGGATCAATATCCTGATCTCTAGCCCCATGCAAGTTGGGCAAGTTTTTCCTTAAAAGATATTAAAATCATCCCTGAGATTTGATTGGCTCAATGACTAAAAGTTCAGGCTGTTGACTTCATTTTCTAGTCTCCTGAGTGCAAAACAGTCAAGAGCTCCAGGCATTCCCTGACACTTGTCTGGCAAGATCATGATAATCAACTTAGGCAGAGGCCCTTGCTTCAACTAAATCATTTCAGAATATTCTCAAAACATGTCCTTGTTGAATGTTTTTGTCCTTCAATGACTATGTAAATCTCATTTTGTTAACTATTAAAGGACCTATGAGTACCTCATTTCATATTAATATCAAATATAAACTTCAAGGGGCCTAAACTAGATTTGGTCCAGTCTAAAAAATATCTATCATCCAGAAAATGTTCCCAAATGCTAGTCTCTCAATTTTTAATATAATAGTGATGTCTTACTAAAGGTAGGAGTTGAATCAGATGACCTTTGACATCTCTTCCATATAAGATTCAATGCTTCTAGAGAATTGTGTAAAATTTTCTACCTAAAAGGAGGTAAGATTTATTTGGGGACACAATAAGTTTAGGGCTGATGTAAACACAAAGGATAAAGTGTTGTACCCTGGATTCAGAAAAACCCAAAGTTCAAATCTAGCCTCGGATATTTATTAGCTGGACAAATCACTTAATTTCTGTTGCCTCCATTTCCTCATGTATAAAAAGGGATGATAATAGCACCTTCCTCCCACAGTTGTAAGGATCAAATGAGATGACTTGTGAAGTGCTTTGCAAACTGTTGCAAACTATTTGCAAACAAAGCATTACATAAATATTAGTTATTACTGTTATTATGAAGATAGTAATTTGCTGAACTGGCAACTTTTTTTAAGATTCATGATTAGAAAAAAAGTGAAGAAACATGCAACTTAATCAGCTGATCATAAAATTCCAGATATTCTTTCAGGTTCTGAAACTTTGCTCACCCTGATTACGTCTAGAAAACAATTGACCCTTTGTTCTTAGGACTAACCTCAAAATGCCTATTGGCTTCTGGAACCTAGTGAGATCAAGACAAGAAGTGCCATTAGCAAGTTTTCTTTAGACGAGAAGAAGGAGGGAGGAAAAGAATTTGGGATGGAAAATAATTTTTTTTAAACAAGAAGTGAAGAAAAAGAAACAGAAGGCCCCAGTGGGATTTTCTTCTTTTTGTCTTTTGTCTGATTTTGTGGTATGCACAGTCTAAGCTGCTGAAGGTGGTAAGCACTCAGAGGAGCAAGAAAATTCCATTAATTTTGGAATACTATGGTTGATTGGCCTCACAGCCAAGGCATTCAGTATCTTATGTAGTTGTTTTTCCATGTGGGCTTCCAGCACTCTGAAGGCTAGACTTTCTGGCTCCTACTCCATGGGATGCAGCCCGATTTGTCACCTTTACCCCTTATGAAAATACACTTTGTACAGACTGGAAAGGAGAACACAGGAGGGAAAAGGAAAAAGTGGGAGGACTATCAGGTAAATTACTTTTAAAAATAGAAAGAATGTACCCTGCATAAATCTGTAATAGAGCCCTGCCTGAGGACATTTTGGGTATTAACTTTATCTGGTATCATTCTGAAATTTCCTTGGGTTGGCCCTACCCAGACAACATTTGTAGAGACTCGAGGCTGTCTTCCCATTAAGGGGGGAAAAAAGAGACAGATTTCAAGAACTATTTCTGGACAAATGATTTCATTTAAAAGCCACTTTTCACATTGTCTTCCTTTTTCCATAGTATATTTTAAAGAGTTGGCTGTGCCTTCTACCATGGAGCCAAAAAGACCCTACTGAGAGAAATGTGAAAAATCAGGTCTTCAAATAGTTTCACTAAACTGACTTGGAAAGAAAAAGAAGCATCTATCCCTACCTATTCTTAAACTGTTTTAAATCCATTAACTGAACCTTATTTGAGCCTATATCACAACTTGGAAACTACTATACAATCATGTCACCTTGCCATCAACCACAAAGATAGAATTAGAATTAGGAACTACAAAACTCAAAAGGAATGCACTAAGGTCATCAGTAAAGGAAGACATATAAGACAGAACAAATGAATTTAAAGAAAAGAAAACAGGCTATATAGATTTCCATTCATATTAAATAGGAATAAACTTACTCCATCACTCCTCCTCACAAAATGGTTTCTTTCAGGTCAATTAAGAAATAAATACTTTGCATTCAGTGCAAGTCAAAAAATATCTATTGGGTTCCTGCTAGGTATAGGCATAGGGGTTACATGCTAAGGGACATAGGAAAACAAAATATGACACTTGATCCCTGCCTTCAAGGAGTTTGCAATCTAGATGGAAGCATAAAATAGACACAAATAGCTATAATACAAAACAGAATATGCGTATTAAGACATGAAAAGTAAAGTGTTGTAAGATTTCAGAGAAGGAAGTATGACACAGCTATTGAGTATAAGATTAAATTTTCAAACCATACTTTTGTTGAACAAGAATAGAATGTTACACTCCAAAACGTATGTTTTTAATTTTAAGATCCTTTCTTGTATATTTTTGAATGCTTTAAATACAAAAAAGCCAAATGTAAACTAGCCTGCTCTCAGTCTACAGTGTCCCCAATAATAAAAAATAGTGGATAATGAAAAATTCACCAATTCATTTACATTTTGGCTGAAAATTTCATTTCTTAATTTTGCTTATCTTAAGTCTTCTTTCTCTGTGATATATCAGTTGTGTAGGAGGAAAAGACTTGTCTAGGAACATGCCTGGGAATTGAGGGGGAAGTTGAAGATTAAATGTTTTCTAGGTAGATCATTCACATGCATTTAAAGATGAGTAGGTTTCCATTAGGAATTACAATGACAAATAGGTGTATTCATGTGGTAGGCTTTATTTCTTAGCTCAGAGCTCAAGTCTGACAGCATTTCTGTGAGAGGGTATTTTGGTCTTCACTTTTACAGATGGGGTAAGTGAGTAATAGAGGGGATAAATAACTGATGTATATATAATGAGTCAATGGGAGAAGCAATTTCTAATTTTCAGTACTATTGATTGTAGACCAGAATTAAGAGAAAAAGCTTTACATTACAATCAAAATAAAAATCACAAGTGCTTTCTTTTTTTTGTACAATACCATGATTTTATTAGTTTGTCAGTTAGGATTTGAATTATACCCCCTGTTTTGTTTTGTTTTGTTTTTCTTTTAAAAACTCGTACTTTCTGTCTTAGATATTAAATATTGGTTCCAAGGCAGAAATGCA
The DNA here is from genome assembly GCF_016433145.1 of Gracilinanus agilis. NCBI lineage: Eukaryota > Metazoa > Chordata > Mammalia > Didelphimorphia > Didelphidae > Gracilinanus > Gracilinanus agilis. The sequence continues at coordinate 410,077,966 of NC_058132.1, read as the reverse complement.
GTAAGAGCTAGGTAATTGGGGTTAAGTAACTTTCCCAGAGTGACACAGCTAGGTGAAGTCAAATTTGAACCAAGGACCTCCCACGTCCAGCTCTCTATCCACCAAACCATTTAACTGTCCTGCTAGTCTTAAGTATAAGAACTACTCTCCATCCACTATGTCATGCTATTCCTTACTGGAAAAGCACTAATCACACTTCACAGGGCATAAAGAATAACAGAAGCTGATTTGCATAATTCAAAAGAGCTTGTCCCTGTCCCCAAAGAAAGACTGCACTAAATTCAAAGGTGAATTCCTCTGAAATCCTTTGCTCTAATTCCTCAATTGCTTAAGTATGCTCTAAAGAACTTTCCCAGACTACTACTATAGTAGTATACTTAAAACACACATTTAACAGAGATGGTGACAACCACAGATTGGTGAGCAAGTGAATTACATCTCTTTCTGGTATTTAGTTTGGAGGTTATTGTTTGTTTCAATTGTTGCCTTTTCATTTGGTGTCACTTCAGTAAAATCTCCCAAATGGATGAGGAACTAAAAGGAGAGAGAGGATAAAGAATGAGAAAGCTTAAATCTATTTAGATGGGTAAATACCCTTACAAATAATTTGTGCAGTACAACTGTAGAATTCAGGTCTCAGATAAGGATTTATGGATTAGTATGAATGCGTGAATTCAAAATAGCTTTATTCTTGTGGGTAGTAGTCAAGGTTGTAGAGCCCTGATTCAAACAGCTGTTGGTAGTTTTCCATCACTTTTTATCCTCTTTGGCTCTTTGTCACTTGTGTCCCATAAAAACACCCACAACAAAGAAGATAAGTACTTTTTCTCCTGCCACCCACTAATCAAATGGCATGTGGGGACAAAGGTTGGAAGGTCAAACACTCTTTCCCTTTTGTTTTTTATGTATCCTTCTGCATAAATATTTCTCAAAAAGTCGTTGACTCTCCATACTATAAAATGTTTAACGGTACACTTATAGGCACACAATGAAATGAATGATCTCACCTTGCCAATCTTAGAAATAAAAAACCAGGAGAAATTTTCATGGGATTAATTATAAAGTATGCTGGAACAGACATTTAAAGTAGGACTAGCTGCTTAAGGATTATCTTCTTGGTAACTAGAAGCTAACATTCCTGAAACACATCTTTGTGTTTGAGTCCAAATGTCTAAGTATAATTTAACCCACAGAAACAAAAAATTCCTATAATTATGTGGATCAAAAGTCAAATTTTCTCATAACTATTATGGTACCATAATACATAATTTCTTTTTTTTTTTTGCTAGATCTTACTAAGAAAGATACAACACAAACTCCCTTTCCCCCTCTTATAAAAAGAAAAAAAAGGAAAAACTTGATTTCCCCCCTTCCTTTCCAATAAAAGGGATGAAAACTGCAATACTCTTAAAATGCAGAAAACATGCAGCAAAATTTTTTGGAGGGAAAGCACTTTTAGTCATTTACCACCACCACCACCATTTCCAATATTGTTTCCTAAAAGATAACAAAAATCATTAACATACACCCAGTTGACTTAAGATTGACTTTAACTTAGATCAATGCCCAACTCCTTTTTTCCCCTCCACTTTCTATACTTGAAATTATATTATTAGCAAAGGCTTTTTTTCCTTAGATGATTTATGTGGGTATACAAAAAAGGCAATATATTTTAGGTGGTAGCATTCATGTCTATATTTGATATCTATCTATCATTTTATACATAATCCTTACATGAGGATAAAATATAAGAATTTTATCTCTGAACAGTTTTCAGAAATTATCCAATTTATTTGAGTAATATAACCCTGAATGTGCCCCTTCTAACTACAAAAACAAAATTAACTCTTCAATATAATTAAAGATTTAATGTGATTTAAAGGGAACTGAACAAATGCTTCCAAGGACTAACATCCATTTATAGAAGCATATTTTGGCCCAAGAGTAAAATAATTGTAATATGGGTACATAAATCTCTGATATGAATAATATTAAAAGATCAAAAATGAATGGGGCAAACTTTCAGTGTGTCAAGTTTGTAAGTTCTACAAATCTCTCTAAAAGTTCCAAGATCTGTTACTTCCTGCTTGGCATTATAAGAATACAAAAAAAAATGTAACAACCAAGTTGTAATATTAGTTATTTCAGGAGTGACTTGTTCTAGGACCAAACTGTTCTTTTCCTCCACTTAGCACAATATGCTTTCTAAGTAGGTGATTTCTGCATTAAGTCAGCAGCCATACCAGAGAAATGAAGAAAACCCAAGGATATATCTGACTTAACTTAATAAAACTGACATGACATATTTGTTGGGATTAAACTATAGATTCCAATCAGCTGGCTCTCCAACAAGATTAAGGAATACCACTATTGATTTGGACCCTAAGCACTACTAATTAGCCCTAGTATGGGATTATTTCTAGCTTTGGGAACATTGCTGATCCCTAACATCCTGAGTGCCAACAATTGAAATACAAGAAAGGTTTTTGGTTCTCCCATTCAAACAGAAAAGAATCTTACTTCCTCATGTAAACAAAAGAGGTCTTATCAATTTTTTCTAGTTGCAAATTTATACCACCAGAGAGTTATGGGGTCAGAGACTAAACTTAATGATTTAACTTTTTAAGAATCCTCAGCCTTGGTTCAGTGAAGAGACTTTATTTGCTCACAAGCTCAGAATGAGAAGAATACTTTTCAAATGGGTGATTCATCTATCTTTTTGAAGGTTTCACTAACAACAGGAAGGGGCAGATACCAGACAAGCCATAGTAATTCAGGGTCAGTGATGACCTAGAAAGCTCTGAGACATCTTTAAACAAAACAATGAAACAACAGTAAATTTTCCTTTTCTAATAAAAATAATTTCTGAATAAAATTACATAAAGCATATATATACATATAAGAAATTCACTAGTATACTGTCTATCAGGGAATCTGTTTAATTTCAGTAAATGTTAATAATGATATATTTTTCTAAACAAGTTTATACACTTGTTTGTTTTGAAGTTTGGTTAATGAGAATCAAAGAAGCAGAGCCAAGATGGAAGAGTAGAAATCAATTCTCTCAGAGAATTCTCTCCAACAAATCTTAAAATAATGCTTCAAAACAAATACTAGGGTGACAGAATGAATAAGGGGATGGAGGGAAGCAATTTGCCTGCAGGAAGCAACTTAGAAAGTATACAGAGAGGGTCTGTTTCATGGGGTGAGAGGGGAATGCAGCTCGCAGCAAAGCCAAACCAAGGAGTACCAGCTCAAGCCAAAAGCAAGGCTCCCAACTCCACCCCCTATGTGTACTCCAGGTTCTGATCATAGGCCCAAGCCAACTTTGAGATCCCCAGACCCTGCCTAAGCCAATAGCTGAGCACCCCAACCAACCCTTAAAGTTCCAAGCCTTAGTACAAGCCTACAGTTAGGACCCAAGCCCTAGCACAAGGCAGTGCACCTAGCTGGTGGAAGCCAACAGAAACCCCACAGCCCCTGCCCAAGCCTGCAGTGAGGATCCAAACCTCAGAGCAAGGCAGTCAACAGTGTACCTGGCCAATTTAATCTCAAAGTAAAGCCCAGAGCCCCTGCCTAAGCTAGGGGTGAAGTCCTGAGCGTCAGTACAAGGTAGCTTATGGTGCTCTGAGCCCAGAAAGCCATTGATGGGCTCTGAGGGAGACTGAATTAGCAGTAGGAGATAGCTCTCAGAGTCCCCAGCCTAAAGGCCATTATACCACCTTGGAAGAACTAAAACTTGTAGAAACCCAGAACTAGAGCTGAGGGCAGCAGCAAGAAAAAATTGAAGATTAAAAGAGTGCCTCCTTTACCGGAAGAATAGAACCTACATTTAAGATAAAAATAAAAGTCTAGAAAAACAAGGATATATATATTTTAAAACCACTTAACCATTATTATGGAAACATAAAAAGAGCAAAGCACAAACTCAAAAAGGTACAATGAGAACAAAGCAGCTCCCTACAAAACTTCAAAGAAAAGCAGGAATTGGTCTCAGGCTCTAGAAGAGCTCAAAAAGAATTTCAAAAATCAAATAAGAGAGACAGAGGAAAAATAGGGAAGAGAAATAAAAGTGACACAAGAAGAAAATAACACTTTAAAAAGCAGAATTGGCCAAATGGAAAAAGTTTTACAAAAATCCAATGAAGAGAAGAGTTTTTTTAAAAGTAGAATTGGCCAAATTGAAAGGAGGTTCAAAACCTCAGAAAATAATTCATTAAAAATTATAATTGGGCAAGTAGAAGCTAATTACTTCATGAGACATGTTTAAAAAAAAACACAAGGAAAGAGGGGAGCCCAAGGAAGCAGCTCTGTAGTACTGGATAATAGAAGAGGGCTATGTTCCCCCCACCCCCAGCCTGACAGGCTCTATTGGACTGAGCCTGCCAAGCTGCCTCCTTTAACAGTTGCCAAAGGCAAGTAGACAAGAAGGAGTTGGGAGTGTGTTGACAGCTCCTCTAGCCTCTTGACTTGAGGTTGTGTTTGTTGTTGATGGGCTGATATTAATGCTGGATGGATAACGCTGAAATTCTGACTGCATGAAATAAGGTTCCCCTTCCTAATAGCATTGGATGGTCACTAATTAGGAAAGATACTCCAATCTTTAGTTGAACTTAGTAACAAGGTTGATTTCTCACTTAACAAGGGGTCAGGAACAAGGAATGAGATATGTGTAAATAGAATTAGCTCTAGCCCATTCATAGTCAAAACTCTGCTTACCCTAGGCATAGAGATGATGTCATTCCCACCTCCCTTAGTGGGGAGGGGAGATGGGTTACCCACACGTGACAATAAGTAACAAATCAAGAACAAGGGACTGCCCTTTGGGCAGTCCAAGTCAGTGCAGAGGCTGCCATTTGTCCACTTGAATTAGAGGTGGACCCACAGGAAGTGACGAGAGACACCATCTCTTCAAGTATGTTGGTTACTTCCTGGGGAAGGAGAGTTCCTGCTTTGAACTTGGCGCTGAAGGATCTCTGAGGAGACCTCAGGCAGCTTCTACTCAGAATGGTCACATGGGTAAGTTAGGCTGACTTCCTTGGCCTACCTTGGCATTTCCAGACTCTACCTTTAAGTAGGCTCCGGCCTACCTGATTGCTAGGCCTTGTGGCTATGTAGCCTCATTTATTTAGCCTTCTAACCTTCTCTCTCCATCCAGGCCTCTGAAGGCCTGGACTAGCCTCTCCCTCACTCTTTTTCCCTACCTTTTACCCTCCTAACTGTAAATAAACCACCTTAAACCGGTCCTGACTTGGGTCTAATTTAATTACGGAATCAATCTGAATTGTTGATTCCTGGTGGCCACTCTTTAAATATATATCTATAAATACTTAGAATCTCCCTCTTACAGGTAAGAGGTTTTAGGGATGCTAAATCTAAGTGTAAGGATGGGGTATGGGACAAAAAGAGCCAGAAGGCCATTGGTGACAGTGGAGGCAAGAGGGATTTCTGGGTAATTGTCCAGAGGAAGGAGAAGGAGAAGGAGAAACTTCTAGCAGAGGCCTGAGAGAGGGAGGAGGAGAACATCTCAGCTCAAATCCAGTCCTGAGGGCTTCCTAAGGACCTTTCTTTGGACATTGAAACCCTAATTCCCTAGTCAAAGGCATCCCATCACATCTGTTATAAAAGAAAGGGAGTAATCTGGATACTACCCCTATTAGGCTGGTTATTAGTAGTAGTAATCTGAGATATTAATCTGAGGGAGCTTTGGTTTGGTTCCTTGATGGCTGGTGCAGGGACTCCCGAGTCCTGCCACCCAGCTGGATGTTATAATAACTGCCCTTCTTTATAACAGTGCCCAGGCAGGATCCCTAAAGGTCAATGGATGGATAACCCTTTCAGGTCCCACCTAGGGTTGATTGATTATTGGTATTGGGCTCTATCAGCCTTGGATAACATTCATCTGACTGCATTTCTCCCTCCCCAGAGTGGTGACAACTTCCTTTCCTCCTGTCCTCATGGCCTCTGGGAACATTCCAATATCCAACTGTCTTCACCTGTCAATCAAGGTGTGACTCAACTCCCAGAGTTTGAATATGACTCATCTCACCCAGCAAGACTTCAATCATCGAGTCAGCTAAGTATGGGACTCCATTTTGGGAGTGATCTCTTGGGCTCCTTCTCCCATTACCCAACCTTGCTGACAGACCCTTTCCAGTTTGACTTGCAATTATAGAAAAAGGATAGAAATAGAAACAGAAGGAGAAGGGACAAAGGGGGAGACACTTAGGAGTGGGAACCCCAAAGGTTCCCATCCGAGTGATGGACTCCATGGAAATAGAGAAGAGGGCACCCCAAAATCCCTCTGCCCTTCATCCCTTTCCCCAATCCCTATATTGATATCAATAAAAGATATTCATTAGTCAGATAGCGTTCCAGAGTGCCTGAGAGATAAGGGGGGGAGGGGAATCACAGTTTGGTCTGGCTGCCTCCATCTTGGAGCCAGACCACCTGCTGTGAAGTTGGCTGACCTCGGGGGAAGCTTGCATGAACCCCACCCTCATTCAGAATCAGATTGGGGTACCTAATACCTCATTTTATAGAGAAGCCTCATCCCCAGCTCCTGTGGGGCTGCATAATCATCCAGGTCGCCCAGTTTCAGGGTGACACCCCCTCGAAGTCTCAGCAGTGCATATTCAGCAGGAGAGGAGAGCTAGAAGAGAGCTCCCCCTTCATGGACTCTCTATCCCCCCCCCCATCTATCATAACATTGGTTATTGCTGGCTCTCTTTATTCTTATAAAAGCTAATTTAAAATAAGTGATCAGAAATTGTAGATGCTACTAGATCAATGATAGGCTGGAACTTCTTCACCCTCTCACTAACCCTGGCTCGACCTGGCCAGAGCCAAACTAAAGGATAGGGAAGGCTAATGATGTTCTTTTTAGATGGTTGTAATATTGTTCTCTCTCAGCTCTATTGACAACAGGTATAACAGCTCTCTGGGTCTTTCAGGCAAGGAAGCTAGATTGCAGGTACAAAGGCCTACCCACCCTCTTGAACCTCCCTCCACACAAGAATGCTTCAGAATGAGCTGCTCTGTGCTGTGTGTGATGGGTAATTATAGGGTTAGTTCCAACTGCCTTTTGGCCTTGGCTCACACCACTTGGGTGCATTCAGAGGTCTTCAACCAATGATCCTGTCACTCAAGATGATTTCAATTTTGTCCCAGAAATTCCTTATAACAGACATCAAATAACAATTAAATTAAATTCATGAAAAAATAGAAGAAAATATCTCATTGAAAAAAAACAACTGACCTGGAGAGAGAATTTAAGAATTATTGGACTATCTAAAAGCCATACTTTTTTTTAAAAGACTAGACAATTACAAGAAATTTTCAAAGAAAAATGCTCTGATATTCTTGAACAAGAGGGTAAAATAGACATTGAAGTAATCCACTTATCACCTCCTGAAATAATCCCCAATTTCAAGCAGCTAGAAAGAAATAATTCAAATATAGCATCCCATTCAGGATTGCACAGGACTTAGCAGCTTCTCCATTAAGGTATTAGAAGGCTTGAAATATGATATTCCAGAAGGCAAAGGAACTACTCTTATAATAAAGAATCACTTACCCAGAAAAACTAAGTATATATAAAATGGTCATTTGATAAAGTAGAAGATTTCCAAATATTCCTGATGAAAAGACCATATCTAAATAGAAATTTTGATGTTTAAATACAAGACTCAAGAGAAGGATAAAAAGGTAAACAAGAAAGATTCAATAAAGTCAAACTTAATATTCCTAAATGGAAAGGTGATATTTCTAACTGTTAAAATTTTTATCATTATAAAGGTAGAAGGAGTATAAATAGACAAAGGGTGTGGAAGTAAGTTGATTAGAATAGTATGATATCCAAAAATAAAATCAAGGAATGAAAAAGAGGATTGCACTTAGAGAAAAAGGAAGGGAGAGTTAGAATGGGGTAAATTATCTCACCTAAGGAGACACAAAAAAATTATTACAATGGAGGGGAGGATGAGGGTGGTGAGAAGCAATATTTAAACCCTACTCTGATCAGAATTGACTCAAAGAAGGAATAGCAACCATACTCATTTGGATATAGAATTCTTCATATCTTTAGAGAAGTAGGAGGAGAATAAAATGGAGGGGCAATAGAAGAGAGAGGGAAGTAGGGGCAGTAATTAAAAGCAAAATGCTTGTGAGGAGGGAAAGATTAAAAAGAGAAAGAGAAAGATCAAAAGAGGAAAATCAGATGGAAGGTAATACACAGCAAGCATAACTGTGAATGTGAATGGGATGAACTTACCCATAAAATGGAAACAGATAAAGAAACACATTTGAGGCAGGTAGACACTCAGAGTAAAGTAAATTCCTAGAACAGAATTTATTTTTTTTCATTATTTCCCTTGATATTCTTGATCTTTTGTTATTCCAAATGAAATTTGTTATAATTATTTCTAATTTGGTAAAGTAGTTTTTTGGTAGTTTGATAGGTATGGCACTAAATAGGTAAATTAATTTGGGTAGGATGGTCATTTTTATTATGTTAGGTCATCCTACCCATGAGCAACCAATAGCTTTCCAGTTGTTTAGATCCAGTTTTATTTGTTTGGAAAGTGTTTTGTAGTTGTTTTCATATAATTGCTGTGTTTGTTTTGGTAGGTATATTCCTAGGTATTTTATATTGTCTAGGGTGATTTTAAATGGTGTTTCTCTTTCTACCTCTTGCTGCTGTGATGTGTTGGAAATATATAGAAATGCTGATGATTTATGTGCATTTATTTTGTATCCTGCAACTTTGCTAAAGTTGTTGATTATTTCTACAAGCTTCTTAGTTGATTCTCTAGGATTTTTTAAGTAGACCATCATATCATCTGCAAAGAGTGATAGCTTAGTTTCCTCCTTGCCCACTTTGATACCTTCAATTTCTTTTTCTTCTCTAATTGCTACTGCTAGTGTTTCTAGTACTATGTTGAATAATGGAGGTAATAATGGACATTCTTATTTCACACCTGATCTTATTGGGAAGGCTTCTAATTTATCTCCATTGCATATAATGCTTGTTGATGGTTTTAGGTATATACTGTTTATTATTTTTAGGAAAGATCCTTCTATTCCTATACTTTTCAGTGTTTTCAATAGGAATGGATGCTGTATGTTGTCAAAGGCTTTTTCAGCATCTATTGAGATAATCATGTCATTTTTGTTTGTTAGACTGTTGATATGGTCAATTATGTGGATGGTTTTCCTAATGTTGAACAATCCTTGCATTCCTGGTATAAATCCCACCTGATCATGGTGGATGATCTTCTTAATTACATGCTGGAGTCTCTTTGCTAGTATTCTATTTAAGATTTTTGCATCTATGTTCATTAGGGAGATTGGTCTATAGTTTTCTTTCTCTGTTTTTGATCTCCCTGGCTTTGGAATCAGTACCATATTTGTGTCATAAAAGGAATTTGGTAGGACTCCTTTGCTTATCATATCAAATAATTTGTATAGTATTGGGATTAGTTGCTCTTTGAATGTCTGATAGAATTCACTTGTAAATCCATCAGGCCCTGGTGATTTTTTGTTGGGGAGTTCTTTGATGGCTTGTTCAATTTCTTTTTCTGATATAGGATTATTTAGGTATATTATTTCTTCTGCTGTTAACCTAGGCAGTTTATATTTTTGTAAATATTCATCCATATCTCCTAAATTGTTATATTTATTGCCATATAATTGGGCAAAATAGTTTTTAATGATTGCCTTAATTTCCCCTTCATTAGAGGTGAGGTCTCCCTTTTCATCTTTGATACTATCAATTTGGTTTTCTTCTTTCCTTTTTTTTATTAGATTGACTAGTACTTTGTCTATTTTATCTGTTTTTTCAAAGTACCAGCTTCTAGTCTTATTTATTAATTCAATAGTTCTTTTACTTTCGATTTTATTAATTTCTCACTTGATTTTTAGTATTACTAATTTAGTTTTCATCTGGGGATTTTTAATTTGCTCTCTTTCTAATTTTTTGAGTTGCACGCCCAATTCATTAATCTCTGCCCTTCTTAATTTGTTAATATATGCACTCAAGGATATAAATTTCCCTCTGAGTACTGCCTTGGCTGCATCCCACAGAGTTTGGTAGGATGTCTCATCATTGTCATTTTCTTCAGTGAAATTGTTGATTGCTTCTATGCTTTCTTCTTTGACAAATTGGTTTTGGAGAATCATATTATTTAATTTCCAATTAGTTTTTGATTTGCCTGTCCAGGTGCCCTTACTAATTATTATTTTTATTGCATTATGATCTGAGAAGGTTACATTTATTATTTCTGCTCTTTTGCATTTGTTTGCAATGTTTCTATGCCCTATTACACGTTCAATCTTTGTGAATGTACCATGTGCAGCTGAAAAGAAGGTGTATTCCTTTTTGTCCCTATTTATTTTTCTCCACATGTCAATTAAATCTAATTTTTCTAGGACTTCATTCACCTCTCTTACCTCTTTCTAATTTATATTTTGGTTTGATTTATCTAGATCTGAAAGAGGAATATTTAGATCTCCCACTATTATGGTTTTACTATCTATTTCCTTCTTGAGCTCTTCCAGTTTCTCCTTTATGAATTTGGATGCTATGCCACTTGGTGCATACATATTGAGCAGTGTAATTTCCTTATTGTTTATACTGCCTTTAATCTGGATGTAATGACCTTCCCTGTCTTTTTTAATCATATCTATTTTTACTTTGGCTTTGTCAGAAATCACAATAGCCACTTCTGCCTTCTTTTTCTCATTTGATGCCCAAAAGATTTTGTTCAAGCCCTGAACCTTAAACTTGTGTATGTCCACCCGCCTCATATGTGTTTCTTGTAGACAACATATGGTGGGATTTTGGTTTCTAATCCACTCTGCTATTTGCTTCCGTTTTATG
>NC_058132.1:410012546-410066690 GCF_016433145.1 Gracilinanus agilis | reverse complement strand
TCCTCCTTGCCCACTTTGATACCTTCAATTTCTTTTTCTTCTCTAATTGCTACTGCTAGTGTTTCTAGTACTATGTTGAATAATGGAGGTAATAATGGACATTCTTATTTCACACCTGATCTTATTGGGAAGGCTTCTAATTTATCTCCATTGCATATAATGCTTGTTGATGGTTTTAGGTATATACTGTTTATTATTTTTAGGAAAGATCCTTCTATTCCTATACTTTTCAGTGTTTTCAATAGGAATGGATGCTGTATGTTGTCAAAGGCTTTTTCAGCATCTATTGAGATAATCATGTCATTTTTGTTTGTTAGACTGTTGATATGGTCAATTATGTGGATGGTTTTCCTAATGTTGAACAATCCTTGCATTCCTGGTATAAATCCCACCTGATCATGGTGGATGATCTTCTTAATTACATGCTGGAGTCTCTTTGCTAGTATTCTATTTAAGATTTTTGCATCTATGTTCATTAGGGAGATTGGTCTATAGTTTTCTTTCTCTGTTTTTGATCTCCCTGGCTTTGGAATCAGTACCATATTTGTGTCATAAAAGGAATTTGGTAGGACTCCTTCTTTGCTTATCATATCAAATAATTTGTATAGTATTGGGATTAGTTGCTCTTTGAATGTCTGATAGAATTCACTTGTAAATCCATCAGGCCCTGGTGATTTTTTGTTGGGGAGTTCTTTGATGGCTTGTTCAATTTCTTTTTCTGATATAGGATTATTTAGGTATATTATTTCTTCTGCTGTTAACCTAGGCAGTTTATATTTTTGTAAATATTCATCCATATCTCCTAAATTGTTATATTTATTGCCATATAATTGGGCAAAATAGTTTTTAATGATTGCCTTAATTTCCCCTTCATTAGAGGTGAGGTCTCCCTTTTCATCTTTGATACTGTCAATTTGGTTTTCTTCTTTCCTTTTTTTTATTAGATTGACCAGTACTTTGTCTATTTTATCTGTTTTTTCAAAGTACCAGCTTCTAGTCTTATTTATTAATTCAATAGTTCTTTTACTTTCGATTTTATTAATTTCTCACTTGATTTTTAGTATTACTAATTTAGTTTTCATCTGGGGATTTTTAATTTGCTCTCTTTCTAATTTTTTGAGTTGCACGCCCAATTCATTAATCTCTGCCCTTCTTAATTTGTTAATATATGCACTCAAGGATATAAATTTCCCTCTGAGTACTGCCTTGGCTGCATCCCACAGAGTTTGGTAGGATGTCTCATCATTGTCATTTTCTTCAGTGAAATTGTTGATTGCTTCTATGCTTTCTTCTTTGACAAATTGGTTTTGGAGAATCATATTATTTAATTTCCAATTAGTTTTTGATTTGCCTGTCCAGGTGCCCTTACTAATTATTATTTTTATTGCATTATGATCTGAGAAGGTTACATTTATTATTTCTGCTCTTTTGCATTTGTTTGCAATGTTTCTATGCCCTATTACACGTTCAATCTTTGTGAATGTACCATGTGCAGCTGAAAAGAAGGTGTATTCCTTTTTGTCCCTATTTATTTTTCTCCACATGTCAATTAAATCTAATTTTTCTAGGACTTCATTCACCTCTCTTACCTCTTTCTTATTTATTTTTTGGTTTGATTTATCTAGATCTGAAAGAGGAATATTTAGATCTCCCACTATTATGGTTTTACTATCTATTTCCTTCTTGAGCTCTTCCAGTTTCTCCTTTATGAATTTGGATGCTATGCCACTTGGTGCATACATATTGAGCAGTGTAATTTCCTTATTGTTTATACTGCCTTTAATCAGGATGTAATGACCTTCCCTGTCTTTTTTAATCATATCTATTTTTACTTTGGCTTTGTCAGAAATCACAATAGCCACTTCTGCCTTCTTTTTCTCATTTGATGCCCAAAAGATTTTGTTCAAGCCCTGAACCTTAAACTTGTGTATGTCCACCCGCCTCATATGTGTTTCTTGTAGACAACATATGGTGGGATTTTGGTTTCTAATCCACTCTGCTATTTGCTTCCGTTTTATGTGAGAATTCATCCCATTCACATTCAGAATTATAATTATCAGCTGTGCATTCACTGACATTTTTGTATTCTCCCCTATTCCTACCCCTTCTTCTTAAACTATTTCCTTTTAAACCAGTGGTTTGCTATTAAGCCAGTATCCCTTATCCCCTCCCTTGATTCACTTCCCTTTCTACCCCTCCCTTATTTTTCCCCCTCTTTTTGTTTTGAAGGCCTAACATGTTCCCTCCCCCTTCTTCTCCCCTCCCTTTTTTGACCTCCCCTCTCCCCTGCTCCCCTTGGTTTCTCCCTTCTGACTTTCTCAGTAGGGTTAGATAGAGTTTTATATCCCAATGGCTAGTATAACTACTCTTCCCTCTCTGAGTTGATTACGCTCAGAGTATAATGATAAAAAAATAATAAAGGCTGCTATAATAATATATATTAGTATTTTAATTAAAGCCATGCTGATAAAGTTATTAGACCACGCGCTTGTAAGAATTCAAAATTGCCGCCTTCATTTTGTTACCTCTTGTCTCTCCCCAAGCCTGCTAGCCAAGAAAGCCACTCCCACCTAACCCAGGAGATTTAAACTCTTCTCTGCGTGGAGACGTAGGCCTCCCCACGCCCAAAGAACTGCAAAACGGAAACCCGTTGGACCACGGGAAATGTAGTTTGATACATTTCCCGTGTCCATAGAAAATACACATATATATACTTAAAGATGGCATCTCCCAAATTTCACTTTTACAAGAGTAAGGTTTAAAATTACCTCTTGTTGCTCTCTTCCTCTCCTTCTTATAATAGTATTTGTCCCCTCCCCATCCCATGCCCTCTTTTTGTGTAATAGATTATTCTATTTTTCTTATTCTCTCAAGTTTCTCCTGGTGTCCCCCTCCATTCACCCTCCTCTTTCCCACCCACCCCCATATCATCTTAGACCATTAGCACTCCACCCTCTCCCCATAAATCATTCTTCTGACCACTATAATAGTGAATACTTAATAGTGAAGTCTCAGGGCGCTGCTTCCACAGTTGTATACCCGACTGCACTGGTTCCCCACTCAGGGTTTCTGAGCCTTCACTGCCTCTAGTGTCTGCCTCCACCCATGTCTCCACCCGCGCCTGCGATCTGCGTCCGCGCTCAGAGTCCATGTGCGTTCCTCAGCTTTTTGTGGTCCTAAATCTTGCTGCTCTCAGGAACAGGCCCTGGAGCTGCCAATGACTCAATGGGTGCCCCAAACTTGCTCTATTTCTTTTGACCTGTCTTCGGTGCTGCAGGTGGTGTGTGTGGGGGGGCGGAGGGGGTGTGGTTGCTCAGCCTGCGATTTAGTGAGAGCTGTTTCACCCTTTTATAGCATGGAAATGCCCCAATCCCATGTACCTTCCACGTTGCACCCTGTTGTGGGGTCCCTCTGTTCAACTGTGTTTGTTTTTATGCCCCCTTGAGAAGTCCTGTTCGTTTAGGTCAGGAGACGTTAAGCGCTGCTTTTTACTCTGCCGCCATCTTAACCCGGAACCACCCTGCTTCTCTAGAGCAGAATTTATTGTGCATCATCTGAAGTAAAAAAAAAAAACCCACAGAAGTAGCACTCATGATCTCAGACAAAGCTAAAACAAAAATATATCTGATTAAAAGAGACAAGGATACTACAGAAAATGAAAGTGAATTCTATAAACATTTAAAGAACAAGTAATCCCAATACTATATAATAGAATTCGAGAAATAGGCAAAGGAGAAAAAGCCTTAGACAAAATAAAATAACCATTCCTATTAAGAACATTACAAAACATAGCAATAAATGGGCCTTTCCTTAAACTGTAAGTAGTGTTTATCTAAAAACATCAGCAAGTTTCATCTGCAATGGGATTAAGCTAGAAACTTTCCCAATAAGGAGTGAAACATGAATGTATGTACATCATCACCACTATTATTTAATATAGTATTGGAAATTTTTTTCTTTAGCAATAAGAGAAGAAAAAGAAGTTGAAGGAATTAATATAGTCAATAAGGAAACTTATTACTCTTTGCAGATGATATGATGATAAACTTAGAGAATCAATGAACTAGTTGAAATAATTAATAAATTTACCATTGTTGCAGGAAACAAAATAAACCCACATAAATCGACAATATATTTCTACATAATTACAAGCATAAGTCCAGCAGCAAGTGATAGAAAGAGAAGTTCCATTTTAAATTACTCTAGACTTTATAAAATATCTGGGAATCTACTTGCCAAGACAAACATATGAAAGGAAAAGAATATTTTCTTTTGGGGAATGGGGAAAAATTACATCAAATTTCTCTTATCAAGGTCCCATTTCTCAAATATATAGACAACTGAGTTAAATTTATAAGGACACAAGCCATTCCCCAATTGACAGTTAGTAAAAGGATATAAACAAGCAGATTACAAATGAAGAAAGCAAAGCTATTAATAATCATATAAAATGTTCTAAATCACTCTTGATTAGAGAAATGAAAGTTAAAACAACCCTGAGGTACCACATCATACCTATCATATTGGACAAAATGACAATAAAATAAAATGATAAATGTTGGTGGGCATGTGGAAAAATTGGGATACTAATGCATTATTGGTGGAATGATTAACTGATCCAACCATTCTGGAGAGCAATTTGGAACTATATCCAAAGGGCCATATTTTTTGAATACCACTACTGGGTCTATATCCCAAAGAGATCATTTTTTTAAAAGGGGAAAGGACCTATTTGTATAAAAATATTGATAGTACATCTTTGTGGCAACAAAGAATTGGAAATTGAAGAGCTGTCCATCAATTGGGGGATAGCTGTGGTATATAATTATGGTATATGATATTTGATGATGGAATACTATTTATTGTGCTATAAGAAATGATGAGCAGTACAATTTCAGAAAAAGCTGGAAAGATCTACATGAATTGATAAAGAGTGAAATAAGCCAAACCAGGAAAATATTGTGCACAGTAACAGTAATAGTGTGTAATAATTAACCAATGAAGACTTAGCTATCCTCAGCAATACAATGTCTAGGACAATTTCAAAGGACTTATGACAAAAAAAGAAAATGCTAACCACCTCCAGAGGAAAAATACTGTAGAAGTCAGAATGGAGATCAAAGCATATTATTTTCCACATTACTTTATTTGTATTTTTATTTTGGAATTTTGGTTTCATATGAGTATTCTCTTAGAACAATGTCCGGTTTGAAAGTAAGCTTTGCATGATAATACACATATACCAGATCAAATTAATTACAGTCTCTGGGAGAGGGAAAATAAGGGAAGGAGGGAAATCATTTAGATCTTATAATTTCAGAAAACATATGCTAAAAATTATTATAACATATAATTGGGGAAATTAAATATTAAAAAAGAAAAAAGAGCTAATACAAGCATTTTTTGATATTTAATTCTTGCTGAAAAGAAGTGATCATTTAACTTTAGGATGAAGCAATCTCTACCCCAGGTGATTGTCTTAAAGAAGGGGAAAGGGCATTTTATAACCATGGCCCTCCAAAGATCATCTTGAATATGAGGTCTATTGTCAATCACTACATCATATGATTATCTTAACTAAATGAAAATTTAATAGAGAAAAAACCAAAATCTATACCTTTTTTTAACTGCTTTTAAGAAAGAATAATTGCAACAAATACAGGTAAATGGCTAAAAAGTGTGAGGAAAGGGACTCAACTTATTTTGAGAGTGGATCAAATAACCTGGACCTGGAATAAAATCTTATTTACTGGGAAAAGATTTTTCTTGACTCATGACTTCAGAGGCCAGTTTATTTCCTTGGATATTGGCCTCACAACCTCTCTTCAGAAATGTGAAGTTAGTGCCATACAGAACAGATTGCGCAGATCTTATTTTAGTCTTTTATTTTTGATATCCACTAACCAACAAATAAAGGAGGGTAAAAAGGTTCCCAACATGTAATTGAACTCAAAAGTTCATGAATAAGCCTTATGTGCATCAGTTATAGATATTTTGTTTTTCTTTGAATAGATTACACAAATTCAAAAGGTTTTTTTTAATATTTCCAAACAGTTTTCAGATAAGAAAAAAATTACTTCTCATTAGTGAACCACAATTAGTACAGAGAATATTTTTGAACTCAGGAAATACATTTGTTGTATAATGCAAACCTGCAAATGGGATGCTACATAAATCCCTTTTTTTAAAAAGCTTTAGAGAGTTGCAGTGTAGAAAAAACTTCATGAATCTTCC
The DNA here is from genome assembly GCF_016433145.1 of Gracilinanus agilis. Lineage (NCBI taxonomy): Eukaryota > Metazoa > Chordata > Mammalia > Didelphimorphia > Didelphidae > Gracilinanus > Gracilinanus agilis. The sequence goes on along the minus strand of NC_058132.1, from coordinate 410,060,456 downwards.
TACTACCAAAAATGACAAAACTACACAAAAGGACAAAAAATCAAAATCAGATGAGGAAAGGGGCACTGCCAATGGGCGTAGCCTTAAAGGTAGACAGGGTTTGGGCATTTCCATGCTATGAGGAGGTAAAATTACACCTACAAAAGCATGAACTAATCACCTAAAAGGACAGAGACAGAGCAAGGGCTGGGACAATCTCTAAATTCTCTGGAGCTGGTTGAGGGCACCATAGTCTTACCCCAGAGGACAGTGCAAAGCTTTGGTGGCAAGACTTGGGACCTGAGGCTGAAAAGTGGAGAGCTTGGGAGCGGAGAGAGTGCAGAGATAGGCTGCCCACAGCAGAAGCTGCAAAGACTCAAAAAATAGCCTCAGGGCAAAAACCGCTCTGTAGCTTGATACACAGAGAACTGTCTATCCTCCTTACTCAGACTTCTGGCTGGGAAAGGAAAAATTAACACAGCAATGACCACCAACACCCAAGAACTACAATCTACAACTACTAAAAAAAATAAGAAAAAGCCTCTGACCTTGGATAATTTCTATGGTGAAAAACAGCAGACTGAAGATGCAATAGCAGAGAGCAACAAACAAGCAAATACACCCAAACTTTCAAAAAAAAATGGAAATTGGTCACAAACTCTCAAGGAACTCAAATTGGAGTTCAAGAACAATAAGCAAATTGGAGAGCAGAATTGACCTCCTAGAAGACATGGAAAGCAGGTTAGACTAAACCAAAAAAGAAAATCAAAAGATCAAAGCTGAAGACTAGTCTTTAAAGTCTAGAACTGAGAAAGTAGAAGCAATTGGGCAAGAAAAAGTAATGATCTCACAAGACAGCAAAAATCAATAAAGCAAAGTCAAAAGAATGACAAAATAGAGTGAAACAGAAAGTATCTCATGGAAAAAAACAACTGACCTGGAAAACAGGTCCAGGAGAGAATCATTTTGAAAATCCAATTTGAGAATCATTGGTCTACCTGAAAATCTAGGAAAAAAAAAACCAAAAGACTTGACATCATAATACAAGAAATTATCCAAGAAAATTGCCCTGATATTCTTCAACAAGAGGACAAAATAGACATTGAAAGAGTTCAAAATCACCCTTTACATTAAATCCTCAAAAGACAACACCCAGGAATGTAATTACCAAATTCAAGAGCTTCCAAGCCAAGGAGAAAATATTGCAAGAAGCCAGAAAGAGACAATTCAGATATCAAAGAACCCCAGTCAGGATTACACAGGATCTGGCAGCTTCCATACTAAAGGACCGCAAGGCTTAGAATATGATACTCAGAAAGGCAAGAGAAAGGGGTCTACAACCAAAGATCACGTACCCATCAAAACTGACTATATACTTCTAGGGGAAAGTATGGACATTTAACAAAATAGAAGATTTCTAAATATTTGTAAAGAAAAGACCAGAACTAAATAAAAATTTGATGTCCAAATATAAAAGTTGAGGAACATGAAAAGGTAAACAAGAAAGAGAGAAAAAAAATTTAAGGACTTCAATAAGGTCAAATTGTTTATATTCCTATACAGAAAAATGCTATTTGTAACTCTCAAAAACTATTTTCACTGTCATAGTAGTTAGAAGAATTATTCATAGATAGAGGTTGGGGTACTAAGTGGTTTAAGATGATATGTAAAAAGGGTGGGGGGGAATAGAAGATGACACCAAGAGAAACTTGAAGGAAGAAGAAAAATAGGATAAATTATACCACATAAAGAGGTGCATGGGAGGGGGACAGGAGAATACTATTATAAGAAAGAGAGGAAGAGAGTGTTGATAAGTGATACTTAAGCCTTACTCTCAGTGGAATCAGTACTGAGAGGGAAGAGCATTTAAATCCATTGAGGTATAGAATTCTATCTTACCATACAGGGAAGTTGAGAGGGAAAACCAAGGAGGGGGGAACAGGAAGTACCAAAAGAGAGGGAAAGAGAAGGGGGAGGAAATTTAATAGACCCTGAAGAAAAATAAGAGAAGAATAAGAAGGGAGGGGATGAGAAGGGAAATAAAATAAGGGTGGATAATAGGGGGACTGATTAAAAACAAAACACTGGTGTAGAAGGAAATAGTGAAAGAAGAAAGGGCAGGACTAGCAGAGGAAATCAACATGATGGGGAATACACAGGTGGTAATCATAACTCTGAATGTGAATGGGATGAACTCACCCATAAAATGGAAGCAAATAGCAAAGTGAATGAGAAACCAAAATCCTACCATATGTTGTCTACAAGAAACACACCGGAGGCAGGTAGACACACACACAGGGTAAAAGTAAAAGGCTGGAGCAAAATCTATTGGGCATCAACTGAGAAAAAGAAGGCAGTAGCAATCATGATATCTTACAAAGCCAATGTAAAAATAGATCTGATTAAAAGAGATAGAGAAGGTAATTACATTCTGATAAAAGCCAGTATAGACATTGAGGAAATATTAGTATTCACCATGTATGCACCAAATGGTATAACATCCAAATTTTTAAAGGAGAAACTATTGGAACTTAAGGAGGAAATAGACAGTAAAACTATACCAGTATGAGACCTGCACCTTCCTCTATCAGATCTAAATAAATCAAACCAAAAAATAAAAAAAGATTTAATGAAATCTTGGAAAAATTAGAGTTAATACATATATGGAGAAAAATAAATAGGGACAAAAAGGAATACACCTTCTTTTCACCAGCATATGTACATTCACAAAGTACATTCACAAAGACTGACCATATACTAGAGCATATTAACATGGCAAAGAAATGCAAAAGAGCTGAAATAATAAATGCAGCATTTTCAGATCATAATTCAATAAGATAATAATTAGTAAGGGTACATGGAGAGGCAAATCAAAAATTAATTGGAAATTAAATAGTATGATACTCCAAAATAGGTTGGTTAAAGAACAAATCATAGAAACAATTAATAATTTCATTGAAGAGAATGACAATGATGAGACATGTAATAAGGGGATTTGAGAATGTAATAAGGGACTGAAGCTAGGGGTAATAGCTGGTTGGAATAAGGAATAAGGCAAGGAATAACCCAAGGACTGAGGTAATCAAGGGAATAGGCTATAGGTAGTAGGGAAATTAAGGCAGAGGTATGGTTGAAATTGAGGATAGGCACTGTGGATAGGGGTTTGTGAATCTCTAAGGCAATATAGTGGATGAGGAAGGTACAATGATGAAGGTTGGTAGTTGAGGTGGTAGGAGAAGTAAGGGAATATCTGAGTTTAGGGAATATAAACACTGAGATACAAAGAGTTGCAAGGGAGAGGATGAGTTAATCTAAGGCAGGCAACAACAGCAGGGAAATACAAACTGGGACCCAGGTTAGAGACAAAACATTGAAGGGAAACAGACTGATCCCTTCAAGTAAAAGGGACACTTTACAAAGCAAGGTTAGAGCCAGCCAAGAATGGCTTGAAACTAACTTGAGGCTCCTAGTCAGTTTCACAGGAAGGGACTAGAAGGAAGTATTGAAGTTACACTTCCTCCAAAATGGATACCTTCAGCTTCCCTCAAACTCCAGAGAGTATGTTATTCCTCTCTCTCCCCCTCCCTCTCTTGTTAATCAACTAATGAAGTAGCCAAAGGGTTTTGATTAAAGACCAATGGGGTTTATTGTCTTCTAGGGTAGGTTGGCAGGGTAGAGGATTCAAGGTAGCCCTAACAGCCACTTAGAGAAAACTTCAGGTGGGGGAAGGGAGGCGGGAATGTGAGACTGAGCAGGCCAGCCTACTTCAGCCTGTGAGGGTTGGTAGTCATAAGGGGTAGGAAAGCTGGATACAATGATTCAATAGGTAAATTTGTAACTGTGTAAATGGAATTAATTCTAGCCAATTCATAGTCAAAACTCTACTCATCCTAGGCATAGAAATTATGTAATCCTCACCTCCCTTAATGGGGAGGGGAGATGAATTACCCACACGTGACAATAAGTAATAAATCAAGAACTAGGGACTGCCCTTTGGGCAGTCCAAAATCAGTGTAGAGACTGACATTTGTCCACTTGAATTAGAGGTGGACCCATGGGAAGTGACGAAAGACACTATCTCTTTAAGTATGTTGGTTACTTCCTGTGGAGGGAGTTCCCACCTTGAACTTGGTGCTGAAGGATCTCCTGAGACCACAGACTGCTTGCACTCTGTATTGTCACGTGGGTGAGTTAGGCTGTTTTCCTTGGCCTACCTAAGCCGCTTCCAAACCCTGCCTTAAGTAGGCACTAGCCTATCTGGTTGCTAGGCTTTGTGGCTTGCAGCCTAATTTATTTAGCCTTTTAACCTTCTCTCTCGTCCAGGCCTCTGCAGGCCTGGACTAGCCTCTCCCTTTCTCTTTATTCCCATACCTTTACCTTCCTAATTGTAAATAAACTGCCTTAACCCAATGCTGACTTGGGTCTGATTTAATTATGGAATCAACCTGAATTGTTGATTCCTGGAGGCCACACTTTAAATATATATCTATAAAATACCTAAAATCTCCCTCTTACATGACAAGGGTAAGCCCTATTTGACTAAACTATCACAGATTTGAACTAACTCTCAGATCTACTCTCCTTTCAAAACTTCTCAGACATTCAGGTAGGGAAAATGAAGGTGGGAATAAGATAGGGTAGGGAGATTCAAAGGAATTAGCTAAATAAACAATTTTAAAAGAAAAACTGCAAAATATAGGCCAGGTTTCAATTCAAAGTAGGAGCTCAGATGGACCCTGGCACTCTCCACAAGTTCCCAGGACCAACTGCCCTTTTCCCCAAGATTCTAAAACCTCCTTAACTGACAGAAGAATTCTGCAAAGCAGTTATGCCCCCTCTCTGCACCACAGACATCATATCAAAATCTATGGGATGCTGTCAAAGCAGTACTCGGGGAAATGTACATCCCTGAGTGCATATATCAACAAATCAGAGAGGGAAGAAGTCAATGAACTGGGCATGCAAATTAAAAAACTAGAAAGAAAACAAATTTAAAATCCCAAGATAAAAACTCTGTTTGAAAATCCTAAAAATTAAGGGAGAAATGAATAAAATCGAAAGTAAAAGAACTATTAAATTAATAAATAAGAGTAGGAGCTGGTATTTTGAAGAAAAACAAATAAAATAGATGAAGTACTAGTTAATCTAATAAAAAAAGGAAAGAAAACCAAATTTACAGAATCAAAGATGAAAAGGGGTGACCTCACATCTAATGAAGAGGAAATTAAGGTAATTATTAAGAACTATTTTGCCCAATTATATAAAACAACAAATACAGCAATCTAGGTGTACAGCAACAGGAGTTAGAAAGATAAATTCCATTTAAAATCATCCTAGACAATATAAAATACTTGGTAATCTATTTGCCAAGACAAACACAGGAATTATACAAATGCAACTATAAAACACTTTCCACACAATTAAAACTAGATCTAAACAATTAGAAAAACATTAATTGCTCGTGGGTAGGATGCGCTAACATAATAAAAATGACAATCCTACACAAATTAATTTACTTTTTCAGTGCCATACATATCAAAATTCCAAGAAACTTTTTTACTCAGCTAGAGAAAATTATAACAAAGTTCATTTGGAAGAACAAAAGATCAAGAATATCAAGGGAAATAATGAAAAAAATATGTGAAGTATGGAGGCCTCAAAGAACCAGACCTTAAACTGTTCTATAAGGCAGTGGTCATCAAAACAATATGGTACTGGCTAAGAGAAAGAAAGGAGAATCAGTGGAATAGACTTGCGGTAAATGACCTCAGCAAGATAGTGGATAAACCCAAAGATCCCAGCTGTTAGGGAAAAAAGACCTACTATTTGACAAAAACTGCTGGAAAAATTGGAAAACAGTATGAAAAAGGTTGGGTTTAGTTCAACATCTCACACCTTACACGAAGATAAATTCAGAATTGTGAATGACAAATATAAAGAAGGAAAGTATAAGTAAATTAAGTGAACATAGAATAGTATACCTATCAGATCTATGGGAAAGGAAAGACTTTAAGACAAAGCAAGAGATAGAGAACATTACAAAATGTGAAATGAATAATTTTGATTACATTAAATTAAAAAGAGTTTGTACAAACAAAACCAATGCAATCAAATTAGAAGGGAAGCAACAAATTGGGAAAAACATCTTCATAACAAAAACTTCTGACAAAGGTCTAAGTACTCAAATTTATAAGGAGCTAAATCCTTATAAATTTGTACAAAAAATCAAGCCATTCCCCAATTGATAAATGGGCCAGGGACATGAATAGGCAATTTTCAGATAAAGAAATCAAAACTATCAATAAGGACATGAAAAATTATTCTAAATCTCTTATAATTACAGAATTGCAAATCAAAACAACCCTGAGGTTCCACCTCATACCTTGCAGAATGGCTAATATGACATCAAAGGAAAGTAATAAATGTTGGAGAAGATGTAGTAAAACTGGGACATTAATTCATTGCTGGTGGAGTTATGAATTGATCCAAACATTCTGGAAGGCAATATTTGGAATTATGCCCAAAGGGCTTTAAAAGACTGACTGCCCTTTAATGTAGCCATACCACTGCTGGGTTTATACCTCAAAGAGATAATAGGGAAAAATATTTGTACAAAATTATTTATAGCCAAGCTTTTTGTGGTGGCAAAAATTGGAAAATAAAGGAATGCCCTTCAATTGGGGAATGGCTGAAGAAATTGTGGTATCTGTTGATGGTGGAATACTATTGAGCTAAAAGGAATAATGAACTGGAAGAATTCCATGTGAATTGGAATGATCTCCAGGAATTGATGCAGAGTGAAAGGAGCAGAACCAGGAGAGCATTGTACACAGAGACAGATACACTGTCACATAATCAAATGTAATGGACCTTTCTACTAGCAACAATGCAATGATCTAGGACAATTCTGAGGGACTTATGAGAAAGAATGCTATCCACATCCAGAGAAAGAACTGTGGGAGTAGAAAAACAGAAGAAAACAATTGCTTGATCACATGGTTCAATGGGGATATGATTGAGGATGTAGACTCTAAATGATCACCCTAGTGCAAATACTAACAATATGAAAATAGGTCTTGATCAGTGACACATGTAAAATCCAGTGTAATTGAGCATTGGATATGGGAGGGAGAGGGAGGATGGGAGGGAAAGAGCATGAATCATGTAACCAATGAAAAATATTCCAAATTAATTAATTAATTAATTAAACTTTATTTTTTTTTTAAAAGAAAAAAGTTGTATTTATGCCTTTTGCTTTCACATCACAATCTTTTCTGGAAATCCTTCCCATCCCCCACCAAAGTGCATCGCCATATCTGGTAGTATATTCAACAGGCTATACTCATAGTTTTCCACCTTTCCTACAAGAAAATGAAAGCGCATGATCCCCCAACTCTATTTTTAGGACAAGATAGATCATTGCATAATGACCAGAAATTACTTAAATTGGCATTGCTGTAGTCTATGTATATATTGTTTTTTTGTTTGGTTTTTTTTTAAACCCTTGTACTTCGGTGTATTGTCTCATAGGTGGAAGATTGGTAAGGGTGGGCAATGGGGGTCAAGTGACTTGCCCAGGGTCACACAGCTGGGAAGTGGCTGAGACCGGGTTTGAACCTAGGACCTCCTGTCTCTAGGCCTGACTCTCACTCCACTGAGCTACCCAGCTGCCCCCTGTATATATTGTTTTGCTGCTTCTGCTTACATGAGTTCATACAAATTATGTTTCTTTGAGTTCCTCAGTCATGACTCCTTATGATAAAATAATATTCTGTTTCTTTCAAATATCACATTTTATTTATCCATATCTCAGTTAACTTTGTTTGTAATTCTGTTACAACAAAAAGTGCTATTATAAATATTTATAGTTTTATATATGATTACAATATTTTCATATATGTATACATATATATATATTTATATTTGTATATGTATATGTATCTTTGGTATCCTAATGGGATACACTTAACAGTGGAATCTCTGAGTCAAAGGACGCGAATAGTTTAGTGACTTTCTTTAGAAAAAGTCCAAATTGCTACTCAGAATAATTGGAACTATTGAATCTTCAAAGTTGTTCTATTTTAGATTTCTCTTATTATTAATTATTTGGAGCAATTTTTCATAACATCCTTAATACTGAGGAAGTATGCTAAGGTCTTCTTTTTTCTAAGGATGAAATTAAGAAATAATATTATTTCTTCTCCTTGCCTAAAGACCTCACTCCCAAACCTTATTTATTTAACCCTATTGCCCTTGTCCTTCTGTAATTGAATCAAAAGATACAATTTTAAGACTTTTTAAAGTTATTACTCTCAGCTTCCACTGCCATCATGCCAGGAGAATATCCTGTGAGTAATACAGCAGCAATGATACAATAGCCCTATCCATCACCAACCATTTTAGCATCCAAAAGCAAAATTTTGATAATCTGCCAAAGGATTAACTTGGCATTTTAAACCATGTGAAAATTCAACAATATTCTTCTTTTTTTAATTAAAAGATATTTTATTTCCCCAATTCCAAGTCATAATAATTTTCAACATACTTTTTCTGAAATTATAGGATCCAAACTGTGTCCTTCCCTCCCCCTATTCAGAGATGGTAAGCAATTTGACCTGGGCCATACATGAATTATCATATAAAACACACTTCCATGTTGGACATTGTTGTAAGAGCACACTCATACAAAACCAAAACCTCAAAATAAAACTGTAAATAAACTTATTTGTAAGATAGTGTGCTTTGATCTGCATCTGACTCCAACATCTGACTCTTTTTCTGGAGTTGAATAGCATTCTGTGTCATAAGTATTTCAGAATTATTCTAGATCACTGTATCACTGAAAGTAGCCAAGTCATCATACAATATTGCTGCTACTGTGAAATGACGTTCTCCCAGTTCTGCTTATTACACTCTGCACCAGTTCTTGTAGGTCTATCTAGCTTTTTTCTGAAATCATCTTACTTATCATTTTGCATAGCACAATCGTATTCCATCACCAACATATACTACAGCTTGTTCAACCATTCCCAAGTGATGAACATCCCCTCAATTTCTAATTCTTTAATACCACAAAAAGAACTTCTATAAATATTTTGTACAAATATGTTCTTTCCCCTTTTTTATGATCTCTTTGGGATACAGAACCAGTAGTGGTATTACAGAATCAAAGGGTATGCACAGTTTTATAACCCTTTGGGCATAGTTCTAAACTATCTTCCAGAATGGTTGGATCAGTTGCCATTACACCAACAATGTATTAGTGTGTTTATATATTTCTTACCATCTTTTTCCCTCTACCTTTTTTTAGAATTCCAGGAGAATCTAAGTGAAATAGGGAGAAATTAAGTAGAGATCTTTTGCACAACTCCCCAAACTGTAACAACATGAGCACATGCCCATTCTCATTTGTGTGGCAAAATAGACCACTCCCCTTTATTACTTCCAAGAGCATACCACAACACATCTGTAGCAATACTGTTCTTCTGCATAGACCAAGATAGTATAATAGAATCAGAAGTATCCTGGAGCCATCTTGAACTGGATATATAGATTGTTATATTTTCCATGTGAGCATGCACACCAAAGAAATTATCAAATGCTACAAATTGATTTACTATTATTTTTTCAAAAAGTGAGAGATACAATGCTATCGTTCAGAATAAACTTAAAAGTGTGTCATGTATTCATTTTTGAAGATCCAGTTGTGAAATATTTACTAATATATTCCTTAGTAAAAAATTAGAGTTCAGCTCTACCCAGTATCAAAACTGGCAGTGGCTGGGAGAGAAGGCAGGAAAGCAGGCAGGAATCCTGATTACTACACAACAAACTCCCTAGACAAGTGATAGATATGATCCAGATACCCTAAGAGATGAATGTGAGTCATCACAGCTAAAAGGAAAACCTCAGCTGGAAGGAAGAAAATCAACTATGAACCTCAGTACTGGCTATCCATCAATCGAGAGAGGAAAAAAGATGAGGTGGGGAAGTGGAACAAGTGAAAAAGGGCCTTAGCTGATTATGGAAGAAAAGGACCTCAACATAATGAGGCAAACAAAATAAAAAGTTTCTCATCCCTTCCCATCCTCTACCTGTCCCCCTCAAAAAGAACCTCACATATGTCTATTCCAACAACCTCAGACTTAAAGGCCTCTCTTCTCCTTTTCTTTTTTTCTCAAGAGAAGGGTTTCAACTATGGCTGATCACCAAAAAAGAGAGAGAAAGTAAAACTTCACTGTTTTTGGAGAAGGAAAATGTTGTTTATTGTTGTTGTTCATCTTTCATTTTTTAAGAAAATCAGTGGCTGATCATAAAAAATCATAGGGTGATCTCTTGACTTTCTCATAAATTGTATTTAAGTGAGGCAGGATTGCACAAAGTCATCAACCTCGCTCTCTTTTCCAGTCATAGAAGTCTAGTGGCAAGATAAAAGTCAAGACAAATGGCAAGAATCCAGGGGTTGATCTTGGCATCTTGATGTCTGACCAAGTTCTAAGTGCTCGCCAGCACCTGCTTCAGCTATCTGCATGGCCATTGGAACAAATTGTTCTCTGCCCATTCCTCTAAAGGAAGTCTTTACATGTAGACATCATGGGATTTTCAGGGAAGACTAGCATCTCTGATTGAGGATTTGCAGAGCCCTCTATAGGGTTGCTCATCCATCTTTGGTTCACCTTGCACCCAATTCTCACCCATGACTCCAAGTACCCTGGTAAAAACCATCTTAGCAGAAGAACTAAGCCAGGTTGAGGGTAACCAGCAGAAGGAAAAGATACTAATCAAAAGAAGGGGCCCTTACTAAGTATGACTCATAAAGAAAGGGACTCCAAGCTAAAGAACAAACCCTACAACAAAGCAAAAGTTCTCCACTTGATCTTATCCTAAGAAGAAAAAAGACCTAGAAGACAACTCCTTGGGCTTCAGCAACAAAAATGAGAAATTTTTTTGGAAAAAGATATTAAATATATATATATGCATATATATATAATAATTCTAGAGATGACCAAGACACAAACTCAGAAAGGGAAAACTAATTGAAAAAATCTATAATCAAAACCTCAAAGAAATAAAACAGCTTGCTCAAAAGGCAATGAGAAATCTTAGAAAAAATGTTACAAGAGTTGGAGTGGGGGTTTTTGGTTTATTCCTTTTATTTTTTCAATTATAGTAGAAACAATTTTTTAACATTTGTTTCCCGAGTTTTATAATCCAAATTCTCTCCCTCCCTTTTCTCTCCCCTCCCCAGATGATAAATATTTTGATATAGATTATAATAGTGTTGTCATGCAATATATATTTACATACTCCTCATGTCATGAAAGAAGGCATATCATATATGGAAGAAAAAACTCAAGAAAGAAATAAGGTGAGAAATGGTATGATTTGATCTGCATTCATGTTCTGACAGTTCCTTCTATGGCTGTGGATAGCATTTTTTTATGAGTCCCTTGGGTTGTTTTGGATCTTTGCATTGTTGATAATAATTTATTATCATACGATATTTCTGTTACTTTGTGTAATATTCTCTGGGTTCTGCTCACTTCATTTTGCATCACTTCATACAAATGTTTTCAAATTTTTCTGAAATTATCCTATCCATCATTTCTTATGGCATGATCATATTCCATTACAACCATATACCATAACTTGTTCAGCCATTCCCCAATTGATGGACAGTCTTCCGTTTCCATTTTTTTACCACTACAAAAAGAGCTGCTATAAATATTTTTGTACAAGTAGGTACTTTCCACCTATCTTTGATATTTTTGGGATACACACCTAGTAGTGGCATTACTGGATCAAAGATTATGTACAGTTTTATGGCTCTTTGGGTATAATTCCCGAATGCTCTCCAGCATAGTTATATCTGTTTACAACTCCACCAACAGAGTATTAGTGTTCCAATTTTCCCTCATCCCCTCTAGCATTTAGAAATGATGGAACAGTTTTTTGAAAGAATTTTTAAATTCCTTGAGCCACTGAAGAGAGACTTGGAAAAAGAATCAGTAATTTAACACAAAAAGTACTGAAATCTTATCTTATTAACAAGCTCTCAAAAAAATGAGAATGGATCAAATAAAGGTTAATGACTTTGGGAAATAATAAGTATTATTAGAACAAAGTCAAGAGTTAGGAGAATTGAGGAAAATGTAGGTTGTTGTATGAAAAACAACTATACTATAAAACAGTTAAAAGAGAAATAATTTAAAAATAATTGAATTTGCTGGATTTCATGACTAAAAAAAGAACCTCAATATAAAGTGTCAAAAAAGCATTAAAGTTGCCTAGACACATAAGAATAAGAAAACAATATGAAAATAGAAAGGATCTACCAATTACTCTTTTTAAAAAAACAAACTTTACTTTCTGTCTTAGAATAGATACAAGTATCAGTTCCAAGGCTGAAGAGTAATAAAGTCTAGGCAATTGGAGTTAAATTATTTGCCAGGATCACACAGTTAGGAAATGTCTGAGGCCAAATTTTAACGCAGGTCCTCCCAACTCCAAACTTGGTACTCTATCCACTAAGCCGTGTAGTTGCCCCCAACCAATAACTTCTTGGCGGAAAAAAAAAAAAAAAACCTAAAATGAGAACTCCCAAGAACGTCATTACCAAAATCCAGAGCTTCCAGATCTAAAAAGAAATACTAGTCAGGAGAAAAAATTCAAATATTCAGGAACCATGATCAAAAACTCCGCCAAGGACGGTCCCAAGCCCGGCTGAAAAAGGAGGAGGGTTGGGCGAGAGGCTAGCAACCTCACCCCGTAAAAATCACACTTGCTACAGAAACTGCAACCTCATTAAACCAACAAAACTAACGATCGCCTAGTCTGGAAGATTGCTCTCCAACAGAGTCCATGACGCATGCTGGCAAAAGCCAACAAACTCCAGGTCTTTGTTGACGGTTGCCTGGGTCACATCTTGGACATCGGATGGCCTGAGGGGATCTCCAATGCCAGACTCTGGTGGGGAACAGTTCGGTGTCCCATCAGTCAGGACGCTATGAAAATCGGAGGACAACGTTGCCGGACAGGCACTGAGCTGGGGCCCACCAGGGAGGAGGAGGGTCAGGGGGCCAAAGCAGACCTGGCGGAGATATGCCGAGAACGAGACAGGGACCGTCAGAGTGACATGGGCCCAGTTGGGGGAAGTTGCCCAGAACAGAGTCCGTTGGCGTGAGATGGTTGCAGCCCTATGCTCCTCTGGGAGTCAATAGGAATAATAAAATAAAAATACGATCAAAATCACACAAGACTTAATAGATACTATCCTAAAGGAGCAGAGAATGTGAAATGAGATATTTCAAAAGAAAAATGAAGCGAGAAAAACTGAATATAATTCTACAAGGAAAAAAAATGAATCTTCATAGAGGACTTTCAAACACACTTCTGATGAAAAAACTAAAGCTAAAAAAAGAATTTTGAAGTACGAATATCACCATCAAGAGACAAATAAAAAGATATGTTCAACATCAGAAAGACGAGTTTAAGGAAAGATTGCTTACATTCTAATGGGAGAGGGGGCAGAAAAAGAGTCCTTTCAGAATACTATGCTATAAGGGGTCAGAGAAGTAATCAAACAAGACAGAAGGTCTATGAAAAGTTTTGTTATACTTAACCCTGCTGTAAGAAGAAAGGAGAAGAGAGAGGATACAATAAGGGAAAATGTGACAAAGGATTGAAGAATTTATTATCTCAGATAATACAAATGTGGAAGAAGTAGAGAGAGTAGGTATCAATTAAAAGTGAATTTCATCTTAATTGGTCAAAAGAGAACAGAACATATACACATACCAATTTTGGTGAAAGAATACATTCAAATTCTAAAATGAGACATATAAGCATGGGAAGAGGAGAAAGGGGAAAGATTCATGGAGAAATCAGTCAGAAAAATAAACTTTATGGTTGGAGAGGGGATAGTGAGGAGGCAGTTAAAAAGAAAGAAAAAAGTTTAAGAAACTTAAATAAAGAAGGAGTAAGGAGTATAGAGAAGAAAAAGCCCAAGAAAACAGGATGAAGGGAAATACACAATTAACTCTCATATTTGTGAATGCAAATGGGATGATGTCATAAAAAATGAAAATGAATAACAGAATGACTTAGAAAGCAAAATCCAACATTGTAATGGTTAATGCACTTAACATAAAGTTAACACACATAACATAAAGATTCTGGCAGAATTTTTAAAAATCGTGGGTAGCAATTTTGATTTCAGAAAGACAAAAGAAAAAAGAGACAATTAAAAGATTAATGAGATAACTTTTGCTAACAAGTAACAAAGACAATAAATTAATTTAAATACTTAACATGTATATGAATATTTTATGGGAAAGCTAAATTAATTATAATAGAAAATATGTAAAACTATAATAGTGAAGAACATCAGTATACCTCTATCAACCCTAAATAAATCTAACCAAAAAATAAACAAAAAGAAGTTAAAAACATGAACAAAATTTTATAAAAGTTAATATTACATATTCTGATGATTAGAGAATGAGAATAGAAAAGAATATATATATACACATATATACATATTCTTAGCAGTGATGGCATCTTTACAAAAATTGACCATATAAATATACTCTCCCAAATACAGAAAAGCAAAATTTTTATATATGCTTTATTGATGACAATATAAAAAATTATATTAAATTAAGGACCACCAAAATATTAAAAATCAGATAAATAACTTTGTCTTTTTGTTACCATTTATTTATATATAACATAATATATAACATAATAATATAATTTGTGTGATTTGTTATAAATACATAATTATGATAAATATGCTTATCCAAGAGAAACAAATTCTTATGTTAACTACATTCAAAAATCTACGTGCCCTTCTTTTTCTTTCTCTTCCCTCCTATTCTTCCTCTCTCCATAAGAAGGCAAGTAATATGACATACGTTGTACATCTAATACATATTTCCCTCTTTTTAAAGTTATAAAACAAGATATATATTACTTATAGTAATGAAAAATTCATGGAAGAAATAATCTGAAGAATGGCATGTTTCAATATATATTTGAACTCCATCTGTTGTGGTGGATATCCTTTTTCGTCATGAGTAATTTGGAGTTGTTCTGTTATTACTGGGTCAAAAGGTATACACAGTTAAATAAATTAGTAAGATGAAGAACAAATTAGAGAAATGTTAGATAATTTCATAAAAGATAATATCAGTGAGACATCATACCAAAATTTGGGGGATATAGCCAAAGCAGTCTTTAAGAGAAATTTGATAATACTAAATATTTTCATTAACTGAGAAGTAAAAAAAATCAACAAATTAAGAATGCAGATTTTTTAAAACTCTTAGAAAACAGGGGGCAGCTGGGTAGCTCAGTGGATTGAGAGCCAGGCCTAGAGACGGGAGGTCCTAGGTTCAAATCTGGCCTCAGACACTTCCCAGCCGTGTGACCCTGGGCAAATCACTTGACCCCCATTGCCTACCCTTACCACTCTTCTGCCTTGGAGCCAATACACAGTATTGACTCCAAGATGGAAGGTAAGGGTTTAAAAAAAAAACTCTTAGAAAACAAAAAAATTAAAACCTCAATTAAACACCAAAATATAATTCTGAAAATCAAGGAGGAGATTAACAATAACAAAAACAAAAATAGAACTAACAACTAACACTAGAAAATGGTATTTTAATAATAAAATATGAAAATGATTGGCTTTAAAGAAGAAAATCAAATTATAAGCATCAAATATGAAAAAGAGGAATTCACAACAAATGAAGAAGAAATAAGGAATATTATTAGAAACTACTTTATCCAACTATATGTCATTACAAGGGACAAAAATGAAATAAGCAGATACTTACAGAAATATATTTTTGTTTTATTTCGTTCAGTCATGTCTGACTCTTTGCGACCCATTTTGGAGTTTCATGCTAACTTCTGATAACTGTTTCATTAATAGGGGAAGCTGTAGGATTCCAAACTTTATATTCAAATTTCCTATCCTACATCCTATATCAGTGATGGCAAATCTATGGCAGGTATGCCAAAGATGTTATGCAGAATGCTCTCTGTAGGCACATAGCCACTCCCCACGCCCAGAGTTCCTTTATAGAAAGGCAGAGGGACTTGGGTGTTCCCTTCTCCCTTTCCACCCTACCTAACAACATTTTTTTCCATCCCCCGCCCCTCTGCCCAGTAACCCTATGGGAGCACACAGCAGGTAAGGTGAGAACTTAGGTCACTCCCCTCCACCTCTCTATACTCACTGAGACCGAGACCATTCCTCACTTCACCCACCTCTCTGCCCAGTAGACCAATGGGAGCACTTTTTCCCTCCCCTGTTTGGGATAAGGGGGGAGGGGGTGCAGCTCCTGGCACTCAGTGTGGGGTACAGCAGGTAGTCTCTGGGAGGGGGCATGGCACTTGGTCAAGTGGGGGAGGGGGCAGGACCCAACACACCATCTCCAAAAGGTTTGCCATTGCCATCCTATGTCAGTTCCATGATGAATATATAGAGAAAGCAAATAGAAGATAAGCTCATTTGTGAAATTAGAGAACAAAACAGAAATCAGGAAAAGTATACATAGGAGAATATGTGCAAGACAATGCAGAATGAAGTTCTCCCATTGGCAGAAAGATAATTCAACTCAACCTGGAGAGAGTCCCAGATCTCACCCAAGGGAACATTTCCCAAAGTCTCTAGTGTAGCCAGGATAGTTACATGATGGAGAATATCAATCCTCTCATGTTGACTTCTTTCCAGAGTCTTTTTTTCTTCAGTGACCTAAAGTGGAGGTAGCCTCTTCTCTCTTGAAGCTAGAAGCCAGAAGCCCCTGAAGCGAATGCAAAACCTGCAGAAACTGAAGAGCTTTCCTAAACATCAAGAGAACTGAAGACTTCTCTGTTGTTCTCACCCTTTCCCCTTGCATAGGCATGGGAAATTGATCTCCACCATGAAGGAGAGAATTCTGTGCCAAGGAAATTATTTTGCAACAAAATTACCTAACAACTTGGAAACTACTTTTGTAGCAGGAGCAATATTTACTAGCATCCCTGTCATGAAGGTGGAGTTAGCCCCTACTCCTTATAGGCTTGGCTAGTTTTTCCCATTTTCTCTTCCATTAGTAGCCTTGTCCGGGAAATCTAAGACAACATATACATGGTATCTCCAATCATACCAGGTCAGAAACCCTGTCCTCAATACTTAATTGGACCATAGGAATAAGGCTTGAACCACTGATGTAGCTTCCTGGTAGCTAAGTACAAAAGGAAGCATGTGTCTGACTTGAATGATACCATGGTCATTAAGGAGGTGAAAAAGCTGCTCCCAACTGAGTCAATACTGTATCCTGGCTGAATAGCTATAAAGTAATCATCCTTTAGTAAAGATATATGCTCACACAAGGAAATCTGGGAACAAGAGTAAGGAAGCATGATGAAGAATATTTAGGTGAAGGATGATAGAAAAAGTAACAGAAGTGATTTTGTCATTGCAGTATACTACAGAAGCTATGGCATGTTGCAGTGGCCTCACCCTGGTAAAAACCACCTCATTCAGTAGGTGAACTGGATCAGGTTGAAGGCAACCAACAGGTGAGTTAGTGGGGTGCAACCTCCAGGCATGTGAAGACTTCCCCTGAGAGAAGGGGCAGGTGAGAACGATTTGTTGCAAAAGCCATGAACGTGGCTGAAGCAGGCACTGTGGAGTGCTTAGAACTTGGTCACACAACTAAAATGCCAAGGTCATTCACTGCATCCCAAGCCTGGCTTTTTTCTTGCTACTGGACTTCTATGCCTCTGGAAGAGAGATTTTGTCTAACTATGTCTCAGTCAATAAATCACCCCACGATGTCATTGTTCTTGTAGAAATGAAGGATGAATAACACACTACAGACCACCTAGATAGAAAAGAAATAGTTGAGATGGAGAAAGAAAAATTAAAGGAAGAAATAAAAAAAATTAAATTAATTATCCAAATATCTGCTGCAGCTCTCTGTCCACCAAAAAAACATAGCAGTGAATAAATCCTTGACTAATTCCCATGATACAATTATCACCTATGCAGATGATGCGCATCTATCTATCTTAAGCCAATCTCTCCCCTGATATTTGGAACTTAAGTTCCAAATAAGCAGCCTCCATTTGCACATTTCAAACTGGATCTCTTAAAGATGTCTAAAGTCAACACACCCAAACCAGAATTCATTATCCTTCCCTCAAAACTCATCCCTCTTCTGAAATTCCCTATTTCTGATCTACATACCAACCTTATGTTATAGGTACCAATATTCTTACAATTTTAATTATCCCAAATAAAATACAATGACTTTTCTCTTAGTCCTTATCCTTCTTCACCTCTTTGCTACATTTGATACCACATTCTCCTCCTGCATACTCTCTCTTCTTTGGCCTTTCAAGACATTGTACTCTATGAGTTTTCTCCTACCTCTCCAACTACCTGTTCTTTGTGTCATTTTCATACCATATCTCCTAACTGTCATTTTCCCTCAGGCTTTGTCTCCATCCTTCTTCTCTACTATCTCTTTCATAGTCACCTCATCAGTTTCTGTGTGTTTTAACTATCAGATCTATGCAGGTTCATAGGACTATATATTCAGTCTCAGTCTCAGTCTCCACCCTGAGCTTCAGCATGTCAGCATTGGCTATTTAGTGAACATTTCAAGCTAGAGGTCTCAAAGACATCATAAACTCAGCATGACTTTAGTATCAAATAAAATTTTCTCATTGTATTTTAGTGCCCTTGATAATCTGGCCTCAATTTATCTTTCCAGACTCCTTCCTATATTCTACTATCCAACCACTTTGATTTCTCTTTATTTTTCATACATGGCAGTCCTTCTCTGATCTCAATATGTTTATACTGTCTGGCTGCCATGCCTGAAATGCATTCATCTCCTCACCAAATAAGTGTCTTCCTTCCTGACACAGTTCAAGCACCACTTTCTACATAAAGTCTTCCCTTATCTTCTCAAACTGCCAGTATCCTCCATCCCTTATTATATTGCATGTGTTTTGTATTTGCTCTGCATATTCTTATATATGTACATATTGTCTCTTCTCATAGAACAAGTTCCTTGAGATTAGGGATTGCTTCATCAATTGTATTTGTCTCCACAGAACCTAGCATGATGTATGGCACTATTAGGTATTTAATAAATGCTTGTTGATTGACTAACTTACCTTTGTAAGAATTTTATCCTTCTAATGGCAAAAGACCCAGATTCTCATTAATTGGAAGGTACTGGTTGCTGAGGTGGAAATGACAGGAATCCTGGAGAGAAATGATTACTCCCTACTGGAGTTTGTGATAAAGGAGAGGCAAACTGACAGACATCATAGATTTTTGGAAAAGCAAATTTTAAAAGACATTTCAAAAATAGATAGAATCCCACGGTTGGTGAATTCCCTAAGCATCCTCAACTGAGTATCTACAATGAAGATGAAAGCACGACAAAAGATTCACAAGGAAGAAATTCTAAAGACACAGAAGGAAAAAAAATTTTAATGAAAAGGAAAAATGGGATTTTTCTAAAAAGGGTAGATGTTCATCCTTATTGCATCTGATCAATTGTGGATACTCAGAACTCATCAACCCAGTTAGATTTTTAAAAGAAATGAAGAACAAGTTCCAACAAACAAGTTCAGCTAACAGATGATAAATCTGAGTGTGGCATGATCCTATAAAATAATGTCAGGAATGCAGACACTATGAATTGAGGCAAAAGCTAAGAGCCACAAAGGGGTATTGGGAGTTTTAAAAGCTATATTGGGAGCAAAAGGAAGATCAAAAAACTTAATGATAACCAAAAACAAATAGAAGGATGACTTGCCTCATTGAATGAACTTTACACTGGAAATTAAAGAACAAAAATGACAAACAAGGAATTGACATCTAAAATAAGAAGATAATAAGGATGGCCTAGTTGTCCTTGATGACCTCAAGTCATTTGACCCAGATGAACTACATCTTTCTGATATAGAAGTGTTGGTAGATGTAATTGTTGACCCTCTGTCAGCTTTGAAGAATCATCAAAAATGGAAGAAGCACTAAAATATTGGAGAAGGATAAGAATCTTGATATTTTCAAAAGGTGGGGGAACATTATAACCAGTGAGCTTCATTTCAATTCCTGAGGAAAATTCTAGAATCATTTTTTAAATGCAATTGGCAAACAACTAGAAAGAGAAATAGTGACTACAAAAAGCCAGGATGATTTCATCAAGAATAAATTAAGCCAGACCAAATTAATGATGGTGATGATAGCATTTAAATAGCATTTTAAGATTGATAAAGCACTTTACAGATGTTATCATCTTATCCTCCCAATAATCCTGGAAGGTAGGTGCTATTATTATCCCCAATTTATAGATAAGGAGATTGAGGTAGACCAAGATTAAGTGATTTCCTCAGAAGCACACAATAAGTGTCTAAACTCAGATCTGAACTTGTCTTCCTGATGGTGAGGGGTACTAAAGATTTAAATTAGCCTATGCAGGCTGTCCAAGAGATGTGAGACAGCATATGGCCAGAAGCAGCCAAGAACATCAAAGGTGAGTTACTATTTATGTCCCTTGAATCCCCAGAAGCTTCCAGGGGAGCTGCAAATTCGACCTCTGCTACTGGGACAATATGGAAACCTCAGGGATAAGGATTTCTGATTAGAGCCCTCATCCTCTGCTTCCTGCTAGCTTGTCACTGACCACCGCAAAGGAATTCAGGAAAGAAGGCCAAATGAAGCTTATTTGAACTTTTAATCCACTCTTGAATTCTAATAGACAAATATTCTGCAGCTAACCAGCTATTAATTCAGCAAGGATCCTTCTTTCTACTATTAAAAATATAAAAATGCATCCCATTTTAAAAAATCTTTCTTCATCTGAATTCATCTTCCCAATGATCATTTAAAATTGCATCTCTTCTCTTCCTTGGGAAATCTTATCAGCCCATACACACCTGCTAGGTTTTCAGGTTGAACAAATCCATGTTTTCATCAGTTTTTCATTTGAAGAAGAGTGCTTGAAGAGATTACATTTAGCAAAAAAGTTTCTCTGCCTAAAAATAACTGTCCTTCTCCCCAACCCCCATCCCATGCCCTATAATGAGCTTAATTTATGGGAATTCCTTTTTTTTTCAGTGTAAAGCCAACTTTTCAAAATGAAAACTCATTAGCTTCCATGTGGGTGGAGCAGGGGTGAGAAAAGCTCTGGATTCTTTGAACTGGAGATTTCAAAAGAAGCTTTGTTACATCTTATGGTGAGGCACTAATTCCCAAGTTAAATAATGAGTCACTATGCCTCTGAAAAACCAGACCCAGGCAAAATTATGGTGAAGTCCCTGGGAGTTCAGGTAAATACCCCTTTGATTCTCTGCTTGGGAGAGGGAAGAAAAGTAGATAGAGTGGGGAATTAGTCCAAAAGGGACCAGAGACAATGAAGACTCAGAAAATTGACAAAATCATCCAGTTCCCTAAAAGGAATGAAGTAGATATTCATTTATTAAGCACCATGTGCAGTCCCTTTCCAAATATTTTCTCAATTGATCTTCACACCAACCCTGGGAGGTAAGTATTATTGTTATTCCCATTTTACAGTTGAAAAAACTGCCAGGAAGTATCCGAGGTCAGATCTGAATGTGGTTCTTCCCAAATCCAAGAATGGTCCTCTAACCACTTTGCCACCTATTTTATATCATTATTGTTCATTCTTTGTTTTGGAAGATATCACAAGGTGATAATGTAAAGGTTAAATTTAGTGGGTTGGACTAAATAACATGGTCACCAAAGTTATTATATCTCAAGTCAGAAGTTTATTTACCAAATTAGAGGGGAAACAATAAAGTAGAGAAATGTGAGCAAGTTTAGAGAAAATACCTATACTAGTCCTCAGCCAGGAGGACAGTAGTGAGTAACTATGAGGCCTCCTCCAAGATGGAAGCTAGTCTCTTAGGAAACTAGGAAAGGAATCAGTCCTTTTTACTCACCCAACTAAGTAGTTCACAAGTCAGAATCCAAGTTGAAGCCACGATTCATACAATATCTCCAATGAATTTCCCCTTGAAGACTATCTCCAGGAGATTTTCTCCATGAGACTCAACTTCACAAGACTTCCCCAGCCCAAGGATTTTGTGGCTTTTATGGTGATTTCCCATTCCTGCCCCTCTTCACAGGGGCCAATCACAGTATCCAAATTGTCCAACCCTGCCCAGGGGCAGTGTCTGTGGAATTGCCTTGTCACCTCTAAGGGTGCTAACTCTCCTCCTGGATTCACATGTTTCTAAGTTATCACCCAGTTTAGCATGTGGGTTGCAGACTACCCCCTACTTAAGGTTAAGTATTCCTTTTAGAGGTATAAACTCCCAGTAAGAGTTTCCCTTACTTTAGGGTTAAGTATGGGTATATTCGCTTTTTTTGATTATTTCAAAAGTAGACAAAGGAGAACTAATCCTGTCCTCACAATCTAGTGAAATACTAAGTAGGGGTATTTGTTATTGTTAACCAAAGTTTTAACTCCAACTAGGCAAAGAGAATAAAGGATTCCCTTTTCACAAGTGTAAACTCAGAATAGACAAAGAGAACCAAGAATTTCCTTTCAATGTCTTGACTTTCACATAAATTGGATTTAAGTGAGGCAGAGTTGCATAGTAATCAACCTCATTTTCTTTTCTAGAGATATTGAGATCCAGTGGCAAGACAACTGGCAATGACTGAGATGCAGTGGATGGCCTTGGTTTCTACAGTGTCTAACCAAGACTCTGTGATACCTGCTTTAGCCACCTTCGTGGCCACTGGAATAAATTATTCTCATCTATCCATTCCTCCCAGGGAAATCTTCACATGCTTAGAGTAGACATCCCCCCTAACTCACCAATGGGTTTTCCATTAGTTACCCTTGGTCTGGTTTAGCCCTTCTGCTGAGATGGTTTTACCAGGGTATGGTTGCTACATGCTACACAGATTCACAGGTGAGAGTTGGGTGAAAGGTAGACACCAAAAGTGGATGAGCAGCCTTGAAAAGGGTTCAGGTCACTAAAGGGCTTTAGCACTGTAATAGGTATAGGCTTTAAAAGTTTAAAAGCAGATTTGTGTAAGCATGTTAGGGAAAGCCTTTGATGGAAGTCATGGACATTCTGAATAGAATACAGGGGGTAGGGAGGAGAGAGCTGAGCAACAGACATATTGCTGTTCTGTGAGGGATTCAGAGCAGAAATGCAATCAGCAGTCCCTTTTGACCTGGGATCTTGGAGAGTGGTGAAGGTTGTGAAGGCTGAAGACACCAATCCTGCAAGTCAACTGTGAGTAGGGAAGTGGCCTGCGTTCTGGTGGACAGTTTGCAGACATCTCTCCCTACGTGGTTACTTTTGGATCATCTGCTGTGAAGGAGTTGGTTCCTGGTATCCTGAAGACATCTCTGGATCAGTTGTGAGATCCCAAACCCAAGCCCTCTTCCTCAGGTCCTTAGCCAAGCTGTCAAACCTGGATGAAGCCAGGTTGGCTAAGGATCTTACCCTTTTGACTCCAGTCCTAGACAATTAGTCATAGTTTCACCTAACCCCCTCTCCTATCCCCTCATATTATAAACTGTTTCCCTGTGTGTTTCCTAATACTTTAAAGCTCTCATTGTATGTATTTAATACTCTGAGGTTATTCCAGGCTGGGTGGGGCAGAATGACAGTTAGGCTAAACTGCCATTTCTGTTAACCGTCATTCCTCTTATAGTTAAACCTGGTTCCCTGGCTTGTAAAGTCCTACCCATTGTCCCTTCCTGTCTGCTATCCACCCCACTGAACCCACAAATAATATCTAAGTTAATTTCCCTGATTTTCCCCATAAGAGCACATTAAAGGTTTCAGTCCTCCCTAAACACCCCATACATTGATCTGAATAAGGTGGAGCTAATAGAAGAAGAAATCTAGTTGTAATTATATCCTGAAGATGATAGAAAATTCCATAAATTGAAAAAGATTCTCTTTTATGTGACTTTTTAAAAAAGAAAAAACAAAACATAATCTCAACTAGAAGAGGCAAATAGAAGAAAAGGGTAACAAAATATTTGATACAATAATTCATGTAAAGTTCTAGATGGAAGAGAGAAAAAATGAAAACTTCTTCCATATAAACTCATAGTACTATTGAAACTTTGACATTTTTCATTTCCTAAAAATATGGAGGAAGACACAAGAAATACATTTTCATATATTCATGTTTGGATTTTAAACAATATATTTACAATTTCTAATGCACCTGATGGGTTGTTTCCTATTGGTAACATGGAAAATCATCAGGTCTAACCTTAAATAAAATAAATAATAATATTTAAATGCCCATTGGCTTTCACCAAAAAATTAAAACTAAAATTATATCATATGCTATGAGTAAGTTTATGCTTTCTGGGAAACTCTCTGCGGCTTACACCAGGAAACAAGTGCACTATGGCCATGAGTATCATAAAAAGTTATATTCCCATTCTTCCTTCAAAGTTATAAAAGCTAAATAAATTTAGCTAAGAAGAGTCAAAATCTCATATTTCCCTTAAGGGGACAAACCTTGTAAAACAGATTCTATGGGCAAACTAAATCAGGTTACAGATTAAACTGCTAATTTGAAGGATTCCCAATAGATTATTTGAGAGGGGAAATTTACATATCACTAGAGTAGCTGACAACTAAACTGCTTTAGAAAGCTCAGACTTGCCTTTGGTTTCTATTTGAAGAAAGTCAAACAGTTAACATTATTATTTTTATAAGTTAGGTTTTGGTCAGGTAAAATTAATATAAAGAAAAAGATTGTCAGGCTTTAAATTGACCAAAAGTTTCAGGAAGAATGGCCCTAATTCTTGAACAATAAATAAAAGTTTTTGGGGCATATCCCCTCTTGTAGCCAAACATCAACTCCATGAAACATTAAAGCCAAAGTATTACAATAATGATGATCAGTATTGAATAATATCATCTCCTTATTTCTTGGTAGCCCATCCCAATATACATATAATCAAAAACTACATTTTGATTCCCAGCTGTCCTATGTACTGGTCTGATTCCCAGAAACACCTTCCCTTGGAACTTGGAATAGATCTCATTCTCATTCTCAGCTCTGGAGAGAATTCCTCCTAACAGATCTACTTCTTTGACTCCAAGTCATTTGCAATTATCCTCTATTTAATTGTACTAAAATTTCCAGTAACACTACTCCAGTAACAAAACAAAATAAAAATTTAGTTCAGTCTCCTAAATTTGGTATTCCCATTACTACTTCATTTGGTGAAAACCAGTTCAAATCTGAGCTATTCCCTTTTGAGAATCACTCCATTTTGTTCATGCATATATATGTCTGTATTCTCCCATTCATTCTTGCATTGCAAATAACCAAATGAAGACAAGTCATGGTATCTCTTACAATGTTTTGAAAAACTTCTGCTTTGCAGAAGCCCCCAAACTTGAAACTGGGTAAAATAGTTATTGTTACCTGATCAGCTTCAAGCCCCAGCAAAAGAGGTCTCTTCCAATAAACTTTTGCCCCATTTCCTACAATGTTCCTCACTCCTTGAAACCTATATAAATAATCTTGTTTATTATTCATTTAGAGAATCTTTCCCTCTTTGAGTGAGACTCTCCCCCTGGCAAATTCAATAAACCCTATATTTCTCAGTCTGTTAATGTTTCCATACCCAATATCAACATACTATACAAGGTTCCCAGAGAGGAGAAAGACACTTCTTCTCTAGTGATGGAAATGAAGGAAGCTGGAGTACTTTGCTAGACTTGTCACAACCTTGTGACACCTATGGGGAAGGTAGATGACACCTTGAAGCCTACAGTGGAATAAAGCTTAACTAAGTCAACATGCTCATCACTGCAACCATTCCTAGCTTCATCTATGTCATAGACCAGTTAATCCAAACCCAGAGTGACTGGTATGGAGTATCAATCTTTTTCAATGTTTTTTCTCTATTCCTTTGGGCTGAAATAGCAATGACCCCATTTGCTTCAACATGGGAATGACTCCAATGTATTCTGACTTTGGTAGGCACCAAGAAGGAGCCAATATAAGCCACTGTTAGGTTTCTAGAGCTCCAAGCTCCCTGGAGCAACTACTTACTATTCTACCTTTGAAAAGAAGTTGCTGGGAATGTGGAAAAGTAATATAAGTGAAAAACTAGTACACTATTGAAGGAACTATCAACTGATACAACCATTTTGGAGAGCAATTTGGAATATAGCTGGATCTATTTCTCAAGGAGATTGGGGGAAAAGGGACAAAATCTGTATGTTCTAAAATATTCATAATAAAATATTCTTTGTGGAGGCAATGAACTGAAAATCAAGGATGTCCATCAACTGGGAAATGGCTAACAAATTATGGTATATGGTTGTGATGGAATACTATTGTGCCATAAGAAATGATGAGATTAAATTTTTTAAACTTGGAAAGAAGTAGATGAGGTCATGAAGAGTGAAATGAGCATTATATACAGCTACAGATTTCATGTTTGACAAATAACTTTTGAATGTTCACCTCCAGAGAATGATCTGAGAAATGGAAAATGAAAGATATAATTTATATATACATATCTTTTGGGGGGGATGATGCTTCTGGGTATAGGGTGGAGAGAAAAGGGATGAGGTACCTAGAAATAAATTCTATTAATAAAAAAATTTCATTTAAAATTTTTTAAAAAGGAAAGAATTTGCTTATCTGTTTCAGGGTCCTAGTTGCTACCAAAAACATGATATAGGATCATACAATCTCCTTTGGTCCAGAGTTGTTTATTATGAGTTGGGGGTACAATTTGGTCCTTCTAACAAGAGAAAACTTCAATTAGATGGAGGAAAGAGAGAATTCTTATTTAGACCTCTAAGGGGGGGTGCAAAGATTTAATATCATTTCCTCTCCCAGGGTTTTCCAGAGATCGCTTAGTTGGGTGGTATTATTAGAACATCTACTTAGCTCTTGAGAGAGTTTGCATGCAAGAGGCATATGATTTCTTATACACTTTACTATAGATGACCCTGATGCATGATGAAGAACTGCTGATTGTGCTAGAAATGGCATCATCAGTGCGATGTTGCTGATCATCACCACCTTGACTTGGGAGACCAACTCTGAACTGCAAAGATGTAGCATTATTCTTCATCACATGGAATAAATCACTGGAATCTGAGACTCCAACTTTCCATAGGGAGAAATAAAGGAAAAGATGTATAACTTTTGATTCCTCCATAATTTTTTTCCTGTTTGGTGAGTCTTTCTTAGGGAGGAAGGGCAGCTTAAGATTTCTTTTAATTTTTTTCTTTTTTCTTTATCATTGCCTACCATACTATGGTGGGAAGTTGGTCCAGTAAAAGCCTAGAACGTATTTAAGTAGTGGAAAGTTCTCTAGAAGATCCTTGGGATCTTGTCAACATGGTGTGATAGGCAACAGGATCAGGATTAACCCTGTTTTCCAACAATAGGAATTAATTTTCCTTAAAAGACAAGAAAGCTGTTCCTAGAATTTGATTGGTCCCTGCCTTCCTGGCCTCCCTTTCTAACACGGGTGCACTTTCCCTCATTTCCCCCACTTACTGATCAAGATAATGGAGTTCAAAGACTCCATGTTCTCCATTAGCACTTACAGGTTCTCCTACCACCATCACTCTATAACCTCTTCTCCTGTGACATTCATTCAATCGAAATCTACCACTGAATCAAAACTATGGCAGTAGTTGTCTTCTCACCCCCAGGATATTCCCTGTCTTTACTCAATTAATTCAGTATTTAGTTCATGGTCTTTCTTTCCTCCTCAACTCCTGTTTTCATACTAGGAAATGTCAGCATACATATTGATTCTTTCTCAAACACTTTAACCTTATAATTCCTCAACTTATTCATTTCTCATGGCCTATCCTCCTCTCCACTGAGGTAGGATGGCCATACCTTTGATCTTGCCATCAGTCATAAATGAACCATTTTGAGGTTTCTAAACTTTGAAATCTTCTTATCTGATCATACTCTATTGCCATTTCATCTTTGCCTCTGCCATGTAACTTCAACCCTGTGCTTTTTCTGTACCATGATGTTCAATCCTTTGCTTCTCAAGATCTTCACCTTTACATGCTGACCTCCTCTCCCCAGGTTGACTTCTTAATGAAAGGGTTCATATTGTACTGTCCATCTTACTTTGCAAAGCTACAGCTTTGCCTTTGTTCCTACAAATGTGTTGCTGAAAAAAGATGAAAAAAAAACAAGCAACTCTACTGACTGGGCCCTCTACAACTTTATGTTACATAAATTTTAACTATATGCTCATTGGAGCAAGGAATTCCCTTTACATCTCCCAAATTAACTCACTATCCCATTATCAAAACAACTCTTCCAAATCTTTTCATCTCTCCTTAAACTTCCTTTCTCTCCCCCATCCTCTGCGCATGATAGAGGTAAAGCTGAGTTCCTTGCTTTATATTTTACTGGAAAAAAATTTAAACCATTCACTGAGAGCTCACATGACTTTTACCATTTTCTTCTCCTAAACCTTTGACTCATATACTGATGTGGTCCTTTTCTTTGCAAAGGAAAATCCCTCTACAAGAACAATTGATCCCATTCCTTTTGTCTTCTCCATTAGAACATTCCTATCATCCTCACTCACTTAGTTTCAATCTCTCCC
Organism: Gracilinanus agilis; assembly: GCF_016433145.1. NCBI lineage: Eukaryota > Metazoa > Chordata > Mammalia > Didelphimorphia > Didelphidae > Gracilinanus > Gracilinanus agilis. The sequence continues at coordinate 410,031,837 of NC_058132.1, read as the reverse complement.
TGTCTACTGGATGCTTCTCTACTGCCTACGAACATTCCCATGGTCTTTCATCCTTCAAAAACATTAACTTTATCCATCTAGCCCTTTGAGCTACCAAACTATATATTTCGTTTCTTTTGTGGCTAAACTCCTAGAGAAAGCTATCTGTAACTTGTGCCTCCATTCCTTTCCTCTTACTCTATTTGCTACATTCTGGTTTCTGACTGCCTCATTCAATACAAACTGCTCTTTCCAAAGTTATCAATCATCTTTTAATTGCCAAATATAAAAGTCATTTCTCAATCCTAATCTCTCTTTACTTTTTTGCCTTTCACATACTTGACCTTGTCCTCTCCTTGACATTTTCTTCTCTCCAGTTTTTTGTGGCACTGTTCTTTCCTGGTTCTCCTCCAACTTCTTCTTTCCTTCCTTCCAGTCTCCTTTGCTGGATCTTCATCCATGTCATGCCCATTAATTGTTGGAGTCCCCCCAGGGCTCTGTCTTGATGATCTCATTAGCTCTAATGTATTAATTAATTCTAGTCAGATGATTCTCAAATCTACCTATCCAACACTACACTCTATTGACTTGCAATCTTAAATCTCCAAATGCTTATTAGTAATCTTGAACTTGATATTCATATCATCTCTCCTACTCAATAAACTCAAACATTAATTTTACATTCCCTAAACTGAACTCATTATTTTGTCTAGTTTTTAAATTTTATTTTTATTATCATGCAAAACACACTTCCATTCACTATTGTAAGAGCATATTCATACAAAACTAAAACCCCAAAATGAAACTGTAAACACACTAATGTGAAAGATAGTATGCTTTGATCTGCATTCATACAACTCCAACAGTACTTTCTCATGTTTCGTCATGTCTTTTAGAATTGTCCCAGATCATTGCATTACTGAGAGTAGCCAAATGCTCATAGTCGACCATGATATTGCTGTTATAATGTTCTCCCACTTCTGCTTATTTTGCTCTGCATCAGTTCCTACCAATCTTTCCAGCTTTTTCTGAAATTATCTTGCTTATCATTTCTTATAGCACAATTCTGTTCCATTACTAACACATACTCCAATTTGTTGAGCCATTCTCCATCTTTTCTCCATCCCCTCTATTTCCAATTCTTTGCCACTGCAAAAAGAGCTGCTATATATATTTTTGTATAAGTATGTACTTTCTTCTTTTTAATTATCTCTTTGGGATACAGACCCAGTAATGGTATTACAGGATCTCAATATGCACAATTTTATAGTCCTTTGGGCATAGTTCCAAATTGCCCTCAAGAATGGTTGGATCATGAACTTATTATTTTAAAGACAAAATAAATAAACAAAAACCCTTCTCCTAGGGATTCTGGGAATATGGCAGCTTAAACAGAGCAAAACTTTAGACCTCCATACCCTTTCATACCTAGATAAAAACAAAGCACTTTGAGGAGAAAGAAAACCAAATATAACAACAGGCCAGAGGAAGGGGATCCTACTGCTGGACAGTTCAAGAGGTACGCCAAGAAAAAGGCTTGAATTCTTGAGCTGTTGGGTCTGAGGGTAAAGAAGAAGGAGAATCCCAGGACCCCTCCCCCACATGCTGTGCTGAGTCTCCAACGGCTCCTGAAATCTCTGGGTATGCAAATGCACTAGCAAGGAGAGAGGGCCTCACTGGTGCTGGACTCAAGGAGTTGAACACAGATGGCAGGGAGGTGACTAGAGGAGAAAGGCAGAGAAATACAGCAAAAATGCTCAGAAGATGGTGGCTTAGATGGAGCAAAACATCAGACTTCTGTGCCTCACCACACTGAGATAAAAAACAAAGCATTTTGAGAGGAAAGTAAACCAAATCTAACAACAGAACAGAGCAGGAGGACCCTACTGCTGGATAGCTCAAGAGGTATGCCAAGAAAAAGGCCTGAATTCTTGAACTGTTGAATTTGAGGGTAAAGAAGAAGGGGAATCCTAGGACACCTCCCCCATGTACTGTGCTGATCATCTAGAGGCTCCTGAAATCTCCAGGCAGGCAAAAGCACTAGCCCAGAGAGAGGGCCTTGCTGGCACTGGACTTAGGGACTTAGGGAGCTGAACACAGACTTCAGGGAGGTGACTAGAGGAGAAAGGCAGAGAAACATAGCAAAAACACTCCATCTTTCACACACACACACACATTCAAGCTCTACAGAGCTCTATGTCCTGGCTTAATCCCATCAATTAGACAGATAAGAAGTCTTCAGAGGGAAGAGAAACTCCAACACCCCTTCCCCATAGACTGCAGAGAAAGTAACTACAAACAAACTCCTGTTGGCAACTGGAGGAAGAACTTTCATCAAAGCTCATTAAAAACATCAACTTAACCTAATCAGTCAACAGAGCAGAGAAGGCACAGGAGGGAAAAAAAGGAAAAAATATGAGTAAACAATAGAAAAAGAAAAAAGAGATTACAATTGACAGCTTCTTTCCAGGTAGTGAACAAAGAGCAAATGAAATAGAAGATCAAGAAACTCCATGCAAAACCATAGAACCTTCAGCAAATTGGACACAGGCTTTGGAAGATCTCAAAATTTAATTAACTCAAGAACTTAAAATTCAATTAATTCAAGAACTCAAAAAAAATCAAGAGAGGCTAAAGACAATTGGAAAAAGGAAATACATGAACAAAAACAAGAAAATGGTGTCTTGAAATCCAAAATTGACCAGCTTGAAAATGAAGCAAAGAAGGTGAAAGAAGACCTACAAAGAAAATCAGGCCAGAAGGAGAAGGATGACCAAAAAGCCAGGGATGAAATTCAGTCTTTAAAAATTAGAATTCAACAGCTAGAAGCAAATGACTTTGCAAGGCAGCAAGAATATATAAAGCAAAATCAAAAGAAGGAAAAAATTGAGGAAAATATGGAACACCTCATTGAAAGAACTTTGGATCTAAAGAACAGATCTCAGAAAAACAATTTAAGAATCATTGGTCTACCAGAACATCATGACAAAAGAAAAAGCTTAGACATCATGGTACAAGAAATTACCCAAGAAAACTGCCCTGTTATTATCAAACAAGAGGGGAAAGTGGAAATTGAAAAAATCCACAGATCACTTAATATTTAATCCACAACTGAAAACTCCCAGGAATATTATAATCAAATTCAAAAACTACCAGATCAAGGAAAAAAATATTACAATTCTACTAAGGAGAAGTCATTCAGATACCAGGGAACCATAGTTAGGATAACACAGGATCTGGCTGCATCTACATTGAAGGACCAGAAGGCATGGAATATAATATACCAGAAATCAAGGGAGCTGGGTCTACAACCAAGAATCAACTATCCAGCAAAACTGACTATATTCTTGCTGGGGAAAGTATGGTCATTTAATAAAATTGAACACTTCTAAATATTCATAAAGAAAAAACAAGACTTAAACAGAGAATTTGCAGCCTAAACACAGAACTCAAGAGAATCACCATAAGGTAATTATGGGGATGGAGGGGGACAAAAAAACCTTTCTTTAAGGGACCCAATAACTTCAATTGATTTGTTTCCCTATAAGAAAAGATGATATTGGTAACTCTTAAAATTGTTATTATCAACAAGGTAGCTAGAAGAACTATACTTAGAGGGAACACTGACAAACTGTATAGGATGAAATGTGTGTGTATATATATATTGACAGTATCAAAAATGAAAAGGGAGACCTCACCTCTAATGAAGAGGAAATTAAGGCAATCATTAAAAACTATTTTGCTCAATTATATGGCAATAAATCTAGCAGTCTAGGTGATATGGAAGAATATCTTACAAAAATATAAATTGCCTAGATTAACAGCAGAAGGAATAGAATACCTAAATAATCTAATATCAGAAAAAGAAATTGAACAAGCCATCAAAGAACTCCTTAAGAAAAAATCCCCAGAGCCTGATAGATTCACAAGTGAATTCTTTCAAACATTTAAAGAATAACTAATCCCAGTACCATACAAATTATTTGACATATTAAGCAAAGAAGGAGTTCTACCAAATTCCTTTTATGACACTAATATGGTACTGATTCCAAAGCCAGGCAGTCCAAAAACATAGAAAGAAAACTACAGACCAATTTCCCTAATGAACATAGATGCAAAAATCTTAAATAGAATACTAGCAAAAAGACTCCAGCAAGTGATTATGAGGGTTATCTATTATGATCAGGTGGGGTTTATACCAGGAATGCAAGAATTGTTCAACATTGGGAAAACCATCCACATAATTGACCATATCAGCAAACTGAAAAACGAAAATCACATGATTATTTCAATAGATGCTGAAAAAGCCTTTGACAAATTATAACACCCATTCCTACTGAAAACACTAGAAAGTATAGGAATAGAAGGACCTTTCCTAAAAATAATAAACAGTATATATTTAAAAGCATCAAAAAGTATCATCTGCAATGGGGAAAAATTAGAATCCTTCCCAATAAGATCATGTGGAAACAAGGATGCCCATTGTCACCTCTATTATTTAACATTCTAATAGAAACACTAGCAGTAGCAGAGAAGAAAAAGAAATTGAAGTTATTAAAATAGGCAATGAGGAGACTAAGCTATCACTCTTTGCAGATGCTATGATGGTCTACTTAAAAAATCCTAGAGAATCAACTAAAAAGCTAGTGGAAATAATCAACAACTTTAGTAAAGTTGCAGAATACAAAATAAATGCACATAAATTATCAGCATTTCTATATATTTCCAACACATTAGAGCAGCAAGAGTTAGGAAGAGAAATACCATTTAAAGTCACCCTAGACAATATAAAAAATACTTAGGAATCTATCTACCAAAACAAACACAGCAATTATATGAACACAACTACAAAACCCTTTCCTAACAATTAAAACTAGATCTAAACATTTGGAAAAACATTGCTGGCTCATGGTTAGGACGAGCTAACATAATAAAAATGACCATTCTACCCAAATTAATTTACTTACTGTAAAATTGGAATTTGGGAAATGCCATTTAAAAGTATATATATATATATATATATATATATATATATATATATATTTTCTATGGACACATGGGAACTATCAAACTACATTTCCTGTGGTCCAACGGGTTTCCAGTTCCGGTTCTTTGGGTGTGGGAATGCCTACGTCACCACGGAGACGACAGTTTAAATAGGAGGAGAACCGAAAGTAAGCCTTCTTGGCTAGCAGGCTCGGGGAGAAACAAGAGGTAGCAAAATGGAGGCGGCATTTTTAAATTCTTACAAGTGCTTGGACTAATGATTTTACCAGCATGGCCATGGCTTTGATTAAAATACTAATTTCTATTATTATATCATTCCTTATCATTTTTAATCGTAACAATTTGGCAAACCAGAAGGTCGAAATTCGAACTTTCAATTTTCTAGATAGTCTAAGAAGAAGCCATGCGGCTCTGGGACCCAGTCTCAGAAGCGATCTTTTTCCTCACCCAGTCCTCTCCCGATTTTCCCCAGCCTAGAGGCTGTTTTACAGGGAAGAGAGACAATGGCTTTAATTGCTGCTGGGCTGAGAGTTATTTTGCTCATTGCCCCGGGCCTGGTGGCCCTTGCGAACACAAAAAAGTCGGTGCCCAGCCAGTATCATCTCGAGCTGATCTTCTGACTCCTGACCTGATCTCGCTTCCTGCTGTACCACAAGCCTGCAAGCATTCCAGTGCCTGTGATCTCCACTGCTTTTCCTGACTCCATTTCTGTGAATCCCGAATCCCGAGATTTCAGAGAAGCGACCCCTGCCCTGACTTGCTGAACGCAGCTGTTCAGCTTCAGCTCTACTGTTAAAGAATTTGGGAAGTATATTCCCCTTTCTCCCTAATTCTAGCCCTCCACGTGTTTCTCTAAAGACCTAATTTAGGCACCCCCCATCTACACAAGCTCTACATGTGGGTATTTTCTACAAAACTGACCTAAGCTTTTCTCTAGCCCCGAGCCAACACCACGTGTACCTAGCGTCTGAACCTCGAACTAGTGATTACTATCAGGCCACATGGCCTATTCACCCCCATACCTGCTCAGAACTTTGAACTTTAAAAAACCACTTAAACTCAGCAGAACTCAATCAAAAGAACCTTAAATTGAACCAGGGTTGGACTTTTAAACCTCGGAACTGAATGAGTTATATTTCTGTTTTATAGAGGCTGTATCTTACTGTATTTTGCTAATTAGTTTTGTAAATTAATCTTGCTTATTTCATTGATTTTCCAGTTGCACTGAATCATTTTAAATTAATGAAGTTTGTGGCTGCTAGATTAATTCTGTTTGTGATTTTATTGTAACTCCCAAATAATGAGAAAAATCTATTAGAACTGGTAAGAGGTTTTGACCAGCTTGTTGATCTGATACTACTGGATTTATCGAGCACATGTCTTTTAAAATTTATTCTGTCTTAGTAAAGAACGTTGAAATTTTCCATGCTTTGAGAATTAACTTGTAATTTTATAAGAGGTATTTTTAACTTTTACTTTAAATCCTTAAGAATTGTTGTCTTAAAGGATAAAGCTTTTATATATTTTATTATAAAAGACATTATTGCCTTAAATGGGTAGAAGCATTTCCTACCCAGGATTTTTTTTAAAAAACAGGAAGCCAAGGAGCTCCTGTATATTCTTATCTGAGGATAATTTAGACCAGAAGGTTTTTTTTTTAAATATCATATTTTGCTATGGAAGCAATAACAGAATTTGTTGAGAAACTCTTAGCCAAGGTTTAAAAGTTCTAACAAGCATATGATTTTTAAACATCATTGTTTATTGTTTTAAAATGTGCTATTGGAAATAATGGTACTCTATTTGAATGTGCATTGTGAATCTGCTATTTGTAAGAGCCATTTACACTCACAGAATGAAAATCTCATTTTTGGGTAACATAACCCTTCTAGTTCTAAGCTATATATATATTTGATTTTTAAAACATTTTTTTTAATTAGAGCAATTGATTTTTCCTTTTTCTCATCTTGTACTGGAAGTACATATATAATCATTATTTATCTTTTTTTTATTTGTTCTACAACTATATAAGCTTAATGCAAATACCTGAGCCTATAGGACTGTAATTTAAATGCCTCTCTGATTCCAGAAGGGAATATAAAAACCGTTAAATAGTGCTAAGAAAGCACATGGTCACTTGACTAAAAATCTGCATGGATTGCAGGAGTTCTATGCCAATACTTTAGGGTTTGGAAATTGGGGTTTGAGTCCTGAAGTCCCAGTCTTTTCTAAAACTTTAGAGGACGTGGGTCCCCTCGACTTAGATTCCTAGACCAGCACCTAAGATTGGTTATTTATTTGACTTACTTCCCTGAAAAGCTGATGGTAAATCAGATCAGAGAGAGACATTTTCTTTGGGTCCTGCCCCTGAATGGGTTATAAAACTGATTAAATCCCTTTTCATTGGGCCTTGTTTCAAAAGCCTGTTATAAGTTTATTTTCCCTACATTTTTTGCTCATTTTGCATTTCATTCACAAGTTAATTTTTTCTTTCTTTTCCTTGAATTTTATTCTTTGTATTTTGCCAATTGATTTCATACAACCCCCAGGATTCAGCCACTCATCCTTAGCTGACCTGAGGTACCCTTTTTAAGAAAAAAAAAAAAGGTGTGTTTAGAATTTCCCTCAGGGGGATGGGATGTATGTTAAGTTTTTTTTTTTTTAAATTTTGATAATGTTAAAATATATGTATACTTGACTCTTTTAGGAGTAATTTCAGGGGGATTGTATAATTCTTAGAAGAAAATGTATGTTTTGTAATCTATAATGTAAAGTTTAAATTCTTTTGAGAATAATTTCAGGATAAGGATCTTCCCATCTCCCCAGAATCCAGACAACGAACCTGTTTGGTGAAGACACCATGAAGATGCCTGAAAAGCCTTCACTGTACCATGAAGACCAAAATTTGAACTTTGGGGTGCAGTTGATTGAACTATGGGGAGTGGAAATTGAGTTGAATGTATTCTTTTGATTGTACTTGTTATACCAATAGGGGACTGCCCCCAATTTGTTTTTTTTGTCAATGCAGCTAGTTTTATCTATTTGTTCATTTATTTCTTTTATCCCCCAAATTCCTAAAATTTTAGAAGTTGTCTATGTTTACGGATCCAGCAAAGAAAAAAGACCAACCTTTTTTTTGCCAGATCCCGGGGGAATTGTAAAATTGGAATTTGGGAAATGCCATTTAAAAGTATATATATTTTTTCTATGGACACGTGGGAACTATCAAACTACATTTCCTGTGGTCCAACAGGGTTCCAGTTCTGGTTCTTTGGGTGTGGAAATGCCTGCGTCACCACGCAGAGGACAGTTTAAATAAGAGGAGAATCGAAAGTGAGCCCTCTTGGCTAGCAGGCTAGGGGAGAGACGAGAGGTAACAAAATGGAGGCAGCATTTTTAAATTCTTACAAGTGCGTGGTCTAATGATTTTACCAGCATGGCCATGGCTTTAATTAAAATACTAATTTCTGTTATTATATCATTCTTTATCATTTTTAATCGTAACATTATTTAGTGCCATACCTATTAAACTACCAAAAAACTTTTTTACTGAATTAGAAAAAACTATAACAAAGTTCATTTGGAAGAATAAATGATCAAGAATATCAAGGGAAATAATAAAAAAAAATGTGAAGGAAGGTGGCCTAGCAGTTATATATCTTAAACTGTACTATAAAGCAGTGCTCATCAAAACAATATAGTATTGGCTAAGAGACAAAAAGGAAGATCAGTGGAATAGACTTGAGGTAAGTGATGTCAGCAAGACAGTTTATGATAAACCCAAAGAGCCCAGCTTTGGGGACAAAAATCAACTATTTGACAAAAATTGCTGGGAAAAATTGGAAAACAATATGGGAGAAATTGGGTTTAGATTAACATCTCACACCCTAAACCAAGATAAATTCAGAATGGGTGAATGATTTGAATATAAAAAAGGAAAGTGTAAGTAAATTAGGCAAACACAGAATAGTATACTTATCAGATCTCTGGGAAAGGAAAGATTTTAAAACCAAGCAAGAGTTAGAGAAAATTACAAAATGTAAAATAAATGGTTTTGATGATATCAAACTAAAAAGCTTTTGTACAAACAAAACAATGTAGCCAAAATCAGAAGGGAAACAACAAATTGGGGAAAAAATCTTTATAACAATAAACTCTCACAGGGGTCTAATTACTCAAAAATACAAGGAGTTAAATCAATTGTATAAAAAATCAAGCCATTCCCCAATTGATAAATGGGCAAGAGACATGAATAGGCAATTTTCAGATAAAGAAATCAAAAGTATCAATAAGCACATGAGAAAGTGTTCTAATTCTCTAATAATTAGAAAAATGCAAATCAAAACAACTGAGGTATCACCTCATACCTAGCAGATTGGCTAACATGACAGCAAAGGAAAGTGGTGAATGTTGGAGGGGATGTGGCAAAATTGGGACATTGATGCATTGCTGGTGGAGTTGTGAATTGATCCAACCATTCTGCATGGCAATTTGGAACTATGCCCAAAGAGCTTTAAAAGACTGTCTGCCCTTTGATCCAGCCTACCAATGCTGGGTTTATACCTCAAAGAGATCATAAGGAAAAAGACGTGTACAAAAATATTTATAGCTGCACTCCTTGTAGTGGCAAAAAACTGGAAATCAAGGGTATGCCCTTCAATTGGGGAATGTCTGAACAAATTGTGGTATCAGTTTGTGATGGAATACTATTGTGCTCAAAGGAATAAAGAACTGGAAGAATTACTTGTGAACTTGAATGACCTCCACGAACTGATGCAGAGTGAAAGGAGCAGATCCAGGGACTGATACATTGTGGTACAATCAAACATAACGAACTTCTCTACTAGCAGCAATGCAAGAATCCAGAGCAAGGCTGAGGGACTTATGAGAAAGAAAACTAGCCATATTCAGAGGAAGAATTATGGCAGTAGAAACACAGAAGAAAAGCAACTGCTTGAACACATGGGTTGATGCAGATATGAATTTGGATGTACACTCTAAACAACCATCCCAGTGCAATTATCAATAATATGGAAATAGATATTGATCAAGGACAAATGTAAAAACCAGTGGAAATGCATGTTGGCTGCAGGGCGGGGTGTGGAGGGGAGAGTAAGAACATGAGTCATGGAACCATAGAAAAATTTTCTAAAACTAAAAAAATTTTTAATCAAAAAAAAAAAACCTTCTCCCTTCCAAACTTCCGATAAACATATTATTGTCAAAGGTACCACTCTCCTCCCATCCTGGTTTCCAATCCCTATTATCCTCAATTCTTTTATTTCTCTTACCCACCATATCTAACTTGTTGGCAAAGCCTATGGATTTTACTTTCATAATATCTCATATATTCCCCTTTCTCCCCTCTGATGCTTCTGGGGTCAGACCCTTATCACCTTACATGTATTCTTTTGCAATAGTCAGGTAATCTTTCTGCCCACAAGTTGTTCCCCATTATGGTCTATTTTCCACTCAACTGTCAAAGTTATCTTCCTAAAGTACATGTCTGACCATGTCATCTCTTGTATTCAATAAACTTCATTGTGTCTCTGTCACCCCTGATGTTAAAATATCCCTCCCTTCTCATCTTTCTGTTCTTCTTACATGTTAGACCCTAACATATACTCTGCTATCTAGTGACACATACATCTTTGCTATTCCTTGAACAAAATACTCCATTTCCTGACTGGGTATTGTTACTGGCTGTCCCCATGTCTGGAACAATCTCCCTCCTTTTCTCTTTCCTTTGTCTTCACTGACTTCCTTTAAATCTCAGCTAAAAAAATCTACCTTCATCAAGCTTCTCCTAATCCCTCTTAATTCTAGGAGCTGTACTCTGTTGATTATTTCAAATTCCTGCTGCTTATAGCTTTTTTGTAGATGATCTCCTCTATTAGACTGTTAGCTCTTTAAGAGAAAAGCCTGTTTTTTACCTTTCCTTGTATTTCTAACTCTTAGCACAGTGCCTGGCACATATTAAGTACTTAATAAATATTTATTGATCAACTAATGATTGATATCATGAGAAGTTATCCAAGAACTACAAATAAACAGCTCACATGGTGATAAGCATACCTCACATCACCTGATTTAAAGCCCTTTGAAAACCTATGAATTGGTTTTAATAAATATTTTCTCTGATACTCTCAACCTCTCCAAAACAGAAATGATAGACCAACTTTAACTGTATCTATGATTTAGGGCATATTGTAAGGGTGGATCTTAAATTGTATCCAAAGGTCCCTTACTTTGTGGTTATTTGTGAGGTAAAACCCAGCAGGCTGTCTGGTTGTGAAGCTTTTACATCAGGGCTATGTGCAGTAATGAACTGGCTTTGGAAACTAATGTATATATAAATTAAAACTCTTTTATTAATATTATAGTATTTTTAAAAGGTATAAGGATATAAAAAGGATTTTCTATCATTAAGGGATTTTCTACCTAATATGACCTACCATCTGATGCCATAAGACGACACTTCAGTCCTGGGAACCCAGGCTACACTGATCTTCTTATTCTAACTAAACTCAAATTCATTTAAATAAATAACGCATAACGAATATCCTTAATATATATATATATTCACCAGGTCTCCAAAATGATATGTTTCAGTGTTAGCCATTCAGAGTTGCCCTGACTGAGGCTTGGCCTAAGCCTGCCTACAATCTGGGTTAAAAGTCAGAGGAAAGGATCTTTTTCTTCTGTTAAGTTTAACACATCACAAAGACACTCCTCTCTCCAAAAAGCTGTCACTCCAAGTATTTCCAAAGGTTTTAGAGGAAAAGTCTCAGAGAGAATTTGGAACAGCTCTGTCTTGGACCAAGCTCAGTCCCAAGACTGCAGAAAAACTGCCCATAATTTTTAGAGCTCAGAATGGCTGTTAAAAAAAACCTCTACCTGAGGATTCCAGTAGAATCTCCTGCTTCCCATTCTGACCTGGCTTGAGACCTTGACAGAATTGTATCTCCTGCCAGTCAACTTATTGGAACATATTACTTAATTAATAATAATATTCCTAATAATATATAATCCAAAAGGTTTAAAAAAAAAAACTATAAACTGATCTCCCTTAGTCAGCAGTCCTTCTCCACCACCTGCACTACTTGCTTCTAGTAGTACTAGTTGTCAGCACTAGCTGATCCACGGTTTCCAACACATAGGCTCATAAGAAGTCCGAACCTTACATCCTATCCTCCTTCCCTCTCTTTAGTGCCTTGAAGATTCTGGCGTTAGACTATGTCAAGTTACTTGCGGGTCATGGAACAGGATAAGAGAAATGAGGTTGGGATCAGGAGGGTCAAAAGACAGACTTACAGACAGACACACAAGATCTCATGCTGATCAGGTAGTATTTTACAGAGAAAGTGAGGTAGGCTAAGGGATTAGGTAAGCCTTTTGCAGGGACAATGGTTAATAATAATTTACAATCTTAATACAATGACTTAGTTTACCTCACCGAAACTTAGGTTTTTCTATAGCATAATAATTCACAGGCAAATATGTAACCATCTAGTCCAAATTCTCAGGGAAATATTTACTTCAGTGAGTAGAACAAGGACAGCCAATTATTGCCAGGTACAGCAGGGAGGGATGGAAAGTAGAGGTTTCAAGGCTACCTAGGCTATGTGTTTGGCTTTAAGTTATGGCTGCGATTTTACTGGGACCTACTCTCACTCCTGGAGGCTACAAGGCTACAGAAGTTTAAGTGGTAACAGCCAGAGCTACAGCAGACATCCAGGGGTTAGAGGGGAGTGCTTGATGCGCACAGGTCAAATTAAGGCTAATAATGAGGGGGAAATGACTCCTGTGGTCTCAGGAAGAAAAGAGTCCATAGCAGAGTAGGTGACAACAAAGGAAGGATTGAAAAAGTGTGGAAAGAGGGTGACCTTGCTTTTGCAGGTGGGAGCTCCACTGTTAAATACTCCGCTGAGTGAAAAGAAATATTTTTTGATGGGAAATGGAGAATTTGTAATAAATGTGGTCTGTGACACTTAGTGCTTATAAAGACCACTTGTTCTACTTAGAGGGGTGAGAATGGGAATTCTTCGGGGCTACTGGAATTCAGGAAAATGGGAGAATATGAACACAGAAAGGAAATTTTAAGGAGGGAGAGAAGATAACAAGGGAGAGGGTACAAATCATGGTGGGGTGTATAATCAGGAATGACAGGGAGGATCCTATTGTGATGATTAAAAATTCCAAGACAGGGTTCCAGGTAAGAGAATTAATTTATTCATCAGACTAGCAATAACCAATAAATTGACTAATTTATTAGGGGAATAGAGGGGAAGGAAGAATCTACTTGACTAATTGTGAAGTGTGAAAAGAGGAAAAATTAAGTAACCAGATAAAAGCAGTAAAGAAAAGGAACTAATAAACAAAACCCCACATGGAAATGAAGTGCTTCATGTCTTATGGGGAAAACCAGGGGAGATAACTTAAATATTATATGTGGGTTCAGAAGGGTGTGTAGGAGACAGGAATAGACAGGTGGGAACTTCACAAGTTAAGGAAATTAGGTTTACTGTTAAGGGAACAGACTGTTGACAGAAGTGACAATTAGGCCCTAACTGTCACCCTGCTTCTCCAAGATAAGGGATAAACTCAGAGTATAATAAATACACACTATGGAAACTTCAAGGCACGAAGAAAAACACACAGAGAAATAGTTTAATTGGTTTTTTGAGAGGATAGGAGAAAGGGTGAGGTGAAACTATATCTAACTGCCCAGGACTGGAGTCAAAAGGGGTAAGTTCCTTAGCCAACCTGGCTTCTGCCAGGTTTGACAGCTTGGCTAAGGACCTGAGGAAGAGGGCTTGAACTTGGGGTCTCACAACTGATCCAGAGATGTCTTCAGGATACCAGGAACCAACTCCTCCACAGCCAATGATCCAAAGTAACCAGGTAGGGAGAGACGTCTGCAGACTGTCCATCAGAACACAGGCCTCTTCCCTACTCAGAGTTGACTTGCAGGATGATATCTTCAGCCTTTGCAACCTTCACCACTCTCCAAGATCCCAGGTCAAAAGGGACTGCTGATTGCATTTCTGCTCTGAACCCCTCACAAAACAGCAATACCTGTTGCTTAGCTCTCTCCTCCCTACCCCCTGCATTCTATACAGACTGTCCATGACTTCCAGCCAAGGCTTTCCCTAATCTACTTGCAAAAATCTGCCTTTATACCTTTAAAGCCTATACCTATTACACATGAGATGAATGTATCAAGGATAAGAAAAAAAGAGCTTTGGGAATAGGGCCACCATAAAAAAGAATAAGCTAAATTAATTAAAGAAATAAAGGGGTGTTCATAGCAGAACATGGAGAGGGGATCACAATTTGAAAACCTATAAGACCATATTAAATTTAAACTTGGAAAAATCTGTGGTGCATGAAAGATGCTTAATTTCCAATGTGATTAAAGTATTGTTTTACAATGAACAATTTTAAAATGTGTCTAAATCTCATCACTTCCAAATTATGTAAAATGAATTGTTACACCAAAAGGAGGCCAGATGGGATAGTAAAAAAATTTTAAATGTGAAAAATTATAGGCATTATTGTATACCAACAAGTTTAATTATTTTACTTTTTCCCACTTAATTTGCATGGCTTTGCACAACGCCATTTGGAGACTGATGGATGGACAAATCTGAACAAGAATTCAAAGATCAGGTCCACTGCTAAACACAGCCAACACTGGCATACATAGATACAAACAGGTCTTTTTGTCCTGCACACATGGGATGCCAGCATGGGAGTTGTCCTATACTAAGAAAGTGATAGTCAGCAGAAGGCAAGAGCATTCTCCACCAGAGGACTTAGTGACAGAAAGACTTGATACCCACACACAAACTAGAGTTGTTTAGAAATGCGCTGTCACCAGAAAGATCAAAGACAATGTGTAAGAAGTAAAATTCCAAGTGGAGTGATAAGAATCTATTAACTCATAAGTGCTAGTGAAACTTTAGGAAATTGTCTATCTTGGTGTAACAATTCATTTTACATAATTTGGAAGTGATGAGATTTAGACACATTTTGTGACAAGCTGACCATTGCATTCCAGAAGTGAATAACAGCACTAGTGCCTGCTATGAATTCAGTATACATATAGACTAAACTAATGTAGATATGAATGCTGTGTTCCAAAGGTCATATGGCAACAAAACTCAGGTCATATTGATAGAGGTATAAAAGTTATATATGATACTCAGGCGGGGCTATACTACAAGCATATAAAAGTGAAGCTGAGAACTTAAGACTTCTACTGAGTGGTATACCAGCAGCATATGTGACTCATGTTTCCTTGAACCAATCTTCTTTATCTCATTCTTTTATAGATTACAAAACACTAGGGAAGATGGCTGATGAAGGACTGAAAGAAATTATACAAGGCAACAAGCAAGGAAATAACACAACGAGACTCAAGTTCCATTTGTTTGATGGAACCTTACTGTTGAAATGATGGAAGCAGAAGCTTTGCAGTACAGTACTGTACTGGACTGTGGCTGATCCCAAGCAGTACCTGAAAGCAGTTGGTGCTACTTAGAGTATACTACCCTATGGCCATGAAAGCATTATAATAATGATTTTGGACATATGACTCAAGAAAGGTCCTGGTGCTAATATGAAACAGACTATTCTAGCCTAAAATGACAGGGGGTGACACTAAGAACAGTGAAATTTGTGCCCCTTTGCAAAGAAAAATACTGGCAATTCAAGCTGATTATTTGAAGAATATAAGTGCTAGTGAAACTTTAGGAAATTGTCTATCTTGACTTTCATCTCTGGAAAGAGAGACCATATATGTTAATAGTAACTGATCATGTCCGCATAAGTATAACCAACCAATAACCACAAAGCATTCATGGATGCTAAAATGTTGTGGGGAATGTATTTCTCAATGTTTGGATTCTTACCAGGATTCTGTTTGAATTCTGACCAAGGAAGAGACTTTGAGAGAAAGATATTCAAGGTGATTTTAACACTAGAAGCATTTTGAGAAGTCTAAAACCTAATAATCTATTATTATTATTCACTAGGGGACCCATAGATTGAGCATTTCACATTATGTAATATAGTAAAAATCCTGAAGGGAAAAACATCTAAGTGAAGTCACTATATTTCCAGTTTATAAGTATAATTCCAACAAGAATGATGACAGTCTTTATTCCATATATGATTACCTTTGGGTGAGAGTCATACCTACTTATTGAATTGTGCTTTGGAGTTTCAGGAAATAGATGAGATGGGGTTTCCTCTGATTATAGCTATTATTCTCCATAACGAGTACACTCATCAGAGCTGATCTGAATATGGGGGGATAAGTTCCCCTGATTAAGACCATTTTAATATAATTGCATACATTTATTAGCATTTTAATCAATGCATTTTGAGTTTTGCTTCTCTTTTATTACATGTATGAATGTATATACATATACACACATACACAAATTCAGAGAGATCATTATCATTATGGTCTGCAAATGGAATTAGTGTCTTCTCTTCCCTCCCACTTGTGCTTTATTTATTCAGAGGTGAACTTTCCCTATATGAATCAAAATATCTTCTTATTTTCCAAAAGTGCCACAAATATACTAATCACACAAACAAGGATTAAAAGTCACCAGATTTTCTTTATTTTTTAAAAATCCTTAACTTCCATCTTAGAATCCTCCAAATTTTCTTTATATTATTTATAGTATTTTCTTCCTATTGTTTCCTTTATTCCTCTCTCAAAGGAATAGTTATCTAAAAACAGATGGCAAAAAAGCTTAGAGATAAATCCCAAGAGAGAGGAAGATCCATTAATTCTTTCCTGGCAAGTGGGAAAAGGTCATTTCTGGCCCCCATCTTGCACAAAAGGAACTCATAAGGTCATAGTGAGAAGAGATCAGGGGAGCTAATACTCAGAGATTGGGTGCACAACTCAATCCTACCCCATGTGGTATAAATCAGCAAGATGGTTCATCTTTTGCTTCCAAGAAACCTCTATAAGGATGATATTAGAAATTAAGTCTTGTTACATCAGTTTAGAGATAAGAAATGGAAAAGCTGGATTAAGAGAGAACTGGAGTTTGAAACAGATCAGAGACAGAGTGTCATCTTTGAATGTTGACAATGTGTGTGGGAGGTTTAATGGTTTTTCTGTAGAAATTACTCTCTGGGAGGGGCTATGGCTCTTTCTCAGAGTGCTGGGAGCAGGTGACATCTTCTTTTCTCTCCTCATTGTCTGGAGGTAGAAGGAAAGGAGGGAAAAACCTGAAGGAGTTAAGTGATATCCTTCTCCAACTTGGGAAACACTAGTGACTGTCTATTGCTGTTTCATAAATTGTTTTATCTCTGAGAAGATTAAAGAAAGACCTGGTCTCTGGTTTGGACTCTGAGTCTTAGTAGATTCAGAGTCCAAACCATTTGGTTCTGTGGCTCAGCCAGTTGGCCTTTATTATTTTTATAACTTAGAGACAAAGTTAAGAATTATATACTTCTTATAAGGATAATAGTGTTAGTTTATTGTAGAAAAGGGAAAATTTGGGTCAGATCAAGAAGGATCAGTGTAGCCTGTGGAAACAGGAGAAGGGGTTCCTTGCAGAACCAGTGGGTTTTGTTTTGGGTGGATTTAGAATCCCTTCAAGTTAGAATCATTTTATATCCTTATTTCTCAATAAATAGTTTATTTTTGTATAACAAAAGTCTCCTTAGTGTCCTTATGCCTGGTCCTGAAGGAAAGTTCATTCACGAACTTCACTTATATAAACTGAAAATGCTGTGTAAGCACAGCAAGCAAAGTATCTAATTAGTTTATATCCGTAAGCAATTCATTAAATTATTATTTTTACACCTCAAAAACAATTTCATAAAGTGATGTTCAAAGATTTCACTAAACTGTTGAATTCTGGAATTCTACTTAAGTCTCAAATTGTCATAGCATCACTGTCAACATGGATACTACATTCCCCCACCCCACTCCCCAGTGCCAGGAATTTTGTGGTGCCTTTCTGAAAAACAGCTGTATGTTTACCAGTTTCAAGTACTGTATGCAAAATGAGCTCACAAGAAACATAAATACTTGGAAATAATATAGATAATTATCCCAAGTATTCTTGCCAGGGTACTTTTTGAAAACAGATGCACACTAATAAAATATGCAAAGTATATAGCACAGTACAAAGCATCTCTTGACAAGGCCCTTCAGTGACTAAATGTTTAAATAATAAAAATATGAAAAGTATCTAATTCCCTATGGACAAAAACCATCAAAACTAGAAGGCTACTCTACTGTTCTCTTTCAAATATTTTTCTTATATGCTGATTTTTCCTCACTTTCTAGGTATTAGACTTTTAGATAACTGAGGTTGAAAGATATTGTTACTACCAATGGAGTGGCCTAGAAGAATAAAGGCTGGACAAAGGCAATATGAGCAAAGTAGGTCGTTTGTCTTTAGTGGTCTTCCCACCTCTCTATCAGTGTTCCTTTCCCATTACCAGCACTCTTTCTTTCTTATACTTATGTACATAGTGGCCATATCCTGTCCTAAAACTATCCAACATCTTCTTTCCCCTCCCCCCAACTACAGTATTTTATCTAGGTCTGAAGTACTTTATGATTTGCCCTTTATTTTCTATATGAACTCCATTCCCTTAATGTAACTCTTCTCACTTAAGTACTAGGAGAAAAACAGCTGCTTGGATTTCTCCTACAAGTGACACTGAGGTGATGACAGGTTTTTTGTTGCTCTTTAAATTACCCCACTATCACAAGTATAAATACTGAAACAAAGAAACAAACAAAAAGTCCATAAAATACAAATACTAGAAAATAGATACATAACCTACTGTAATTAAAAACAGTTGCCACCTCTCCTTAACTAACTCTAATTGCCCTCCAATGCCTTAAAACACCTCTCAAAGTTTAACTATCCTGGATTTGAGGTGGGGTTGTTTGTTTGTTTGTTTGTTTGTTTGTTTGTTTGTTGTTTGTTTTAACAAGGGGGGGAAGAGATAGTGGGGAAAAGTGTCAGGAAAAAAGAGAAGGAAGCAGTTCACTGATTTGAAATATAGACCTAGAGATGATATATCCTGGCTTCAAAATTGACCTTAAACATTTCCTACCTATATAGCCCTGGGCAAGTCACTTAACCACTATAATCTGGCCTTTATTACTCTTCTGCCTTGGAACCAATACTTACTATCAATTCTAAGAGAAAATGCAAGGGAAGAAAGAGAATGTGTGTGTGTGTGTGTGTGTGAGAGAGAGAGAGAGAGAGAGAGAGAGAGAGAGAGAGAGAGAGAGAGAGAGAGAGAGAGA
>NC_058132.1:409975585-410002563 GCF_016433145.1 Gracilinanus agilis | reverse complement strand
TCTTGCTGCTCTAATGTTTTGGAAATATATAGAAATGCTGATGATTTATGTGCATTTATTTTGTATCCTGCAACTTTGCAAAAGTTGTTGATTATTTCTACAAGTTTCTTAGTTGATTCTCTAGGATTTTTTAAGTAGACCATCATATCATCTGCAAAGAGTGATAGCTTAGTCTCCTCCTTGCCTATTTTAATACCCTCAATTTCTTTTTCTTCTCTAATTGCAACTGCTAGTGTTTCTAGTACAATGTTAAATAATAGAGGAGATAATGGGCATCCTTGTTTCACTCCTGATCATATTGGAAAGGCTTCTAATTTATCCCCATTGCTTGTTGATGGTTTTAGGTATATACTGTTTATTATTTTTAGGAAAGGTCCTTCTATTCCTATACTTTTCAGTGTTTTCAATAGGAATGGGTGCTGTATTTTGGCAAAGGCTTTTTCAGCATCTATTGAGATAATCGTGTGATTTTTGTTTGTTAGATTGTTGATATGGTCAATTATGTGGATGGTTTTCCTAATGTTGAACCATCTTTGCATTCCTGGTATAAATCCCACCTGATCATGGTGGATGATCCTCTTGATCACTTGCTGGAGTCTCTTTGCTAGTATTCTATTTAAGATTTTTGCATCTATGTTCATTAGGGAGATTGGTCTGTAGTTTCTTTCTCTGTTTTTGATCTACCTGGCTTTGGAATCAGTACCATATTTGTGTTATAAAAGGAATTTGGTAGGGCTCCTTCTTTGCTTATTATTCAAATAATTTGTATAATATTGGGATTAGTTGTTCTTTGAATGTCTCATAGAATTCACTTGTGAATCCATCAGGCCCTGGCAATTTTTCCTTAGCAAGTTCTTTGATGGCTTGTTCAATTTCTTTTTCTGATATGGGATTATTTAGGTATTCTATTTCTTCTGCTGTTAATCTAGGCAATTTATATTTTTGTAAATATTCATCTATATCTCTTAGATTGCTATATTTATTGCCATATAATTGGGCAAAATAGTTTTTAATGATTGCCTTAATTTCCCCTTCATTAGAGGTGAGGTCTCCCTTTTCATTTTTGATACTGTCAATTTGGTTTTCTTCTTTCCTTTTTTTTATTAGATTGACCAGTACTTTGTCTATTTTATCTGGTTTTTTTTTCAAAATATCAGCTTCTAGTCTTATTTATTAATTCAATAGTTCTTTTACTTTCAATTTTATTAATTTCTCCCTCAATTTTTAGTATTTCTAATTTAGTTTTCATCTGGGGATTTTTAATTTGCTCACTTTCTAATTTTTTAAGTTGCATGCCCAATTCATTAATCTCTGCCCTCCTTAATTTGTTAATATATGCACTCAAGGATATAAATTTCCTCCTGAGTATTGCCTTGGCTGAATCCCACAGAGTTTGGTAGGATGTCTCATCATTGTCATTCTCTTCAATGAAATTGTTGATTGTTTCTATGATTCCTTCTTTGACAAATTGGTTTTGAAGAATCATATTATTTAATTTCCAATTAGTTTTTGATTTGCCTGTCCAGGTGCCCTTACTAATTATTATTTTCATTCCATTATGATCTGAGAAAGTTACATTTATTATTTCTGCTCTTTTGCATTTGTTTGCAATGTTTCTATGCCCTATTACATGTTCAATCTTTGTGAATGTACCATGTGCAGCTGAAAAGAAGGTGTATTCCTTTTTGTCCCTATTTATTTTTCTCCACATATCTATTAAATCTAATTTTTCTAGGTCTTCATTCACCTCTCTTACCTCTTTCTTATTTATTTTTTGGTTTGATTGATCTAGATCTGAAAGAGTAATATTTAGATCTCCCACTATTATGGTTTTACTATCTATTTCCTTCTTGAGCTCTACCAGTTTCTCCTTTAGAAATTTGGATGCTATGCCATTTGATGCATACATATCGAGCAATGTTATTTCCTCATTGTCTATACTGCCTTTTATCAGGATGTAATTACCTTTCCTGTCTTTTTTAATCATATCTATTTTTACTTTGGCTTTATCAGAAATCATAATAGCCACTCCTGCCTTTTTTTCTCATTTGAAGCCCAAAAGATTTTGCTGAAGCCCTTTATTTTAAACTTGTGTATGTCCACCCACCTCATATGTGTTTCTTGTAGACAACATATGGTAGGATTTTGGTTCCTAATCCACTCTGCTATTTGCTTCTGTTTAATGGGTGAGTTCATCCCATTCACATTCAGAGTTATAATTATCAGTTGTGTATTCGCCAACATTTTAGTGTCCTCCCCTAATTCTATCCCTTCTTCTTCTTCCTTTTAAACCAGTGGTTTGCTTTAAGCTAGTAACCCTTGTCCCTCCCTTGATTTACTTCCCTTTTTACCCCCTCCCTTATTATTCCCCTATTTTTATTTTTAAGGCCTAATGAATTTCCTCCCCCTTCTTCTCCCCTCCCTTTTTTGACCTCCCCATTCCCCTGCTCCCCTTGGTTTATCTCTTCTGACTTTCTCAGTAGGGTTAGATAGAGTTTTATATCCCAATGGATAATATAGCTACTCTTCCCTCTCCGGGTTGATTACACTGAGAGTAAGGTTTAACTATTACCTCTTAATTCTCTTTTCCTCTCCTTCTTATACTAGTATTCATCCCTTCCCTTCCCATGCCCTCTTTGTGTGTAATGGAATATCCTATTTTTCTTATTCCTTCAAGATTCTCTACTATTCATCCCCCTCTTTCCCTCCTACCCATATCATCTTAGACCATTTAGTATTCCAACCTCACCCTATGAATACTTCTTCTAATTATTATAATAGTGAATGCTATAATGGTGAACAGAGTTCACTACAGAGAATTTTACATAACATTTCTCCACATAGATGTACCAATAATTGGATCTTATTGAAGCCCTTAAAGAGGCAAATTTAAAAAATATAAGTTTTCTTACTTTCCCTTCTGTTTCTTATTTACCTTTCCATGTTTCTCTTATTTTTTGTGGTTGGATATTGAACTTTCAATTTAGTACTGGTCTTTTCTGTGCAAATGCTTGGAAATTTTCTATCTTGTTGAATGCCCAAACTTTCCCCTGGAAGAATATAGTCAGTTTTGATGGGTACGTGATCTTTGGCTGTAAACCCAGTTCTCTTGCCTTTCTGAATATCATATTCCAAGCCTTGTGGTCTTTTAGTGTAGAGGCTGCCAGATCCTGTGTGATCCTGATTGGTGCTCCTTGATATCTGAATTGTCTCTTTCTGGCTTCTTGTAAAATTTTTTTCTTTTACTTGGAAGCTCTTGAATTTGGCTATTATATTCCTGGGGGTTGTCTTTTGAGGATCTAGTGTAGAGTGTGATCTATGGATCCTTTCAATGTCTATATTGCCCTCTTGTTGTAGAACTTCAGGGCAATTTTGCTGAATAATTTCTTTTAGTATGGAGTCCAAATTTCTATTAATTTCTGCTTTTTCTGGAAGACCAATGATTTTCAGATTGTCTCTTCTAGACCTGTTTTCTTGATCTGTCAGTTTCTCATTGAGATATTTCATGTTTCCTTCTATTTTTTAAGTCTTTTGACTTTGTTTTATTTGTTCTTGCTGTGTTGATAGATCATTGGCTTCTACTTGCCCAATACTTATCTTTAGAGAGTGGTTTTCTGCTAGAAGCTTTTGATTTTCCTTTTCAGTTTGGTCTGACCTGCTTTCTAGCTGTTTCATTTTGGTCTCCAATTTGCTTATTAATTCTTTTGATTTGGGGGCATCTTTTTCTAATTGCCCAATTCTAGCCTTTAGAGACTGGTTTTTGGCTACAATCTTTTGGTTTTCCTTTTCAATCTGGTCATTTCTGGTCTTTGATTTACTTGCCTGACTTTCCAATTGTGAAATTCTGCCTTTTAAACTGTTATTTTCTTGCCAAATCTCTTCCATCTTTCTCAAGATCTCTGATTTGCACTCTTCAAGACCTTCTGACCCATTTTCATTGTTTTGGGAAGGTTTGGATTGTTTCTTCTCCTCTGTTGTTTCCTCTGTTGCCTGGATTTTTTCTGTGTAAAAGTTGTCAAGTGTTAAAGGTTTTTTCCTCTTCATCTTTCTCTTCTGGTTTTCCTGATGATTCTGGCTTGCCATTGTAAGCTGAGTGCCCTCTCAGCTTTATGCTCACTCTCAGCATCTGTCTGCGCTCTTTAGACTCCTGAGATCTCAACTCTAGTTGTTCTGGGACAAGCCTCCTGGTGGTCTCCTTGCTCATTCTTCTGCCTGAAGCTCCTTTAATAGTCTCAGGGAGCTACTTCCACAGTCAAGCACCTCTCTGCACTGGGTCCCCACTCAAGGTCCGCTCCTGCATTCAGAATCAGCCCCTTCATTTGCGCCTGTATCAGCCCCTTCACCTGCGCCTGGGCTCAGGGTCTGTGTTCAGAGTCCATGAGTTCTTTAGCCTCTTGGGGGGTCTTAAGTCTTGCTGCTCTCAGGAACAAGCCCTGGTGAGCTGCCAGTGACTTAATGGGTGCCCCAAACTTGCTCTGACTCATGCGCTGGCTTTGGAGTTGTAGGTGGTGTAGGGGTAAGGGGAGGGGGTTGCTCCGCTCGTGTTTTTGTGAGAGCTGTTTCACCCCTTTATAGCATGGAAATGCCCTGATTCCACGTATCTTCGATGCTGCGCCCTGTTGTGGGGTCCCTTCTTTCCTCTGGATTTGTTTTTATGTCTTCTTGAGGAGTCCTATATGCGTGGGATAGGAGAGGTCAAGAAGTTGCTTTTTACTCTGCCACCATCTTAACCCCGCCCTCCGCAAGTCAAATTCTGATGATTCCAAAGGAAACATTGAATGGAAATACATTAAAAGAGTGAGAAATGTGAGAAACGCCTTCCAGATGGAATCCAGTCCATAGAAATTCAGAGCTTCATTTCTATGTATCTGAGAACCTTGGAAAGATTTCAAACTGATACCTATAGTCCAGAAACTTTATCACTAGTGTTAGTTAATTCATAGTACCAAGTCAAGACCTGGGTTTATTTTTTCACATTGCTGTTCCTCAGCAAGAACTTTTCCTTAGGGTTTAGAATTTCTCATATTGTTTCTATACTTCTTCTGTCCTGTTGGGCTTTTATTCTTACTGCTCCCATTTTGGTGTAGAAAGTCTCTGTGTTCATCACTCTGATGCTTCCTCTGAACCCTGCCAATACTGAGACCCTGGTGATTCCATGAATGGACTCCATTCTCAGGTCTCCCTTTTTGATCTCTGTATGTAGTTTCCCTCCTCTCAACTCTGTTTCTCTGCCTCCATCGGGAATTAATGGGGGAAGGGGTTGGGGAAGGGGGTAGAAATATGAAGGAAGGTGGCCTAGGAGTACCAAAAGACAATTTGTATTAACAAGTAACAGTCATCAAAAACAATCTAGTATTGGGTAACAAACAGAGTGTGGATCAGTTGAATAGATCAGTATATAATATACAGCTGGTAATGATTATGGTAATCTAGTGTTTGATAAAGCCAAAGATCCCAGCTTTGGGGACAAGAGCTCACTAACTAACAAAAACTGCTGGGAAAATTGGAAAGCAGTTTGGCAGAAAAAAAGGTATAGGCCAACATCACACTGTAAAGCAAAATATCAGAAAGCATGGAGTAGTTTATCTGTCAGATCTCTGGATAAGGAAAGAATTTATGACCAAATAAGAGGTAGAGAGCATTAACAGGAAGAAGAATGGATAATTTTGATTACATCAAATTAAAAAAGGTTGCCAAAACACATCCAATGCAATTAAGATAAGAAGGAAAGCAGAAAATTGAGGGGGAATTTTTTTACTTTAAATTTCTCTAATAAGCCCTTATTTCTCAAATATAAAGAAAACTAAATCAAATTTATAAGATATATGAGTTATTCCCCATTTGATAAATGGCCAAAGGATATGAATAGACAGTTTTCAAAAGAAGTCAAAGCTATCTATTATCATATATAAAATGCTCTGAATCACTTTTAATTAGAGAAATGCAAATAAGACAACTCTACCTCATTCCCACAAGACTGGCTAATATGACAGAAAAGGAAAATGACAAATGTGGAGGAGATAAAGGAAAACTGGGACTCATGTACTGTTAGTGGAATTGTGAACTGATCTAATAATTCTGGAGAGCAATTTGGAACCATGTCCAAACTGCATATTTTAAAATAATACATAAATAAATATTATAAGTATGTATATATATGGACCTCTATGTGCAAATATTCCTAGCTGTTCTTTTGTGGTGGCAAATAATTAGAAACTGAAGGGATGTGCATCATTTGGGGAATGACTGACAAGATGTGGTATATAATTGTTATAGAATACCATTGTATTATAAGAAATGATGAGCAGGATGCTTTTAGGAAACCTTGGAAAGACTTATCCAAAGTCTTTTGATCTAATTTAACTGTCTAAACTGATCCAAAGTGAAGAATCAGAACACTATGCACAATAATTGCAATATTGTAAGGATGATCAACTATGAATGACTTAGCTATACATAGATCCAAGACAATTCCAAAGGACTCATGATGAAAAATGCTCTCCACCTCCAGAGAAAGAACTGGTGAGTCTGAATGCAGATTGATGCATTCTATATTTTGTTTATTTTTTTATTTTTATGGAGTGGGAGTTGGTTTTGCAAGACTTCATGAGTATAGCATGACAGTAGTCAGTGAGAAGGGAAGGGAGGGGGGGAGGGAGAGAATTTGGAACTCAAAAGTTTCTTTAAAAGAATATCAAAATTGTATTTACATGTAATTGGAAAAAAATATTTTTTAAAAAGAAGATCTTACAGCTGTATGTCTTCATATAGGTACCCAATCCACATATGACTTTCTAGGTACCTCCTCTTTAATTTCTCAGGTCAAGGACTACTGAAAGACAGATTATATCTGTATTAAAGGATGGAGGACCAAATTTCAATTGCACTCACTTGTTGGCAGGGCCAGCCTCTGAGGAAGACTTAGCCCTCTGTTTTTATTACTTGGCCACCTGAGCCTATGCTTAAATGGGGAAAAGCGATTAAAAAGAAAGAAAAAAAGCTTTTATTTGGCTAGACAATGAACTTTTTGAAGAACAGAGTCTTTGTAATAGAGAGGGGTTCTGTAAATTTCCCTTATAAATAGCCCTTAGGTGAATAAAGTATGTAATTTCTGAAATGATTTTTTTCTTTTTTTTCAATAAAATCCTCTTATCCAAACCTGAAAAACAAAGCTGGACACATGGGCACCAAAATATTCATCAGAAGTCTCATTCTTGATGAGAAGACAGAACAGATAAATGTTATCTTGTAATGAATTCTTCCCCACCTCCCCCAATACACACCCCACACCTTTGATCATCAAAAGGAGCCCTTAATCTGCTCTTTTGCTGGAACTTTCTTCCTTCGGCTGAAGAGATAGTCTTTTAAGGCCTACAAGGAAGAGGAAGAAGAGGAAGAGGAAGGGTAAGAACCAAAATGGCCAGGTTTCAAAGTAGCCAAAAGTCTTGCTTGTCCTTTTATTAACTTCTTGAGTAAAGGAAAGTTCTGAGTACTAGATACATAAAACTTTACTCTCGGAGAGGAAAATAAGAGAAAAGAGTCTGATCCTACTACCAACAACCCAGGGCTATCAGGAATGAAAAGTCAAATTTTGGGTTAGCCTTACAAAGCAAGGGGGAAGCCAATGCCACAGAAGATATTGTGCTATATTAGAAAGGAAGATTTGGATTTAAATCCTGCCTCAGATACATCTTAGCTTTTGATCCTCTGCAGATTACTTCATCTCAGTTTCCTCATGTGAAAAATAGGTATAATAATAGCATCTTTTTCAAAGAATCAAATGAGATGATATATGTAGACCAGGTAGTAAAACTTAAAGCATTAAGTAAATGTTAGACATTATTAGTAGTGTTTGTAGGTAGCCACTTCTATGGTCAAGATTGAACATTACAGAACATTCAGTCTCCAATACTTTTGGTCATCTAATAGCCTTTATCAAAAGTAAAACACCCCATGAGAAGGGACAACAACAGTAGTTAGTTTGCCCTAACATTTTACAGTAATTGGTAGCTGAAAATAAAACTGGGGAGAAAGATTGACCTAGAAAAGGAGCCGTGACATTAGGAATATGGAGATATGTATTTTCCATGAAAGGACTGGCATAACTTATATCAGACTATTTACAGCCTCAGGAAATGGGGAGAGGGAAATAGAGTTTGAATCACAAAATGTCAGAAAATAATTGTCAAAGATTGTTTCTTCGTGTAATTGGGGGTGGGGTGGGAAAGGAGGCACGAGGTCCTATGTTGCTTACCTACACTTCACAGCTTTGCCAAAATTGAGCCCTCATCAGTTAGAATAAGTAAATGAACCTGCCAGGAAATATTATTTCTGAACCATATCAAGAAGCTTTTTCATTCATGGATGCATGCATACAAGCAATCATTCATTTTTCCACATCTTTTTTTAAAATTTTATTTATTGACTGGTTGTTTATATCAAAAAATTCCCAGGCATCTCTCTGCCTTCCTCCCCTAAAAAAAGGCATCATTTGACATATATATATATGTACATACATATTTCTAGCATGTTTCTGTTTATCAATTTTTACTCTGGAGGTAGACATTCATAAGTTATTATTTAAACATTATTTCTGTTGCTGTATATAATGCTCTCTTAGAACTATTTGTTTTGTTTTCCAAAATTTCATGTAGGTTTCCATTAACCTGTTCATTCTTTTTTTATAGTACATTCATCCATTCTTGAAGGTCCACAATTTCAAGTCTCCCAAGAGCAGAATCCTTTGCATTTTTTGTCCAGCAGTCACATCTTCTGGACATGTCACAAATTGCTCTACTAGCAACAAACTAGAACAGACACAGGCAAATTATTGTTCTGAAGGTTTGACTTACAGCTTATTCTTCCAAAGAGTACTCAGTAGAATGTGGGTAGCAATGGGGAAAGGGGGGAAGTTATGGGCTCCAGTGGGAGTAAGGTGTCAGCATAAAAAGAGGCATCAGCAAGTTTGTGTCCCCTGAAAAAATGTTTTAACCCCCTTTCTCTCCATAATATAAAATCTACTCCCACTCCTGCCCTCCACCATAATTCTTCTAACTCCCATTAAGCTAAATATATTTTTTAAATTTACTGCAAAAATCAGCTCTATTAGGATAGCTTGAGAAAGTAGAGGAAGGAACAGATATTAATGATATTAAATCTTCTTGGGTCTCTTCCCAGTTCTTTTCTCTCCACCCTACCCCCATCCCCAATGCTAGAAGAAGAAAAAAACACCGAAATTCAAGAAAACTGACATTTTCCTAACAAGTAATTGCATTATGGGAAGATACCACAAATGAGGCATCTGTCTTCATTGGCTAAAAGAAAACTTAGTAAACCACTGTTGCAAAAAATGCTAAAAATAGCAGATTAATCTAACACTCCCATTATTTACCTACTCACAAGATTAATGTGTCTAAATATAAAATCCAGGCCAGTCCCACTGTGAAGACTCAAACCCAAGAACAGAATTTATATTTAGGTAAAGTACATTTTTGGTATATTAGTGAATGTAAGAAATTTGTACTTCATTATTGACATCTAAGACCCAATGCCTAGGTAAAGAAAAGTCTAAAACCCAAGCCTGGAGGCTTCTTTTACAAACAGGCAATGAATTCTATTGCAAAGCATGCTGCCAAGATCCAAGGTGAAATGGGTCTGCAAAAAATATGCAACCTCATGTGGCATGCAAGTAATTGATCATGCACCTGCATATTTTGGGCTGATTATGCCGATTTTTACATACTTCCTGGCACCACCTGGCATAGGAAACCTTTTGTTTTTCAGAACATTGTTTGTAATCATCTTGGAAAAACTAGAAAACAAATATGATAATCTTTCAGCCATAGAAACTTCAATTCTTTCTATAGCCATGTTCACAACTCAACATTGTGATTTCTCATATAATATTTATGGAACACCTAGAGGCACACCCCACTCCAGGTTCAAAGTATATATCCACTCCAAATCATGGTCCACATGTTCTTAATGATGTCAACTTTTCCTAGTCAGCTAAAGGACACATTTAGTTGAAATTATAACAGTCATTAGGGCAAGACTAGACAGGCTGTCTTTGAAGGAGAAACTACTAGAACCATGGTGAATTTACTTCACTTTATCTTTCCCCATTCTGTTTTTTTTTTTTTTTTTTAGGCAATGGGGGTCAAGTGACTTGCCCAGGGTCACACAGCTGGGAAGTGTCTGAGGCCACCCATTCTGTTTTATTGTTGCATGCAAAAGACAGCATAGTTCATTCCTAAGTGATTCTCAACTAAATTTTTGCTTATTGATTATTTGTAATTTTTAGCAAAAATTTTCTAGGAAATGATGAGATCATTTTTACTTTCCTCCTAAATTGGAGATTTTACTTAGATAGTGTAGTGGGGAAAGGGGTATATTAAACCTTTAGGGTATTGATTACGTCAAATTATACCAGTTTGCTGGTAAAGCTGCTTTTTAGCTTAGTCATTATGAAATAATTGTATGGACTCAGAGAATTATGAATTTTGTTAATGATCTGCATTTTTAAACTTTGTGGCTCTACAGAAAAATGAATACATAAGGAGTTGGAACCATTTCTGTAGATTAAACCCTCATATAATAATCCCATCACCTCTAAGTGGACAAGGCCCTCTGTATCAGGGGCTTTTGGCTTTTCTTCACCTACTAAAGTGAAGGAAAGGAAGCTAAGTAGAGACAGAGACTACAAGAAAGGTTTGAGCAACCCTAGTGGGTGAGGACAGTGTTGAATCAGGGACAATAGATTCTACTCACTACCATAAAGGAAAATAAGGAGAAGTGCTCATTCAAACTTCCCTTCACATCTGCTCCCCATGAAATGAGAATCCTATCCTGGGATATTTTTTTTTTTTATTTTCGGTCTTTTGAGTATTTAAATACTTTTTGAATTTTTCTCTCAAGTGGACATTTTTGAATTTTGCTTATCATTTTATACTTGTACAATAAGAATTCAAAATGATGTTTTTGGATTTTCATTGTTTATATTTAATGTTAATTCATTTTTAAATTTTAAAATAAGTTTAAGATTGAATTTAACTTAACATTGGCTACTTGCAAAGAAACATTTTGGATATTGGATTTTCTTCTTTTCTTTTCCCCTCAATTTTGACACACAATTTTTGAAGTAGTTTTATTACTTGCTATGATGTTGTATTTTATTTTTATTTTCTCTCTAACTGAAGATATTGCTTGGAATTTCTTTTGTTTTGAATGTTATTTTGTTTTTGAGATCTTTTTTCCCCTTGGATTTCTTTTGGAATTTCTTTTCCTTTGCTTTCTAGAATTACATTATCTTAAGAAAACCTTTTATTTTAGAATCTATTTAATTCCATTTAAATCAACTTAAGAAGCAGCTAAATCATGCAGTGGATAGGGCACTTGGCCAGGAATTAGGAAGATTTGAGTTCAAATGTGACCTTGGGCAAGTCACTTAATCTGTTTACCTCCATTTCTTCAACTGTAAAATGAGGATAATAATAGTACCTACCCAAGGTTGTTGTGAGATTAAATGAAATAACACATTTTTAAAACTTAGCTGGGTACACAATACACAATAGGTGCTATGTCCTTGCAAGTTAATATCATTATTAATTTCCAATGTCTTAACTACCCCTTCCATACTCTATGTGAATATTGATTCTTACTATATGATGAGGCCAAAGTTAATACTATTATATGGTTGCCTAGTCAATGTGCAAGTGGCATACCACTGTGATTATACCTGTTTTCCTGCTGATCATGATTTACCAACTCTTGTCACTATTGGTGATTTTCACTGAGATAGTTGGCCAAACTATATAACCAGTGAATTATTCTTCATTTATTAGTTCAATATTGTGCTTACGGATCAACCTACTGAGCAGAAGAAGTATGATTTGCATTAAAAGTATTGTTATGAGGATAGCTAGGTGGCACAGTGGATAGAGATCGAGCCTGAAGTCACCAGGACCTGGGTTCAAATTTGACCTCAGGCCCTTTCTCCCTGCATTGCCCGAGGCAAGTCACTTAGCCCCAGTTACCTAGTCTGTGCCACTCTTCTGCCTTGGAACTGATACTTTGTATTGATTCCAGGACAGAAAGTAAGGGTTTTTTTCAAAAACATATTGTTATGTTTTTGAGATAGAAACTAAAGAGATAGAGGTTTAAAATAGGAGCATTATAAGGACATTAAAAAGAAAATCCAAAATTTGGTTGATTACAAACCATTTAGTGCTCTGTGAATTTCCTATTCTATGAAATAATTGAAAAATACCAGATAAAAGAGAAGTAAAAGAAAGTATTTGAGAACTGGACCATGCATCTCCAACTGAAGAGGAAATTCCAAGAAAGCAAAGAAATTTAATGAAATAAAAGAGCAAGAAAAATAGCAATAAGTCAATTCTCCCATAAACCCGGAATATACTCTCCCACAAATACACACACACACACACACACACACACACACACACACACACACACACACATATATATATATATGTATATATATATAGATGCATATATATTATCAACAGAAGGAGTAGAGATATTTAGAGACATTCATAGAAGAGCACACACGGAGAATATGAGTGATTGAGGAAAGTGGTGAAGCACACATGGCTCATGTGCTGCTGGCCACTGAAGACTTGCCCTGATATATATTATGGTACTATTCCCACTGGGCCTGCTTCCCACTGTTCACATGTAATATGTAGCCTCTGGCAGATGTGTAATCTCTGTTGATGCAAGTATGCTGAATAGTCTCTTCTAGCCTAACGTAGCTATTCATTGATAGGGCTTCAGTATTCCCATGATTACTACTAGTCAGCTTTAGTGATATGGCTCTCAAGGCATGAGTTTTGTGAAGCTCCTTTCTGCTTCCAGCTCCTGGCTTCAATAAGATTCCTCAAATGATGTGCTCTCTTTTCCTCAGAAAAGGAGGAATAGACTCAGCCATTGCTTGCTTTTAAAACATAGAGTCTTTTGCTACAGCTCTTTTAGAAAAGCAAAGTTTGGGATAAGGAAAAAAATACCTAGTGTCTTTTAACCTCTGAGCAGTCTATATGTTTTGTTTTCTGAAATGAAACACAAAAGAAAAGAACATTTTCAAGTACACAGCAGACCCCCAAAGGAGGATTCTATTTGAAACTGTGAATCCCACTTGATTTTTTAAAATAAATTTGAATATCTTTTGTTTTTATGTCTTCTAAGTTTCCTCATCTATCTCTCCTCATATTCCCTTCAAGAGAGTCATCTCATATAAAAAACAATATTATAAAGAAAAGAAAAAGAGGAAAAGAAAAAAATTCAAACATGTCAATACAGCCAAAAATATCTGGCAATATATTCAATGTTCCACACCATGAAAACACCTTCCCTTCCCCATCAGCCCTACAACTTCTACAAAGGAGTAGGAGAAAATATCTTCTCATATCACTTCTTTGGAGCCATGCTTGTTCTTTGTAATGATGAACATTCTCATTCCTCACACATATTTTTACATCATCAATGCCTCTAAACTCCTTTAGATTATCCAAAATCCATTCTCTACCTTACTCCCAGCTGAGTACTCATCCTCCTCAATCTTCCCACCCCAAAGTTTCAACGAAACACCACTCAGCCTTTCCACTATGCCCTCTGGAATGCCTGTTCCATACAATCCAGGCAAAATACTTCATTTTAAATCTTTTCCTCTCCCCTTCTCTCCATCTACTATTACTGAAACTTGGCTCCTCTCTCTGATGACAGCCTTCCTGGTCACCCTTTCCAGTACCGGCTGCACCATTACTCATTCTCTTCAACTCACTAGTTGAAGTAGAAGAGTCAGAATACTCTTTGCTCCTCATTACCATTTCCAAGTTCTCTCCCTACCTACATCATTTAGTTACCTCTTTTTTCTTTTGAGGTTCATGCTTTTCATATTTACCATTCAATCAAAATTCTGGTAGCAAATGTCTACAAATCCTTAGGTAACTCATTTCTTATTCAACAAGTATGTTACATGGTTCACAATTTTCCTCTCCTTCCCAAATTCTGCCCTCATGATAAGGAATTCAATATATATATATTTAGACTCCCTCAAACATCCAAACCATTTAGTTCATCAACCTATGCACTTTCCATCCCACTCTCTACTCCTCCATCTCACCTCAGCCACACACAAAGATACCTTTGATCTTGCCCTCACCTATGTTCAAGAATTTATGAAATCTCTTTATCCATTCATAACCTAATGGTGTTTTGCTTTTCTCCCTGTCTTTCTTTACAAAATCCTACTCTTTGTCCACAACAATAGATTTGTCCAATCCATCAACCCCTTGATTCTCCCTTAGGCCATCTCTCCTACACTAACCACACTTTGAAAGCCTTAAGAATTCCGATCGATATTTTTTATGATCATACTCATCAGAGAAACAAATGGGAATTGGAGGAAGTATATTAAAAGGGAGAATAATACCAAGCAAGGAATAATTACAAGTGAAACAAACTTCCTGATCCCAAAGAGGCTATCAAGAGAAAGAGCATGTGTATCGTTGTGAGGAAGATTAGATTAGTTAGTAATTAAGAATTAAGGTGTATCTAGCAGGAAGGAGCTGAAGCTGGGAATTCCAACATAGAATGAAGGAGCAGGAAGAAGTGACTTGTGCTCTGAGAGGAACTCCATTAGGGGTTAGCACAAACTGTGGTGAGCCCTGGGAGATCTCAGAGTAAAGGACACCCTGCATCCTCATTTCCTTGGGATCCTGTGTGGTGGTGGCATCTAGCAAAGAGGACAAGATCTACAGTGCAGTACCAAGGGAAGAGGAGAAGTTTGGGATCTGGTGAACAGTGTCTCAAGCACACCCTCTCAACTCGGTACCTGAGACCACCTTGGCTCTTGGCATCCAGACATCATCAGTGGACTACAGTGAGAACCCCAAAGCCACATCAGCCCTTAGCTGTGCTGCTCAAGCCTGGCAGGTCCAGGTCTGAGGCAGTCACCCAGAGACTCCATTACAGCTCCTCGGGCCCTGTCTATTTAGGTCACTAAGTTAATGTAGGGAAATCCTCCCCTTTCCCTGTGGTTTTTGTCATTAGGTTTTAAGGTTTTAGAGTAGACACCCCTATCCCACCTTTTAGTTAACATAATTAAACTTGTTATAACCTTTACCTTGTCTCTTGGATTCAAAGCCTCTGGCCCAGGGGTAGCAGTTGGTCAACAGTCCCTTTGTCAGTTAGGAGCAGCTTAGCTGCTCTGGTCTCCCAACCTGGTCTAGTCTCTCCAACAACCCAATGTGTGTGTACCCACAATCATTTGGACTTATTATAACATCCCTGGTGTCTCCATTACCATTATTTATCTATTTTTCTACAGAATATGGAAAGTAAAGAAACTAAAATATAATGAAATGCCATAGGTTGCCTCTTAGACATTTGGAGAATGGCTGAACAAATAATAATCTGTTAATGTAATGTAATACTATTGGGCCATCAGAAATAACAAAAGAAATAATTTAAAAGAATTTTTTATTTCTTTCCTTTGGTTTTAATTGGGGGAGGGGATTTGGAGGAGATAAGGTAGTGATGCCCCCAAAAAAGAAGCCCTTAAAATATTGTAGCAAATAGTCAAGCAAAATGAATATATATAGAGAGTGGGGTTGTCCAAAAATGTATTTATATTTCTACACCTCAGTGTCATACTCATAAATCCTTTGGAGATATATGGTTTTTTATCACATTGATTAAAATTCTTAAATCTTTCAAATTTGTTTTTCATTACAATGTTGTTGTCTTTGTATAAATTGTTCTTCTGGTTCTGTTCACTTCATTCTGTCTCAGTTCACTTTGTTCTACCCAGGATTCTTTTAAATTATTTCTTTTGTTATTTCTTATGGCCCAATAGTATTCTATTAATTACATTAACAGGTCATGATTAATTAATTATTTAATAATTAAGCCATTGTCCAAATGTCTAAGAGGCAATCTCATATATTGCATAATATTCTAGTTCAGTGGTTCCCAAACTTTTTTGTTCTACCGCCCCCTTTCCAGAAAAAATATTACTTAGCCCCCTGGAAATTAATTTTTTTTAATTTTAATAGCAATTAATAGGAAAGATAAATGCACCTGTGGCCATCACCACCTCCTTGGATTGCTGCAGCACCCACCAGGGGGTGGTAGTGCCCACTTTGGGAATCACTATTCTAGTTCTTTACTTTCCTCTCTCTCTTTGTCTCTCTGTCTCTGTCTATCTCTCTGACTCTGTCTGTCTCTCTATATCTCTCTGTCTCTCTGTCTCTGTCTTTGTCTCTCTCAATACCTCCTTCAGGAACAGAAAGTTTGTTTCACTTGTGATTATTCCTTTCTTAGTATTATTCTCCCTTTTCATTCCCGCATCCCCACTTGCTTCCCTGAGGAACATGAAATGAAATATATCTATATGAAACTGTGTGTGTTTTCAACTCTCCTTTATCTGTTTCAGCTAAAAGTGATGTTCATTTGATGCCTGCTTTCTTCAGCTCTTCTTCTGTTTTCATACTCTTTCTTTTCATACATTCTAATTATGAGAAATGAGAAATTACAACTTCTATCTCCACTTCCTTCTTTTTATATTAGTGTATTTCTATTACCCTCCCTTCTCTTTAACCCTTTCAAAATCTCAGAAGAGAACCAATTTGCCCTAGGAGTGCAGTTTTTCTTGTTTCACCCCCTCAATATCCTTAACATTCTGATAGACACTTGTTTCTTCTTTATTAGAATGTTAGCATTAGATCATCATATAGCTCTTTCTTTTTACTTTATCAAATTTATTTTTCTAGGTTTCTCTGAACTTTTTTAATTTCAAAATTTCTACTCAGTTTTTCTCCTTTTATCAGAAATGTTTAAAAGTCCGTGATTCTATTAAAAATCAATTTTCTCCCTACATGATTATATTCAGCTTTTCAAGAAAAGATTTTCTTGGTTGTAAGGCTAAATATTTTGCTTTTTTGGAAAATTGTATTCTAAGATTTTTCCCTTGTTTACAGTAGAAGCTATCAAGTTTTGTGTAATCCTGTCTCTTTTCTTGATTATTTGAGCTGCTTCTTTCAGAATATATGCAATATTTTTATTTGGTGTATAGGTTCTGGATTTTGACTATCATATGTTGACTTTTCTTAAGATTCATTTCACGAAGAAGGTTAGTTGATTATTTCTATCTTTACTTTGCCCTCTGGTCCTAATAGAGCTAGGAATTTTATGTTTATGATTTCTTGAAATGAAATGTCTAAGTTCTTTTTTTCCCTATTTATGGTTTTCAGGAAGTCCAATAATTCTGAACTTATCTCCACCTTTTCTCTAGGTCAGTTGTTTTTTACTTCAAGTATCTTTCATTTTTTCTCTGCTAAAAAGTCTTAATTTTGTCCTAATATTTCTTGCTAGCTTGTGAAGTCAATGATTTCTCTGATCTACTCTAGTTTTCATGAAGCCTATTTCTTAGGAAAGGTTTGTCACTTTCTGTTATAAGCTACTCTTCTTCTAATTCTTTCCTTAATGGATCTTTTTTCATCTCTTCTAGATAGTCACACAGTTCTTGGGGAGTAACAACTTTTCCTCTGATCTCCTGCTTACAATTACAATGGAGTTTTTGCTTCTTTTTGAATATCTCTAAAGCTAGTCATTTTTTAAACACTGGTGGGCATTTTCCTTTATTTACTCATCTCTCCAGGTTTAATTCTTGAATTGAGGGTTTGAGCTAGTGTTTTGCCTTCTGGTGTACTATGGGCTAGTTGGCACTGCTTAGTTCCCCCCAGGTCACCTTTGTTTCTGCTCTCACCTTGTTCTGTGGTTAGGCTCTCTCTGGATTGAATGAATCAGGAAAGATTCCATATAGAAGACAATACATGAATTGAGTCCTGAAGGAAACAAGGGGTTCTATGCAGTAGAGGTTAGAAGAGAATGCATTCCAAGCATGTAGGATGACCAGAGCAAAGTCATAGACATGAGACACAGATTGTTGTGTATAAAGAACAGAAAGAAAGCCTGTTTGACTGGATGGCAGTCTGTAGGAAGGGGATTAATATATAACGAGGCTAAAAAGACAGGTTGAGGTTAGGTTGTGAAAGACTTTAAAAGTCAAACAGAGAAGTTTATTTTTGGACCTAGAAGCAATAAGGAGCCACTGTAATTTATGGAGTCAAAAACATAATTATAAAATACCAAAGTTATAAACCTGGTAGGCTGGAAGAATGGTGGTGCTCTTGATAGAAATAGAGAATTCAGGAGAGTGTTGGGTTTGAGGGGGAGAGGTGGTTAATGAGTTCTGTTTTGGAAATGTTATATTTTATAAACCTTGAGGACATACAGTTTGAAATGTCCCTAGAGATAGATTTGGGACTGGTTAAATGTTTTTTAACATTATAGTCTCAAGGAGACTTGACTCTGCTGATGTGGAGAATATTTTGATTTATGGGACTCACTCTGCACAAGGAAGAAGATGAGAAATCCATGGGAAACAAGATTCCTGCCTAGATTAGAGCTGAATTCCTTACACCACCTAAGTTACAAACAGCCACACAGGACTGATAGGTGCTTCTATTACCCTAGCATAAATAACTCCATCAGGGCATATCCCAGAAACACCCTGGAGAGAAGAGTGAAAGGTGAAAAAAATTTTAAAAAACCTCCTGGAGGGTTACATACCCATATGTGCCCCAATCCACTATCCTAACACAAGGAACTGCACCTTGATGAACTAGTTCTGTTCTAGAAACTCAGCATGGATGACTAGAAAAGCTGCCCTAAAGGCAGACTGACACTGGCTCACTACTTTCACTGGGGTATGGTCAGGAGTCCTCCATCCAGATACCTCTTCCTTCTTCTGGTGATTGCTCAGCTTCATGCTGTTCTGGTATTCTGGCTACACTACTAGACTTGTCTTCCCCTCCTAGTAAGCCTTTCCCAGCCCCATTCATTCTAGTACCATGTGTCTTTTAATTATTTCTTATTTTTCTTCTATATAGCTTGTTTATACTTATCTGTTTGCTTGTTGTCTCCCCTATTTGACTAAGAGCTCCTTGAAGTCAAGGAAGGTGTTTTTACTCTTTTTTTTTTTAACTCCAGGACCCAGCACCTTACACGACATATTGTTGTTGTTCAGTTGATTTTCAGTCCTGTCCAATTCTTTATGATTCTGTCTCCACTTTGTGTTTTCTTAGCAAAGATACCAGATTGAGTTGCCATTCCCTTCTCCAGCTCATTTGATAGACAAGGAAACCGAGGCAAATAGGGTTAAGTGACTTGTCCAGGATAACACAGGTGTCTGTGTCTGAGGTCATATTTGAACTCAGGAAGATGAGATTTCCTGATTCCAGGCCCAAGGATTTGTCCCCTGTATAATCTACTTACCATCCTGTCATATAATAGGCACTTAATAAATGTTTACTGACTGATCAACTAAGACTTCCCCAAGGTTAAAGGCAATGATCCTCAGATTTGGAGAGGAAAATGCCACACATTTCCTCTCCACTCCTCCAAACCCTAGGAATGGTCAAAATCAGATTAAACATTTAACCTGCAATTTCTCCCAATTTTTCCACTTCTTATGATGACACCTTGTCAACCAAGCTCAATATCTCAGTGTCATCCTGTACATTGCATCACTCATCCCTCCATGCAATTATTACGTCTCATTGATGCCAAGTACTATTGATTCACCTCAACAACACCATTGATATCTTTTCACTCACCTTTACTCACCCTCAAACAACCCTAGTTTAGGACCTCAAGGCCTCTTGTCTGTATTAACATATTGCTTACTGTACCAACTGTATCATTCCCCTTCCAGTAAACCACACAGGTTAAGACACAAATGCCTAAGCCTGACATCTAAGGCTTTGTACTCCAACTGACCCTTCCACTTTCATCTTACAAATGTTACCTACTTCATAAGATAACTCTAAAAGAGGCACTTTGTAAACCTTAAAAAAAAATCTATAGACATGTAAATGATTAGAGGAAGTTTACTTATTACAAATGTCAAATTTTGTAAGGGATGAAGGGAAAATGAACTTTTGGAGTTGTGAACTGATCTAACCATTCTGGAAAACAACTTGGAATCACACCCAAAGGATTATAAAACTGTACAAACCCCTTGACCCAACAATAGGTCTGAAAGAGAACTACGGACCAATCTCCTTAATTAACATAGATACGAAAATCTAAAATAAAATACTAGCAAAATACAGTAAGTTATCACAAGGATTATTCACTATGATCAGGTGGGATTTATAGCAGGAATGCAAGGATGGTTTAATATTAGGAAATCCATCCATATAATTGACCATATCAGAAATCAAATGAACAGAAATCACATAAACATCTCAATAGATGCAGAAAAAGCCTTTGACAAAATACAACAACCATTCCTATTGGAAACACCAGAAAGGATAGGAATAAAGGGGCCTTCCACAAAATAATAAACAGTGTTTATTAAAAACCATCAGCAAGCATCTTCTTCAATGGGGACAAGTTAGAAGCCTTCCCAAAAAGATCAGAAGTGAAGCAAGGATGCCCATTATCACCTTTATTATTTAACATTGTACTAGAAACATTAGCAGTAGCAATCAGAGAAGGAAAAGTAATTGAAGGGATAAAGAAGGCAACAAGGAAACTAAACAATCATTTTTTGCAGATGATATGATGGTGTACTTAAAGAATCCTAGAAAATCAACTAAAAAGCTAGTGGAAATAATCAACAACTTTAGCAAAGTTTCAAGGTACAAAAAAGCTCCACATAAATAATCAGCATTTCTATATATTTCCATCAAAACTCAGAAACAGGAGTTAGAAAGAGAAACTCCATTTAAAATCACTCTAGAAAATATAAAATAATTAGTAATCTAATTTACAAGACAAACACAGGAATTATATGAACACAACTACAAAACACTTTTCACAAATTAAAACTGGATCTAAATAATTGGTAATTTTTCATGGGCAAGATGAGCTAATATAATAAAAATGACAATCTTACTTAAATTAATCTACTTATTCAGTGCCATACCTATCAAACTACCAAAAACTTTTTATAGAATTAGAAAAATTATAACAAAGTTCATCTGGAAGAAGAAAAGATCAAGAATATCAAGGAAAATTATGGAAAAAACGTGAAGGATGGTTGCCTAGCAATACCAGATCTTAAACTACACTATAAAGCAGAGGTCATCAAAACAATATGTGACTGGCTAAGAGACAGAAGAGTAGATCAATGGAATAGACTAGGAATAAATTACTTCAGCCATTTAGTGTTCAATAAACCCAAAGACCCCAGCTTTTGGGGCAAGAACTCATTATGTGACAAAAACTGTTGGGAAAACTGGAAAACAGTATAGGAAAAATCAGGTTTAGATCAACATCTCACACCCTATATACCAAGATAAAGAGTGAAATCATAAATAAATTAAGTGAACATAGAATAGTATACCTGTCAAATATGTGGGAAAGGAAGGAATTTAAGACCAAGCAAGAGATAGAAAACATTACAAAATGTAAAATGAATGACTTTGATTATATCAAATTAAAAAGGTCTTATACACACAAAAACAATGCAATCAAAATCAGAAGGAAAGGAACAAACTGGGGGAAAATGTAAAACAAAACTCTCTAACAAAAGTTTAATTTCCCAAATATATAAGGAACTCAATCAAATTTACCAAAAAAATTAAGCCATTTCCCCAATCGACAAATGGTCAAGGGATATGAATAGGCAGTTTTCAGAGGAAGAAATCAAAACTATCAATAGTCACATGAAAAAATGTTCTAAATCCCTCCTGATTAGATAACTACAAATTAAAACAATGCTAAGGTACCACCTCACACCTAGCAAACTGGCCAATATGACAGCAAAGGAAAATAATAAATGTTGGAGGGGATGTGGCACAACTAGGACACTAATACACTGATGGTGGGGTTGTGAGTTGATCCAACCATTCTGGAAGCCAAGCCAATTTGAAACTATGGGCAAAGGGCTTTAAATGACTGTCTACCCTTTGATCCAGCCATACAACTTCTTTCTTCCTTTCTCTTTTTTTCTTTCTTCCTTCCTTCCTTCCTTCCTTTCTTCCTTCCTTCCTTTCTTCCTTCCTTTCTTTCTTTCTTCCTTCCTTCTTTCCTTCCTTTCTTCCTTCCTTTCTTCCTTCCTTTTTTCTTTGTCTTCCTTCCTTCCTTCCTTCCTTCCTTTCTTTCTTTCTTCCTTCCTTCCTTCCTTTCTTTTTTTCTCTTCCTTTCTTTCTTCCTTTCTTTCTTCCTTTCTTCCTTCCTTCCTTCCTTCCTTTCTTCCTTTCTTTCTTTCATGGATTCACCTGTTTTAAGTGTCCTGGTAGAAACTGGTGCTTTTAGGTAAGTTAAGATGAGAGCAGATATTTTTCAGTCATTCAATCATGTCTGATACTTCATGACTCCATGGAACCAATGCTGTCTGTGGGATTTTCATGGCAAAGTTACTGGAGTGATTTGCCATTTCCTTCTCCTGTGAATTAGGCAAACAGATTGTGAACTACCCATATTCACATAGCTATTAAGTGTTTGAAGCAGAATTTAAACTCAGGTCTTCTGACTCCAGGCCCAGCGCTCTCTTCACTGAGCCCCCCTGGTTTTGTTGAGAGCAAATATTAGGAGGAAATGGTTGAAGGGCCAGTTAGTCACTTCTAGGAATTGATCAGGGGAGGTGCTAATAGCTTGCCTGAAGGGAAAAATTACTGACTATGGTCAAATTAATTCCCCCATTGAATAGTTAGCACATGTCCAAATGTTCTGGATAGATAACAATAAATATATCTGGATCCATTTTGTAGTGTAGATGTTAGAGTCTTATGCAAAATATGCATTTACTAATTTAGTGACAATCTAGAGAAAAACAAAAGGCAAATACAAGGAGAATGGGCCCCTGTAACTGAATCCTTAAAACATTTATTTATTTATTTATTTATTTATTTATTTATTTATTTATTTATTTATTTATTTAGAATATTTGCCCATGGTTACATGACTCATGATTTTTCCCACTCCTCTTCCCTCCCCCCTCCCAGAAGTGACAAGCAGTTCCACTGGGTTATACATGTATC
This sequence comes from Gracilinanus agilis, assembly GCF_016433145.1. Taxonomy (NCBI): domain Eukaryota; kingdom Metazoa; phylum Chordata; class Mammalia; order Didelphimorphia; family Didelphidae; genus Gracilinanus; species Gracilinanus agilis. Next base: position 409,979,491 of record NC_058132.1, on the reverse strand, counting down.
ATTGTTCAAAACATATTTCCATGTTATTCATATTTGTAATAGAACGATCTTTTAATGCCCAAACCCCAATCATATCGCCGTTGAACCATATGATCGATCATATATTTTTCTTCTGTGTTTCTGCTCCCACAGTTCTTTCTCTGGATGTGGATAGTGTTCTTTCTCATAAGTTCCTCTGGATTGTCCTGGGTCATTGCATTGCTGTTATTAGAAAACTATTGCATTTGATTGTGCCATAATGTATCAGTCTCTGTGAGTAATATATTATACAGTAATTTGGTGAGAAATAATTAGGGAATGTATTTTAGGAGAAAATCATTGTACATAATATTGTGACCAAGATCATTATTAATTTTGTTACTGATATTAAATGCACACATGAGGAAAGCTATTTTTCCATTTTCTGCAACTGGAGAAATGTGAAATAATACTGGTGATGAGTTCTGGCTTCCAGTCCTGGTTCTATTACTAACTTCAAAACTATGGCCCTGCTCTGGGACATCCATGTCATCCCACTTTTTTGTAAACACTTAATAAATCTTTGCTTCTTTCCATCCTTTCTTCCTTCTTTTCTTTTTTCTTTCTTTCTTTACTCTCTTTTCCCCTTCTTTCCTTCCTTTAAAATCAGTTTTTGAGCCTTTAACAATTTCCTTAAGCTCTTTGAATCTTGCTTTCCTCATCTTCTTTTAGTTACTATTTATTATTATTTTATATGTAACAGAACAGAACAACATTATAACACATATGATTTGTTATAAATATGTAATTAATAATAAGAAATGTGCTTAGCCAAGAGAAACAAATTCTCACATCAGCTATGTCCAAAAATCTCTCATTCTTTCCTCCCCTTCTTCCTCCCCTCCCCAAGAAGGCAGGTAATATGTTATGGTTGTGCATATATTGTCATATAATACACAATTTCCTGTTCATCATCTTATGAAACAAGACACATATCACTTACACTACAGAAAAAAATCACAGAGGAAATAAGAAGAACTGTTCACACACCATGTCATGTTTCAGTCTGTGTTCAGACTGCTCCCTCTGTGGTGGTAAAAGTCCTTTTTTGTCATGAATCCCATGACTGTCCTGGATCTTTGCCTTGCTGATAATAGTTGTCATTCACAATTGATCATAAATCTTTTTTTAGACCTTTGCCTTCTGTCTTAGAATCAATACTGTCTATTGGTTCCAGGAACAAAGAGCAGTAAGAGCTGCTTAATGGGAGATAGGTAACTTACCTAAGGTCACACAGCCAGAAAGTGTCTGAGGGCAGATTTGAACTCAGGACCTCCTATCTCTAGGTCTGGCTCTCAATCCACTGACCCACCTAGTTGCCCCTGAACATCATTCATTATTGTTGTTACTGTGTACATTCACCTTGTTCTGCTCACTTCACTTTTGTGTATTCATATATGTCTTTCCAGGTTTTTTGTGATCATCTTATTTGTCATCTTTTACAGTAGATTTAATAGAATTCCATTACAATCATATGCCACAACTTACTCAATCATTCCCCGGCTGATAGACATCTTGTCAGTTTAAAGTTCTTTGACATCTCAAAAAGAACTTCGACAAATATCTTAGAACAGATAGTTTCTTTTCCTTTTACCTTGATCACCATTTTTTTTTATTTTGCCAATTACTCAATCACCATTTTTTAAAGGAAGGGATTGAACAATAAAATAATCTCTGAGGTGTCTACTGGCTCTAAACCAAAAAAAAAGTTGTAAAAGAGCACTTCTCTGTCCTCTCTGAGTTCAGGTCACAAGAGCCTGGCAAACTACATGTCAAAATAATGGAAAAAATGGCAGGTGTTTCTGAGCAAGTATTAGCAATCTTTGAAAAATTATGGAGAAAGGGAGAGATGCCATTAGAATGGGGTAGAGGAATACAGTTGAAGCTTTAAAACAGCAGAGTACCTGAGAAACAACAATGGGTGATAGCCTCTGAGTCAGGAAGAACTGGGGTCGATTAGGTTGTGCAAGCCCAGTTGGTTAACTCTCAGTGCCTCAGACACCTCTGTAGAAAGTGGCAGAGCAGGTGTCAATATATTGGCAGGAGTTCCTCACTGAGAGCTTCCTAGACTGATCCCATTAGAGACTTTATCAAATGGCCTGGTAAATCAGGGAAATGCTGGAGATATACTTCAGCTAGATAATATATATACTCTGATCCTCACTCTTTCCAGACCCAAGCTGTTGCATCTTCCCCTTAGGGTTTCCTAGGATCCATAAGAGTTTGGGGGTGTCCTTTTCCTCTGCTTATGTTCCTCTCATTCTTCCTCCAGCCCAGTGATTATCATTCCAGTTCTATTTTACCATTTTTCATGCTAGATTTTACAAAGGGATATTTCATAAATATAAGAAAGAATATTCAAACATTTCCCCATTACCTCAGGGTCATAATCCCCCATACACCTCCTCCCATCTGTTGGGGGTAAGGGTAGGGGTGAAGAGTGTAGTGATTAAGCTCATAACTTAGCTCCATTCCCACATAATACACCGAAAGCATTGCTGCTGACATTTATCGGGCTGGAGTCCCAAAAGGTCACTCCAGGTGACTGCTCATGCTGGGCTGACTACAACACCTCGCCTGGATTCCTGTGGCTCATATTGCTGGCCATTGAAACTCCCAAGGTCAAAGACTCCACTCCAGCACCTAGAATGGAAAGGAACTAATAAAAAGGTCAAGAATCCAGACCTATTTCTCTGGGGCTATATGGTTTTAGAGGGGACGGTCCCACAGCTTGACACCAGAGATTTTTTGCAAAAAACAGTGAATGCTATTTTTCACTTTATTTTATTTGTGTTTTTTATTTGGGGGTTTGGTTTTATTGGAGTATTTTCTAATAACATGACCAATATGGAAGGGCGTTTTACAAGATCATACATTTATAACTCAGATCAAATTGCTCAGGGATGGAGGGAAAGAAACAATTTGGAACTTATGATTTCAGAAAGCATATGTTAAAATTGTTATTACATGTTATTGGGAAAATAAATATAAATTCTTTTAAAAGCAGTGAATGAAGGAGTCATGTGACTCCCCCAGATATAAAAGAAATGGTTAGAATTGACTTGGGCCCTTTTGAAGATGCTAAGAATTTCTGCCATGCAACCAATGGAAAAAGGACCCCCTTGACCACAAGGTAGGACAGTTGAAATCAGTTACCAAATGCCCACCCATGCATTTTCCTCATACTTTATCACAATTTTCCCAGAATTGGCTTCCTAATATCCTCTTTGTGAAGACATCTATGCAAGGGAATGAGATCTGAACTCTTGCCAGACCTTCATTACACCTCAATTTCAGCAAATGATTTTAAAAAACCTTTCCTGCTATTATTACGGAAATGATTGAATAAAAGGAAAATATGAAAAAATAGGCTAGATGACAATAACAGGATTCTAGAAATTGACTGGACTCCAATATTAAACAAATGCAGAGAAGGGATATGAGGATCATGCCATGAAAAAAACAGCTGAAAGATCTAGGAATGTTTTACCTAGATAAGAGAATACTGAGGGAAAGAAGTAGCACAATATAATAATAGCTCTTGGTTGTTAAGCCTATAGGACAGTTAAAAGGATAAGTATCACTTTTGAGGTTGTTGTGGAGATTCTAAACCAGGTTAGGGTTGTTCTAGTAACTTTTTAGGTCCTTCTAACCCCATAGTTCTGTGATTCTATGAAGCTTTGAGAAATTGTTTTTCATTTTGGCTCCAACTTCAGACATGATTTTGACATTATAAATTCATCTCAAACAATGAATTCATCATATTCCTTGTAACTTTTCCACCAGTTGACAGCACATTTACAACAGAAAAAGCGTTCTGACCCAGAATTAAAGTCAAAATGGTTGATGACACATTTTATTTAAGAGTAATGGGGAAAAGGAGTATGA
>NC_058132.1:409929399-409959502 GCF_016433145.1 Gracilinanus agilis | reverse complement strand
ACACACACACACACACACACACACACACACACACACACACACACACAGAGGCAGAAACAGAAAAGGATGAGCAGAAGGAGGAGGATTTCCAGGCAGAAGAGCTGTGAGTTACCTGTGCCAAAGTGTGTCCAACATACGTGCTTCCCTGTCACTATACAATAATTTGAGTCCCAGGGGTACTATGTGTATCTGTGGGACAGTTAGACCCAGTTATATGTTTGTTTTATTCATCTTAATAAATGGCTTTGCCAAGAGCTAGTTAAGTCTACTAAATGGTAGTTCAAGGGAAGCACACCAATGGAAATGTGGTATGGGTAATGACCTAAAGTTTACCCCTAGAGCCTGAGAGTAGCTGCCCATTTCTTACCTAACCTACAATCCCACAAATAGGATTTGGGGAATAGACCAGGGGTGCTGTTACCTCTCTATTACCTGTCCCTTCTTCATGTGATTATATTAACTGGAGTGGGTAGGAAATCAGTTGATCTGGGACATCCTTACCAACTCTTTCCCATCACATGAAAAGCTATAATGTGGAAGAGAGATTAGACTAATCCTGCTTGAACTAGGAGCAATGGGTATATGATGCAGATAAAGGAAGATATGGGGTTAATGTAAGAGAAATTTTACTAAGGAATAGGAGTAGCCAAAATAGAATGGGTTGCCCCTGGGTATAATAGGTTGTTCTTTACTAGATGTATTCAATTAAAGGCTTGATGTCAACTTTTTGAGTATATTATAGATTTGATTTCTGTTCCCATATTAGTTGGATTAGATGATTTTTAGGTCCCAATTCTATGAGATTCTCTGGTTCTATAAATTATCCATATTCAATTTTACCATTATCTCCAGCAGCTTCACACAGAGGCTAGAGATCTGGCCTTGGAATCAGAAAATCCTGGTTTCAAGTTTTGCCTCTGATCTACTGTCTGTGAAACCCTAGCTAAGTCCCTTAACTTCTCAATCCTCTATCCAACTAACTACTAAAACTATATAAATCTTAAGCTTAATCTTAGCTAAACTTAAATTACAGAGACTAACTCTAAGAAATTAAGTTTCAGAGCTCATGTGGGGGTACATTTTGTAGGGGTTTTTTCATCTGTTTTTTCAAGGTGTTTTTTCATCTGAGAGTTCTCTATACTAATGAAACCAAAGCAACCCACCATTCTAGCCTATTAAGATCTTTTTGATTGAGATTGCTATCCCTCCTAGATTTGTGCCACCAGCAAATTCACTAAGTATATTTGTCCATTATACTTGTATCCGAAAGACTGAAAAAAAAATGTTCTACAGAACAGAGTAAGCAACAAAAATCTATAGCTCCCCATTACAGAACTTCCTTCAACTATTGTGAATTAGGTAGAATTCATCTAAAACTTTTCACTAAAATTGAAGGTACCTGTTCTGATGATAAAGAAAATATGTTTATTTTGTCAAAAGCCTTTAACAGGAAATGAATTCCTGGGGATAAAGATACAAGTTGGACACAGTAGACACTTAATTTTGTTTTTGTTATAGTTGAGTTATTTCAGTTGTGTCTTATTCTTCGTGACCCCATTTGGGGTTTTCTTGGCAAAGATACTGGAGTGGTTTATCATTTCCTTCTCCATCTCATTTTACAGATGAGTAAACTGAGACAAACAAGATTAAGTGATTTGCCCAAGATCACTCCACTTAATAGTGTCTGAAACCAGATTTGAACTCAGGTCTTCCTGGTTCCAGGCCTGGTGCTCTATCTACTGCACCACCTCTCTGCAGACACACCTAAATTCATCAGTTATTTAAACATGCTGGTAGTTTTTTTCAGCAGATTTGTGATGGTATCAGTACTCATTTTTCATTTCAAGTTCAGTTTTGCTCAGCTCATTGTAAATGAACTGCTCTTTCAAACATAGAATTATAACTTGATATTCCTAACATCTTTTGACCAAGAATGAGAAAAATCTTCTCCCCTTCTTCCAGTTTTCTCAGAGGTCACTTGTCATGGGTTATTCTAAATTATGACAAATCATTGAAACAAAAATGAACCCTAAATAAATTCAGTGGGATTATTCTTCCCCTCCTCAAGAAACTGAGACCACCACTGCCTTTTCCTGGTAACAGGAAAGGAAATACAAATGGATTCAGAAACTGCACTGGGAAAAACCATAGTGACCATAAGCAGTTGACTGATTTCTTTCAAAGCCAAAGTGAGTCATCTCTATTCATTTCTGTTCCATTCACTAGAAATGATGTTGAAGCAATAATAACTGGGGGCACAAGGAATTTCCTGTAGATTAGTAGGAAGCTGGAATGAGTTGATAGGCTTCAGTGGTGATTCGGGCTATTAATCCTAGTCAGTTATTCATTAACCTCCAGGAAATTCCTGGCAAAGTCATTATTACTATTATAAACTCAGCCCCAAACCCAGAATTACTGTGTGGATACTTTTCTCTCCAGGTTGCTCAAGTTGTGAGCCAATCAGATTGCCCAAAGCTCACAGCCCCATTCACTTTATAATGAAGTTTTTCTTTATACAATTCTTATGCTGCAGCTAGAAATCAACAAGATTCTTAGACCTTCTAAAATTCACTTCAGTAAATATTTATTAAATGTCAGCTAAGTGCAAGACACCTTTAGGCATTAGAGATACAAAAATAAAACAGCCTTTGCCTTCAAGAAATTACACTTTTTATTTTTGTTGGGTTTTTTGCTTTTGCTGATCCTATGATTTCATCAGTTTAGTACATGCACAGATCTAGCAAAGTAGTTGTCATGTGACTAGCAAGCTGGATGAGTAAATATTTGGGGTATAACCACTCTATCCCAACAAGAATTTAAATAGAAATTAAAACTAGAACAATATGAAGAAAAGAGGAGTACACCTCCATCCAGTGTCTCAAGCCTTCTAAAGTGAGAATGAAAAGCCAATTAGCTAACTATCCCAAGCCTTCCACCTTGGTAAGTACAACTGATACCATCATCCTAACAGCCTTAAATATTTTACCAAAACTCATCTACATGGATTTTGTTTAGGGAAATGAGATGTCATAGGAGGATACTTTCTACAAGTAAGGATTATATATCTGAAGACTTTATCTTCAGCCAGCATCCTTTGGAGAGGGGAGTGGAAATACAGAGAAGTAGAAGTTAAATATTCTAATTTCAGAAGGAGTAAAGGCAAAGGGTAGGCGTGGGATTCATGACTTGGTATTCAGAACGACTCTTGCTATATCATATTACCTATTTTGTGAAGTGTTATTTCTGCAGTAGAATCAAGGCAACAGTAGAGGGAGTAAGGGAAAGGATAATAATAATGTAATAATAATAATAATAACAGATAAGAGAAAGGAAAAATGGGATGAAATCTACAAACATATTAAATGAGATATAGGAGAGGACTCAATCTTTGTATTCCATAAATCTAACCTTTCATGAGGGAAATAAAGTCAAGAAGAAACCAAGTTAAGTGTATGTAGATGTTATTAATGAAAGATTAAAATAAAGAATAGATGGAGGTGTAGCTAGATGGCTCAGTAGATTGACAACCAGGCCTAGAGAAGAAAGGTCCTGGCTTCAAAACTGGCCTCAGATATTTCCTAGCTGTGTGACCCTAAGCAAATCATTTGACCCCATTGCCTACTCCTTACCACTCTTCTACCTTGGAACCAATACACAGTATTGATTCTAAGAAGATAAAGATTTTTAAAGGAAAGATGAGAACAGAAATAAAGAAGACCTTAACAAAATATCATTTCATAAAAAAGGACACCACACTGCTAGTTAATTATGAGTTAGCCCACCTCTTCTGGAAAAGAATTTGAGAGAAAAGAGATGCTGCCTGCCATCTGCTTCCTTTCTGCCTCACATTGACCAGTCAGGTCCCAAAGTGCCATAGGCAAACAAGTGTTTTCCCAACAAATGCTTCTGGCTATTACCCCACCTACTCTACTGCTTGTCTAGGTCACCAGACAGCCCATGTCTGCCAAAAGCAGGATGACCAAAGCCCAGCAGACACAGACCCTTTTCTCTCACCCCACTCTCACCACCTGCCCCAATCCTACATGTTTGTCATCATAGTTATCCTTCCCACTTCCTCCCCAGAGAGTCATCTTATAGTACAAATAGTATTTTTTTTTGGAAAGAAAAAAAGTTTAAAAATTCTGATAACATGTGTAACATGTAACAACACCTGGGGACCGTCCATTATCATGAAGGCATGCGTTGAAGATGTCTTTTCATACCTCTTTAGTCCTGCTTGATCTTTACCATTTTGTTACATTTACTTTTGATTTTCTGATGCATCACTTTCCATTTACATTGTTGCGGTTACTGTGTATATTGTTTTCTTGACTCTGCCTACTTCAATCTTCATTCGTTCATATACATATTCCCATGATTCTCTATATTTATCATCCACATCATTTCTTACAATACAGTAATATTTCATTATATTCATGTACCACAATTTGTTTAATCATTCCCCAGTTGATAGACACCTTCTCTATTTCCAGTTCTTTGCTATCATAAAAAGTGTTGCTATAAATATTTTAGCATATATGGGAATGGGGCAGCTGGGTAGCTCAGTGGATTAAGAGCCAGGCCTAGAGACGGGAGGTCCTAGGTTCAAATCTGGCCTCAGACACTTCCCAGCTGTGTGACCCTGGGCAAGTCACTTGACCCCCATTGCCCACCCTTACCACTCTTCCACCTAGGAGCCAATACACAGAAGTTAAGGGTTTAAAAAATAAAAAAATAAAAAAAATAGAATATATGGGAACTCTTTTCTTATGATGGCTTCCTTTGGGGTATAAGCCCAGGAATGAAGTCTCTGATTCAAAGGGCATAGTATTTTTATCCCTTTATTTATACAATTCCAAATCACTTTCCAAAATATTTGTACCACTTCATAGTTCCAGCAACAGTACATTAGTGTGCTTATCCTTCTATAATGCCAGCAATACTAACTATTGTCATTTTGGGCATTTTGTCATTTGCAAGATGTGAGGTGAAACTTGAGGGTTGTTTTGATTTTTCATTTCTCTTATTATTAATAATTAATTTTTTAATGTGGTTTTGAATACTTTGTATTTCCTATTTGTTCATATCCTTTGACCATCTATTGAGGAAAGGTTATTAGTCTCTTTTTTAAAACCCTTACCTTCTGTATTAGGATCAATTCTAAGTATTGGTTCTAAGGCAGAAGAGTGATGAGAGCTAGGCAATGGGGCAGGGGTTAAGTAATTTGCCGAGAGTCACACATCTAGGAAGTGTCTGAGGCCAGATTTGGACCCAGGATCTCCTGTCTCTAGGCCTGGCTCTCAATCCACTGAGCTACCCAGTTGCCTTATTAGTCTTAAATACTTAAATATTATTTATATATATATATATATATATATATCTTGGAAGCCAAATCTCTAACAGAGAAACTTGATACAAAGATTTTTTTCCTATTCAACCACTTTCCTTCTTATCCTAGATGCATTAATTTTCTCTGAGGAGAATCTCTTTGGTTTCAAGTAACAAAGTTATTTATTGTCTTTTGTAATTGCCTCTATTGCTTGTTTGATTAATAAAATGTCTCTTAAGGGGGCAGTGAGGTGGCTCAGTGCCTAAAGAAGGGAAATTCTAGGTTCAAATTTGGCCTCATACATTTCCTAGCTGTGTGACCTTGGACAAGTCACTTAACCCCCATTGCCTAGCCCTTACCACTCTTCTGCCTTAGAACTAATACACAGTATTGATTGTAAGACAGAAGGTAAGGGTTAAAAAAAATTCCATCCCCTGGGGCAGTAGTTGTGAGATCCTGGGCAAGTCACTTTATACCATTTGCCTTCCTTTTACCCTTCTCTTAGAGCTTTTACTAAGACAGAGGTCATGGGTTTAAAAAAGTAAAAATAATATTTGTGAGAGGAATATAATATGTTTCTCTCCTAAATATTTTATAATATGATATTTTAATATTACAGTCACATAGCCTTTGAGAACATATTGTGGGGTGTGCTGTAAGCCTCATTTCTGCCATACTACTCTGTAGATTTTCCAACTCTTTTTATCAAATAAAGAATTTTTCCCTAAGTGAATTATGTGCTCCACTTTGTCAAACATTAAGTTATGTTCTATTGTTTCTGGGTCTCCTTTGACTGGTCTGTTCCATTTACTTATCTTTTTATTCTTTAACAAATTCCAGATACTTTTGAATACAAAGTATTCAAAACCACAAAACCACACTGTTGCTGTATAATATAGTTTGGGAGATCTGGGAGTGCTATTCCCCCTTCATCCCTACTTCTTTTTGTCATGATATCCTAGATCTTCTTTATTTCAAAATAAATTTTGCTATAAAATGCTATAAAGTATCCCCTAAGTAATTTGATTGCTATAGCACTAAAAATGTAAATTAATTTTTGTAGTATTGTCATTTTTATTATAGTGGTACAGTCTAGTCATGAGCACTGACTATTAACTCCAACCATTAAAATTATTCTTTATTTCTTTAGGGAGTGTTTTATAATTGAATCTATCTATACAAGTCTTTTTTGTGCTTTGGAAAGTTGATCTCCAGATTTTATGCATTACATAGTTATTTGGAATTCTATTTTCTATTTTGCTATTGCTTCTCTTGTGCCATTATTATTACATAGAAATACTATCGGTTTATTTTGTAGCCTGTAATTTTGATGAAGCTATTAATTGTCTCCAGTTCTTTTCTAAGTAATCCATCATCCACAAAGATAGCTTTACCTTCTCTTTACTTACCTTTATTCCTTTTATTTCTTTCACTTGTCATATTGCTATTACTAGCATTTCCAGAACTATGTCAAATAATATTAAGGAGAGTGAGTGTCCTTGCTTTGCCTCCACATTTAGTGGAAAATATTCTAGTGTATCCTCATTGCATAAGATGCTTGCTTTTGGTTTCATCTATGCTTTTTATGATATTAAAAAAGAGGTTCCTTTATTTCTGTACTTCATAGGGATTTTAGCATAAAAGAGTGTGGTACTTTGTCAAAGTTTTTCTGTATCTATTGAGATGATCATGTGATTTGGTATGTTTTGGTTTTTAATATGATTGTTTCCCTTATGTGGAACCATCCTTGCATCTCTGGTTTAAATCCCACTTGATCACAATGAATGAATTCTTGGATTTCTGGTCTAAGATGGCTGCAGTGTAGAAAGAACTTCATGACCTTTCCTACTACCAATCACAACAAAGCATATCAAAAGGACAAAAATCAAAAGTGGAGGAGTGAAAGGGCTCTGCCACAGAGCACAGCCTTGAAGGTAGGCAGGGTTTGGGCATTTCCATGCTATAAGGGGCTAAAATTACACCTACCATAGCTCAAGCTGATTACCCCTCTCCCATATCACCTATAGCACCAGAGTCAGAGCAAAGGCTGAGACAATCTCTAAATTCCCAGGGGTGGGTAGGGGCCTGACTAAGGGCATCACAGTTTTAACCCTGGGAACAGTGCAAAACCTTGGCAGTGAAACTTGGGATCTGAGGCTGAGGAGCCTGGAGTGCTGGAGCAAAGATAACACAGAGATGGGCTGCTGCAAAGATTGGAAAAATAGCCTCAGGACAAAAACTGCTCTGTAGCTTGCTACACCAAAAGCTGCCTGCCCTCCTCACTCAGACTCCTGGCTGAGAAGGAAAGATAAAGCTAACACTGAAATGGCCATCAACAACCAAGAACTACAATCCACAAGTACCAAAAAAATAAGAAAGTCTATGACATTGGACAGCTTCTATGGAGAAAAGGGGCAGAGTACCCAGGCTACAGTAAAGAGTGGCAAATAAGCAAAGAAATCCAAACTTTCCAAAAAAAAGTGGAAATTGGACACAAGCTCTCAAGGAACTCAAATTGGAGTTCAAGAACCAAGTAAGAAAGATAGCAGAAACTTGGGAAGAAAGGTGGGAAATAGAAATGCAAGAAATTAAAAAAGAAAATAACCATTTAAAAGACATAATATCCTGCTTGGGAAAAGAAACACAGAAGTAATAAGCAAATTGGAGACCAGAATTGACCTGCTGGAAGCCATGAAAAGCAGGATGGACCAAACTGAAAAAGAAAATCAAAAGATCATAGCCAAAAACTAGTTTTTAAAGACTAGAATTGGGCAAATAGAAGCTAATTATCTCACAAGACAGTAAGAATTAGTGAAGCAAAATCAAAAGAATGAAAAAATAGAAGGAAACATGAAATATCTCATTGAAAAAACAAGTGACCTGGAAAACAGGTCCAGGAGAGACAATTTGAGAATCATTGGTCTCCCTGAAAACCTAGAAAAAAAAACAGAAGTCTTGACATCATATTACAAGAAATTATCCAAGAAAACTGCCCTGATATTTTTGAACAAAAAAGCAAAATAGACATCGAAAGAGTCCATAGATCACCCTCTACATTAAATTCTCAAAAGACAATCCCCAAGAATGTAATTGCCAAATTCAAGCGCTTCCAAGCCAAGGAGAAAATATCACAAGAAGCCAGAAAGAGACAATTCAGATATCAAGGAACCCCAGTCAGGATTACAAGAATCTGGCAGCTTCCACACTAAATGACCACAAGGCTTGGAATATGATATTCAGAAAGGCAAGATAATTGGGTCTACAACCAAGGATCACCTTCCCATCAAAATTGACTAAGTACTTCCAGGGGGAAAGTATGGGCATTTAACGAAATAGGAGATTTGAATGAATTCTCGATAAATTGTTATAGCCTTTCTTATAGGATTTTGTTTAAAGTGTGAGTCAGTGTTCATTAATGATATTGGCCTATAATTTTCTTTTTTTGTTTGTTTTATCTTTCCCTGTTTGGGGTATTAAGACTGTACAGCTGACTCTCAACATTCTCAGGAGTTAGCAGCACAGGACCTCCTGGCAAATGTGAAAAACCCCAAGTAACTCTAGGACCCACCTCAAACCTTTATTTTAAATTCTGATCATATTTGCTCAACACACAAAATAAGTAAAATAACACACTGTATCCATAAAAAAGCTATTTCTATGCTAAAAAGATTAGTACCTTGCACACATGTAAAGTCTTCATAGCAGTTGTTATAGCTACAGCAACTTCTTCTGTTGACAGAGATCGAAGTGGTCCAATAATTATAGAAAGTAATCTGAAACTATATCAAAAAGTCTCTTAACTGTGTATGGCCTTCAGCCAAGAGTTTCTGTTATGAAGCATATCCTTCAAAGATATAAAAGAAAGGAAAAGACAATATGTATAAAAAAAAAAAGAAAAATGCAGTACTTTCCATGGTAGCAAAGAATTGGAAACTTAAGAGAATATCTATTAATTGTGAAATGAATGAATGAATATATTATGGGGTGTGAAAGTAATGGAATAATATCCACCATTTTGGATCACAGTACCACAATTTCACCTAATTTCTTATGGATAATCAAGAGTGGAGTACATGTGCTTATATTATGATCTGTTGGCCTCTGATATCTAGGAACTAAACTGATATAATTAACCTATATCATATGGTTTTCATGAAATATCTATATCTGCCTCACCCTCCTCTGACCTGTCTTCCCAAAAAATTCCATAATTATTCACTGATGCCCATAAATTTTTTAGTAGAGGCATTCATTTTATTCCAGTTTTATTCTACTTCCATTCCACTATAAAAGCTAAGGTTTAAAATGCAAATATCCTTGAGAAACAACTTGTTGACTAGAATTCATACTGAGATATAAATGATAATAACATCCTCACAAGTCTTAATGTAGAATGGGGAAGAAGAAGAGCAAGCAGAAACTACATAACTGAAGGTGAGTAAATAAAGTGCCACAGACTAAAGAGACTGAAAAATTAGTAATAAAGATATAACCTCAAAGAATCCCTAATGAATTCCCAGGCATGCTGTTTGGATTTCAGTTCTAATGAGTCTGGACTCTAATAGGAACCTAGATTCTGTTTTCACCATCTTCAGTTCATTAAATCCCTATCTTAGAATTTGAGGAATAAATTTACTTACATTTTAGGTAAATGCTGAGGGTTTTCCAGAAAAAGTGAAAACTAAAAAGGTATTCAAGCATATGCTATAAATCAAATATAAGACAGGTCATTTATTCATCCATAAATAAGAAATGCTAAATATAAAATACTCACAAAACACATGAATCAGATGACTTAAAGAATTGATTAATAATTTATAGTTACCATCAAAATTTCAGGGAAGGTTGATACTTAAATTTCATGAGAACTTAAAGCAGTTTACAGGCTTTAATTAGGTATTTTATATTTCACCTTGGCTCTGTACTGTTCAAACAATTGCCAGTACTTGTCTCCTAATAAAGTAGGTAAGCTTGGGCCAGTCTTCTTGCTACTAGCCTTCCTCTCCAAGACTGATGGAATAGTTTTTGGGGACTGCCTCAACACCATTTACCTCTAATTCAATGGAATCCAGAACCTTTTGAATTTGATCACCTAAGATCAAGAAAGAACAAACAAAAGAAATAGCTCAAACTCAGGCTCTGGCTTGTCTACACAGAACACATATTTTATTTGATATGTGATTACAGTCATATGGAGGTTAAAGTGAGAGAGTCACTACTAATGTAAGTTACAAATGGTGTTCTCACTTAGCCTGGGGTTTAATTTTACAAGCCTTTTAAATGTCAGCCAGGCCAATGAATTTGGACTTTCTCCTATAGACAATGGAACCACTGGTGGTTTATAAGAACATGATATAAAATATGTTTTAGGAAAACTAATTTGGTGGCATCCCCCACTTTGGTCTTCAATATTGTACCCTTTCCCTCCTTTTCTTAGTTCCATACACATATGAAGATAGTCCTTTCTTTTTTTTCTTTTTTTTAATTTTTTAAACTTTTATTAATATTCATTTTTAGCATGGTTACATGATTCATGCTCCTACTTTCCCCTTCACCCCCCCCCGCTCTCCCCCCACCCAGATAGTCCTTTCTTATTAGGGCCTGACTTGAATAATTTCAAGATGATTTTCATTGGTGGGTTTGGGAAGGTAGAAAAGAATGAGAAGATAGACAAAGAAGTAGCCAACAGTGGCCAAATATAAAAATTATTATTTTTTATTTTATTTTATACTTCACATGGATGATGGTCAAGTTCTTTATAGATGGAGATAACTTGTAAAGGTTAGAGATTAGCCATATCTGGCTACTTTAAGTACCTCTCTATGGATTTTATTGATAGGTCCCCAAGGGCCTCCCATCATCCCAATATGCAACGATTCATCCAACCTTACTCAAGGTGTGTGCCATGACTCATTAAGCCTGGACACTGCATGACTGAAAAGCTCTGAGAGACCATACCTAAACAACTCACTATTCTACATCAGCCAGGCTACTGGCATCTATTAAAATCATGGAGAATTATCCTGGATGGATCCTAACAAGTCTTCTACCTCTGCTTTTTTTGTTTTTCAGTCATGTCTGACTCTTTGTGACCCCATTTGGGGTTTTCTTGACAAAGACACTGGAGTGGTTTGCCATTTCTTCCTCCAGCTCATTTAATAGATGAGAAAACTGAGGCAAAAAAGGTTAAGTGATTTGCCCAGGGTCACACAGCTAAAAAGTATCTGAGGCCAGATTTGAACTCATGAAAATAAGTCTTCTTGAACAGCTCTGGCACTCTATCCACTGTGCCACCAGCTGCTCCATAGCAAACTTTATTTGTAATTCTGATGATGTTCTGTTTAAAACCCTGCAGTGGCTCCTTTTTGCCTACCTAGTAAAGTTCGAAACCTTTCACATGACATTCAGTGCTTTCTACAATCTGATACTACCCTCTTTCCAGTCTTTTATTACAATATTCCACATTCTCCACTCCAGACAAATTGATCTAACCCACATATGTTCCCCTTTTGTGGATGGAGAACCCTTGCTGGGATCAGGAAAATCTGGCTAGACACTTAACCTTTCAGTGTCCTAGGCAACTTGTTAAGGCTAAAAGTTGCAGATGAGTTGCTGATCTACATTGGCAGAATAAGTTTCCTTTCTGGGGGTTCTAGTTAGGGATGAATTCTTATCTAGCTCTTAATCTCTAACCCAAATACAAACTCCTCCAAAAAATCTGTCCTAATGCTGCTAATTCTAAAATTACCTTTCCTACTGTAGATGTCATGTTGTGCTTTATACCTTCTTTCATATTAACATTCCCTTTTATATCTTTCTTTTGTATAATGTAAGCTTTTTTGAGAAGACTTATTTTCTCTTTGTATCTTCATTACCTACCAAAGTGTGTAGCTTATAGAAATTGTTTAGTAACTCCTTATTGATTGTTTGATTTGATTGTATTTTATTCCCAATTCTGAACCATGAAGACAAGGCAGCAGCCAGGTGGTGCAGGAGATAAAGCCCTGGGCGTAGAGTCAAAAAAAAAAAAAATCTGAATTCAAATCCAGCTTTAGACACTAGCTGTGGGACTCTGGGCAAGTTGCTTAACCACTTCCTGTCTCAGTTTCTCAACTGTAAAATGGGAATAATAACAGCACCTGCTTCCCAGGATTGTTGGGAATCTAAAATGACATAATATTTGTAAAGTGCTTTAGCATAGTGCCTGGCACAAAGTAGGCACTGTAAAAATGTTTATCTTCTCTCCCTTTCCTTCCTTTATTCAGATTTGACATCTCTCTCAGGCCTAGATGAATGTATGAAAGTTGCTTAATATGTGTTGGTTGAATTGAATTGAAAGAAAACTAAGGGGGACAACCAGATGGCTCAGGGTATAGAGAGCCAAGCTTAGAGATAGGAGGTGCTAGATTCAAATTTTATTTCAGTCACTTCCTAGCAATGTGCTCCTGGGCAAGTCACTTAGCCCCCATTGCATAATCCTTACTGCTCTTCTGCCTTGGAATCAATTGATTCTAAGGTGGAAGGTAAGAATTAAGAATTTATAGGAAGGATGGAAGGATGGAAGGAAGGAAGGAAGAAAGGAAGGGAAGGGAAGGAAGGGAAAGAGGAAGGGAAGGGAAGGGAAGGGAAGGGAAGGGAAGGGAAGGAAAAGAAAGGAAAACCTTGTAAACAGTGTCTAAAACCCTTAGCTAGTGCATAGACTGCGTGTCAAACTGAAATGGAAAGAACTTGAGGTAAAGAACAGACTTTATGAGCATTTTCATACATTGTCTTTGAGGCAGAGAACACAGAAGGCAATAGAACATAAGAGAAGAGATAAGCAGATTGACTTAGGGTAATCAGTATAAGGAAAATGACACATAAGATCTGTAAAAAGGGGCATTTTTCAGTTTTTCCATTTCTTCTTATAACAATCCCTGACATAAATTGCAGTATACAGAAATCATCTGACTTTCAACCAAGCCATTCTCTGCTTGGTAATGGAAAACAACATTTGTATTTCATATGACGCAGTTGTGCCTTTTATACATGGAATCACCTGCCCCAGCTTCTCTCTGCAAGCTGCAAATTAACATTTTTGGCTGGGGAATAAACAGGGTACTCTGTAGAGTCGCAAGTCAGGAGTCGATGAATGAGCTGCATGATGTATGCTGCTATGTTGCTAAGCAATCCTTTGCCCTTCAAGAAAATCCAGCAGCAGCTTGTAGAAGCTGGTGAAGCTGGTTAAACGAGGCACTTTGCATGGAAAGATAACATTGGTTTTTTTTTTCATTAGTAATAATCCCTCTTCTCCATTTCTTAGACAGATGAACATCCCTGAGGGTCCCTGGTACCACACACTGAATCGGCACTGGAAAATGCGCAATCTCTTAATTACCTAGCAATATGACTCAGCGTAGTGGAATTTTACCACAAAATCCCATGGTATTAATTCCATTCTAGAACCTTTCCACTGCACACAAGCCCATCACAAGAATGTGACTCACCAGATACCTCAAGATAGATGTTTGTCAAAGCTACCGTGAGTCATGAGCACTAGGATTTTTTTCCTCTTTCTTTAAACTAGCATCAATAACTCTTGACATTACAGGATTGGGTTGGAAGGAGGGAATTTATTGGCTTTTTTTTTAACCCTCACCTTCTGTCTTAGAATCAATACTAAGAGTCACACAGCTAGAAAGCATGTACGGTCAATTTGAACCCAAGACCTCCTGAATCCTGATCTGCCTCTCTATCTGCTGCCCTCGGTTTATTGGTTTTTGAGTTTGACTTTGATTTTGATGCAGCATTATGTGTATATATATATACATATATATACATAATAATAAAAAGTAGTATTTATAGAGCAGATTTTGTGGTTTGCAAAGCATTTTACAAACATCTCATCAGGATCTCACAATAACACTGGCAGGTAGGTGCTATTTTTATCTTCATTTTGTATTTGAGAAAAATGAGGCAGTCAGATATTAAGTAGATTACTCAGGGACAAATAGCTAGTATCTGAGGTGACAGGATTTGAACTCAAGTGTTCTTGACTCCAGATCTGGCACTCTATCTAGTGTACCACCTAGTTGCTCCCTTATTCTCTAGTGGTTCTTGGCCATACATGACAGTTGAATGACAGTCTTCATACAGTATTTCACACACAATTCAGAAAATAATGAAAAAGTAAGGAATCTGATACACATACAAGTTGGAGAATCAGAAATGCCAAGCGATTCTCATGAAAGTAAGCACTGTCCATCAATCAACAGAGGGAAAAGAGATGGGTCTGAGTAGTTATAACACATTTCTTTCCTTTCAAAAGACAGATTTGGGGGCAGCAATGGGATAGACTGCTAGACCTGGAGATGAGAGGTCCTGGGTTCAAATCTGGCTTCAGACACTACCTAACCATGTGATGGAGCAAGTTACTTGACCCCCATTGCCTAGCCCTTTCCACTCTTCTACCTTAGATCCAATACATAGTACTGAATATAAGAGAGAAGGTAAGAGTTTAAAGGGAAAAAAAAGAAGCTTAAGTCATCCTTTTTGCGCACAGTAGTTAAACATGGTAGAAGTAATCATTAAAAAAAAATAGCTAGCAACAATAATAGCCTATCCACCAAGTGTCAGGCACTATACTAAGCACTTTACAAATACCATTTGATCCTGACAACACTACTGTGAGGTAAGTGCTATTATTATCCCCATTTTACAAATGAGGAAACTGAAAAAGTAGTAAATGATTTTCATGGATTCATGTAACTAGCACTGGATTTATGAGGTTTGAAAAAGTAAGTACTTTAAAAAAAAACTACTAATGTTGAGACTGAAACATGTAAGGATTTCAGATCCTAAAAGAAAAAAAAAAAGATAAGCTTTCAGTACAGAAAGATCACTAAATTAGGAAGTTGGACTTAAAGATCTCTAAGATCCCTTCCAGCTCAGTTTTTCATAAGGATAATCATAAAAACATTATAGTCCTACCTGTTTTACAGAATAAACATGAGAATCTTATAAAATAAGTGGATGGAAAGTGCTTTGAAAATTATAAAGTACTATAGTAATTGTGTTGTTCAGTTGTTTTTCAGTCATATCCAACTCTTTGTAAACTCATTTGGTGTTTTCTTGGCAGAGATACTGGAGTGGTTTACCATTTTCTTCTCTAGCTCATTTTATAGATGTGGAAACTGAAACAAACAGGGTCGTGACTTGCCCAGGGTCCAGTATATAAGTTCACACTTTAACTCAGGAAAATGAGTCTTCCTAACTCCATGCCTAGCACTCTATCCACTGTGCCACCTAGCTGCAATAATTGTAAGCATGCTTATTCTTAGTATATTTTGGCAAATTGTTCTTTGAAATACTAGTGCCTAATCAAAAAAGGAACTTATAACAAAATGTTAAACTGTAAAAATTGGGCCAAACTAAGTGATTTTTTTTTATAAAGGGAGAGCAAATCCCTTGAATATAGTATAAAGAGAGCAACATTCTAGAATGAACAATTATTGACTACATGTGACTGACTTTGAAAAATTAATTTGGGAGGGGCAGCTGGGTAGCTCAGTGGAGTGAGAGTCGGGCCTAGAGACGGGAAGTCCTAGGTTCAAACCCGGCCTCAGCCACTTCCCAGCTGTGTGACCCTGGGCAAGTCACTTGACCCCCATTGCCCACCCTTACCAATCTTCCACCTATGAGACAATACACCGAAGTACAAGGGTTTAAAAAAAAAATTAATTTGGGGGTTGTGGGGAAAGGCAGCTAGGTGGTTCAGTAGATTGAAAGCAAGCCTAGAGATGGGAGATCCTAGGTTCAAATCTGGCCTCACCGTGTCATGCTGGGCAAGTCACTTAAGTCCAATTGATTGGCCCTTACCACTCTCCTGCCCTGGATCTAATACTTAGGATTGATTCTAAGATGGAATGTAAGGTTTAAAAAAAAAAAAGGTTAATTCAGGAACAGCTGTTAATTCAGGGCCCAGTGGATAGAGAGCCAGGCCTGGAGATTCTGGGTTCAAATCTAACCCCTGGGCAAGTCACTTAACCCCAATTGCCTAGCCCTTACCACTCTTCTCCCTTAGAATTAATACTTGGTATTAATTCTAAGACAGAAGGTAAATATGGTTTTTTTAATTAATTAAGAATATTTAGTTATGTTAATGATTTGAAAGATCCTAGAGGAGCCTGGCACTCCACAAAACACTCAAATAAAGTTCCTTAGATGTAGAAGATGGAATAATTTTTAAAAATTAAAAGAAATAGCATAAACTACTCCATCCACTGGTAGAACTACACAAGACTGTCAGAAGCCATGGATGTTCAGAGTGGAGACAAACTACAAAAAGAAAAGAATAGAAAGGATATTCTGGAGCTATAACCCAAAAAAGAGTCAGTTTAGTAGTAGAGCAGACTACACCAGAGCCAAAATAGGAAACAGGGCCAATAGAAGAACACAGATCTTGCAGAAAACCTGATACCAGTATGACAGGCTAAGTAAATTTCCTTTTGGTAACTGTTGAACAACCCACAAATGTCTCCTTTTGTTCCAGTATTAAACTTAAACTACCAGACCATGTTGATAAGAAGTCAGAAGTATATGACAAGCCTAACAGAATACCTCTGACTCCTCATATGAAGGCTTTTGTACTAAGGTCACCAAGAAATTACATAAATGGTTTGAATCTTGGTTTCCTGGAACAATTAAGTCATGAGAATGGTTTCCATACATTTTAAGAAAAAACTAATTAGGCAGCCAAGATGGCAGAATAAGTCCAACACATCACTGCAGCAAGAGGTAGAAAGAGAAACACCATTTAAAATCACCCTAGACAATATAAAATACTTAGGAATCTACCTACCAAAACAAACACAGGAAGTATATGAACACAACCACAAAACACTTTCCAAACAATTAAAACAAGATCTAAACAATTGTAAAAACATTGATTGCTCATGGGTAGGACGAGCTAACATAATAAAAATGACCATTCTACCCAAATTAATTTACTTATTTAGTTCCATACCTATCAAACTACCAAAAAACTTCTTTACTGAATTAGAAAAAAAACTATGACAAAGTTCATTTGGAAGAACAAAAGATCAAGAACATCAAGGGAAATAATGAAAAAAATGTGAAGGAAGGTGGCCTAGCAGTACCAGATATTAAATTATACTATAAAGCAGTGGTCATCAAAACAATATGGTATTGACTAAGAGACAGAAGGGAGGCTCAGTGGAATAGAATTGGGGTAAATGACATCAGCAAGACAGTGTATGATAAACCCAAAAGAGCCCAACTTTTGGGACAAAAATCCACTATTTGACAAAAACTGTTGGGAAAATTGGAAAACAATATGGAAGAGATTAGGTTTAGATCAACATCTCATACCCTGCACCAAACTAAATTCAGAATGGGTGAATGACTTGACTATAAAGAAGGAAAGTATCAGTAAATTAAGTGAAAACAGAATAGTATACTTGTCAGATCTATGGAAAAGGGAAATTTTTAAAACCAAGCAAGAGTTAGAAAAAATTACAAAATGTAAAATAAATAATTTTGATTATATTAAATTAAAAAGTTTTTGTACAAACAAAAACAATGTAACCAAAATCAGAAGGGAAACAACAAACTGGGAAAAAACCTTTATAACAAAAAACTCTGACAGAGGTCTAATTACTCAAATATACAAGGTGTTAAATCAATTGTATAAAAATCAAGCCATTCCCCAATTGACAAATGGGCAAGGGACATGAATAAGCAATTTTCAAATAAAGAAATCAAGACTATCAATAAGCACATGAGAAAGTGTTCTAAATCCCTAATAATTAGGGAAATGCAATTAAAAACAACTCTGAGGTACCACCTTGCACCTAGCAGATTGGCTAAACTGATAGCAGGGGAGAGTAATGAATGCTGGAGGGGATGTGGCAAAATTAGGACATTAATGCATTGCTGGTGGGGTTGTGAACTGATCCAACTATTCTGGATGGCAATTTGGAACTATGCCCAAAGAGTTCTAAAAGACTACCTGCCCTTCGATCCAGCCAAAGCATTGTTGAGTTTGTACCCCAAAGAGATCATAGATAAACAGACTTGTACAAAAATATTTATAGCCACGCTTTTCGTGGTGGCAAAAAACTGGAAAATGAGGGCATACCCTTCAATTGGGGAATGGCTGAACAAATTGTGGTATATGCTGGTGATGGAATACTACTGTGCTCAAAGGAATAATAAACTGGAGGAATTCCATGTGAACTGGAAAGACCTCCAGGAATTGATGCAGAGTAAAAGGAGCAGAGCCAGAAGAACATTGTACACAGAGACCAATACACTGGTAAAATCGAGTGTAATGGACTTCTGTACTAGCAGCAATGCAATGACCCAGAACAATTCTGAGGGATTTATGGAAAATAATGCTACCCACATTCAGAGGAAGAACTGCAGGAGTGGAAACACAGAACAAAAACAAAAGCTTGAACACATGGGTTGATGCAGACATGATTGGGGGTGTAGACTTGAAATGACCGCACCAGTGCAACTATCAATAATAAGTCTTGATTGATGACACATGTTAAAACCAGTGGAAATGTGCATTGGCTATGGGGGGGAGGTAAAGGGTGGGTGAAGGGGAAAGTAAAAATATGAATCATGTAACCATGGAAATTTTTTCTAAAAAAAATAAAATATTTAAATCAAGATGGTAGAATAAGGAACATTCCAAACTCACCCAAACCTAACTCTAAACAACTATACAAGAAAAAAAATACCTCAAAAAAATTTTTGGAGTGATAGAACCAGAAGAAGACAAAGTGAAGCAGGGTTTCAGTCAATGGAAATGTAGAGGGGCAACAGGAAGGACCCATCTTGCTGGTATAAGAGTGAGAGTAGTAGAATCAACAACAGGAGAAGCAGCCTGGTAGAAGTATATGCTGAGGAGCTGGAGAAGTGACCTGGTACAAGCAAGCACTGCTAGGGAATCCTCTCACCAAAAAGAACCATACTGATGTTCAAAATGCCAGGGAGAGCTGGCAGCTGAAGAGTGGAATTTGGGTAAATCCACTGGACCTGGTACCTGGGGGAACTCCCTTAACCCCAGATGTAGAGCCAAGCCACAAAATTTAGGCAAAATCACCCAAAAAGTCCCCCAAAACAATTAAAAGACAAAGAAAAGGACTGACCCTGGAAAGCTATTTCAGCAAAAGGGAAGACCAAAATGTAAATTCAGAAGACAACAATGACAAAACAGAAACATGTAAACCCTCAAAGGCAAATGTGAAAAGATCTCAGGCCCAAAATGACTTCCTGGAAGAGCCTCAAAAGAGAATCAAAAAAGTTAATTACAAGAGACTTAGGGAAAAAATTAGAAACTAAAATGATGGGGAAAGTCAATAGCTTAGAGCAAAAACTCACCAAAAAAAAAAGATTCCTAAAAAGGAAATACAGAACCTCAAACAGGAAGATAATTTTCTTTTTTTTAAAACACTTATCTTCTGTCTTGGAGCCAATAATGTATATTGGCTCCAAGACAGAAGAGTGGTAAGGGTAGGCAATGGGGTTCAAGTGACTTGCCCAGGGTCACACAGCTGGGACATGTTTGAGGTCAGATTTGAGCCTAGGACCTCCCATCTCTAGGCCTGGCTCTCAATCCACTGAGCTACCCAGCTGCCCCCATTAACTCTCTTTTTTAAAAGGAGGCGTAACACCTCAAAGAAGAAAATGGCTCCCTGGACATCATATTGCAAGAAATTATTAAGGAGAACTGCCCTGTTATTCTTAAATAAGAGGAAGAATTAAAAATGGAAAGAATCTACTGATTACTGCTTGAAAGAAGTCCCAAATTAAAAATCCCAAGACAACTATAGCCAAATTTCAGAACTACCAGGCCAAGGAGAAAATACTCTAAGCAGCCAGGGGGAAAAAACTCATATATTATGGAGCTACAATCAGGATTACACAGGACCTAGCAGCTTCTACAATAAAAGATCAAAAGGCATGGAAAATGATATTCTACAAGGGAAAAGATCTAGGACTACAACCAAAACTTACCTACTCAACAAAACTGAACTTAATACTCAAAGAGAAGAAACACAAATTTAGTGAAATAAAGAACCTCAAAGCATTCCTGATGAAATGACCAGAGCTGAAAAGAAAATTCAGTGTTCAAATTTAATTCTCAAGAGATACATAAAAAGGTAAAAAGAGATGGGGCAGCTGGGTAGCTCAGTGGAGTGAGAGTCAGGCCTAGAGACAGGAGGTCCTAGGTTCAAACCCAGCCTCAGCCACCTCCCAGCTGTATGACCCTGGGCAAGTCACTTGACCCCCATTGCCCACCCTTACCAATCTTCCACCTATGAGACAATACACCGAAGTACAAGGGTTTAAAAAAAAAAGGTAAAAAGTGAGGGGCAGCTGGGTAGCTCAGTGGATTGAGAGCCAGGCCTAGAGATGGGAGGTCCTGGGTTCAAATCTGACCTGAGACACTTCCCAGCTATATGACCCTGGGCAAGTCACTTAATCCCCATTGCCTATCCCTTACCACTCTTCTACCTTGGAGTCAATATGTAGTATTGACTCCAAGGCAGAAGGTAAGGGTTATTTTTTTTTAAAAAAAGGTAAAAAGAAAAGAAAAAACTCAAGGGGCTCAATGCAGTTAAACTGATCACATTGTTATGTGGGAAAGTGCTAATTATGATACTTAAGATACCTATGATACAAAAGATACTTAAGGTACTTAAGAGAATCAAGAGAAACAATGAGGTTAAACTGATTAAATCACTATATACATAATAACTAAGATACTTATGATATCTATGATACTTGAAGTACCTAAGGTATGTGTCTTCTTTCACAGCATGACAAATATGGAAAATTATATTATATTATAGCATATGTACATTCTATATAATATTAACTGCCATCTTGGGAAAGGGGTAGAGATGAGAGGGAAGGAGAGAACATGCATTGCAAAATGTCAGAAAACTATAATTGAATTTTGTACCAACATGTAATCTGAAAAAAAAAGAAAAAAGCTTTTAAGAAAAACTAAACCTAGTCTGAATAGAATAGATGTTTCCTTTCCAACATACCACTACTGGTTAAGGACCTATATATCTTCTCAAAGACTTTTATACCACATCAAAATGGGCCTAGGGATATTAATGAACAATCCTGATGTTGAGGATTCTACTTTAAGAAGTACTGGAGGAGGAAAAGAAAAACCAAAGAAGGCAAAAATGGCAAGTAATGCAATGTCCCCCTGAAGAAGTCACCAATATGTCATGATTAGCAGGCTTTCATTTAGTTGTTGATAATTTGCCATTCATCTTTTGAGAAATGTTTGTTCATATTTTTAATCACTTTTTCACTGCTGAATGGCTCCTTAATTTGCTTATGATGTCACCATTATATCTCAGTCATGTGTCCATTCAGAGTTCTCCTTAGTATTTGGTATAAGATGGTGATATATCTAATTTCTGCAGTATTGCTTTCTACTTTACCAGAAGTTTCTGACAAATAATGAGTTCCCTATTATAGTAAATAAGGTCTCTGGGTTTATTGAACCCTATGCTGCACTTGAGGTGTATTCGATGTTCATCTCTCAGACTGGCTAAATCAAGTTAAATGTAAGCTACAAGCTTCAAATGCAACCAGAAAAACAGTAAGTAAAGACTTAATCAATGCTTGGAGTGTGATTTTAGAAATATATGATGCATCTCTGAGATTTATAGTAGGAATTTAGTCCCAGGTAAGAGTCAGTGTATGTAACCAGATTAAGAATTTAGTCACAGGCCAATACCCGATTTATAATTTTAAGTGTGTGTATTGTTGAAGTAATTTCAAGTGTGTATGTGATATCATATTAATCTTAAGTAAGTTACTATGTTAATTCTAAGTGTGTCCTCCTGGATGTCTGAGTGCCTTTTTTAAGGACCATAATGCTCACCTCCTGGCATGTGGAAGGGACTAGAAAATATGCTCTAAAAATTGGCTGCTTCACCTAACCCTGGACTGCTTACCATGGAAAACCTCCATCTGCCCTATCTTGTGGTCAAAATACACACATACAAACACACACACACACACACACACACACACACACACACACACACACACTGTACAAAACTTTTATGAAGATGACTCCAGTCACCATCGGTACATGAGATATGTGCCAATAGACTTGAATGACAAACAGCTCTTATTGCAAGAGAAGTTGGCAGTTATCCAAATCCAAATAGCAGCCCTGAGTAAAACAAGGTTGGCAATTGAAGACCAGTTTATGGAAGTCATAGATGGATACATGTTTTTCTGGAGTGGTTGCCAGGATAAGGAATGTCATGAACCTGGTGTAAATTTTACAATTAAACCTAATCCAATTAACAAATTTGTTTGCCTCACAAAAGAAGCAGATAACAGACCCATGACAATGAGTTTGCCACCTACAGGAAAGTACCACACCATCATCATCAGTGTGTACGCTTCCACCATGATGAACCTTGATGAGGTCAAAGAAAAATTCTATGAAGACCCAGAGAGTCTCATCTTCAATGTGTCAAAAGAGGACATGCTAGTAATTCTGGGTGACTTTAATACTGGAGAAGGCACAGACTATCAAACATGGAAGGGAGTTCTTTGGAGAAATGGAGTCAGAAATAGCAACAACATTCATTTATTACTGAAGACTTGTGAGACTCATGACTTTCTCATCACTATAACTGTCTTCCATTTACCTAACGGCAATAACACTCCATGCATGCACCCTTGCAGCAAAAATTAACATTTAATGGACAATGTCATTGTAAAGAGAAGAGACTGAAATGTGAGAGAGATTATGTGATTCAGAGTGCTGGATCATCAACATCCTCTCCAAGCTATACAATCACAATCAACAAAAGCATCGGACCCAGGCAAGACAACTATTAGATAACAATGTCAACAGATTAGAGTGCTTCTTCCAGCAGAGTCTGTTGAAGGGGAAGCTGAGCCAACAATCCACTGGCAACAATGGAACTGAAAAGGAATGGTCAGCTTCCTTTGATTTGGTATGCACGACTGCATTTACTCATGTGGGCCAGAACATTTGTAAACATCAATATTGGTTTGATGAAAATGACAGGGTAATTCAGAAGCTACTAAATGAAAAAAAAATTACTCCACAGGGTTTACCAGTAGGATAGTGCATCAATCTCTAAGAAGTCAGCATTTAAGTCTATCAAAAATAAAATACAAACAATGCTTAGAGAGATGGGGAATTTGTGTCTAAATAAGAAAGATGAAATTCAGTTTTACTTTGGTAGTAACAACCCAAAGTACTTCTGTGATGCCTTGAAGGCTATTAATGGACATCTTGGTTACTCGGTATTGATGGAACCACACTGACAATAATTAAGGATATGATACTGGAGTGATGGGCTAAACACTTCCATAGTGTTCTCAACAGACTTTCATCAACCAATGCTGAAGCCACGGACAGTATACCTCAAATTGAAGTCAATCCCTCTCTAGCTGAACTTCCAGTTGAAGAAGAGGTTTTGACAACTTTGT
The DNA here is from genome assembly GCF_016433145.1 of Gracilinanus agilis. Classification (NCBI taxonomy): domain Eukaryota; kingdom Metazoa; phylum Chordata; class Mammalia; order Didelphimorphia; family Didelphidae; genus Gracilinanus; species Gracilinanus agilis. Next base: position 409,935,651 of record NC_058132.1, on the reverse strand, counting down.
GTGGCAAAGCACCTGGTACTGATTCCATTCCAGAAGAGATATACAAGGCAAGGGCTCCACTGCTCATACAAAAGCTGAATAAAATCTTCTGCATTTTATGGCAAGAGTAGGTTATTCCCCAGGAGTTCCAGAATACCACTGTCCACCTCTAGAAAGGAAAAGGAAATGGGTTATTCTGTGACAATCACAGGGAGCTTTCTTTATTAGTCATTGCTGGCAAGGTTCTTGCCAGAGCCCTTAATTGCCAGAGTCCAGCTGATCCTCCAGCTGGAAGATGACTGTCTACATGAGGGTCAGTGTGGTTTCAGAAAGGGCTGAGCAACAATGGATATGGTGTTTGCTTCCTTACAACTCCAGAAAAAATGTCAGGAGCACACCAGAGATCTGTACTCAGCATTGTCAATCTGACCAAAGCCTTAGATACTCTTGAGGGCTCATGAAAGATAATGGTAAAATGTGGTTGTTCAGAGTTCATCAGTACTGATGGTACACTTCTCCAGTTTCTGGATAATAGACAATGTCCTCATGCTTTCTCAGTCACCACAGAATGAAACAGAGCTCTATGCTTGCTCTCATGTTTTTTAGCATGATTTTTTCATAGTTTTCAGTAATGTTGTTGTACATCTTCAACAGTGGCATCAAGTTCAGCTACTACACTTTGATGGTAAATTATTTAATTTATTTAAGCCAAGTAATTTAAGCAAGGTTGAAGCATGACTTTTTGTTTGCAGATGATTATGCACTCAGTGCAGTCTCTAAGGTTAAGATGCAAGAGAGTATGAATTGGTTCTTCGCTGGTTGTGCTCATTTTGACTTGACAATTAACACCAGGAAAAGAGGTTCTCCACCAGCCAGCACCATACCATCCACACATGGAACCTCAGTTACAGCAAATGAAGAAATCTTGAATCCTATGGATAAGTTCACTTATATTGGCAGTACAGTTTCTAAGGATGTGCACATAGATGATGCACACATTGCCACAGCTAGCTCAATGTTTGGGAGGTTCTGAAGGAGAATGTTAGAGAGAAGAGGTATTGGGCTGCCTACCACACTGAAGAACTACAGAGCCATTGTGTTGACCCCATTTTTGTATACCTGTGAAACTTAGACAGTATATCAGTGCCATGCCAAGAAATTGAACTGCCTTCATTTGAATTGTTTGGGGAACATTCTAGAGATCACCTAGCAAAATAAGATACCAGATACTGAGGTCCCTTCTTAAGCTGAACTGCCAAATATTTAGAACCTACTGCAAAGAGTTCAACTCAGATGAGCTGGCCATGTTTGAATGTCAAAAGCAAGTTTGCCTAAAAAACTATTTTACAGCAAACTCACATAAAGTAAGCTATCACAGAGAGGTCAAATGAAGCAATACACGCACATTCTCAGGGTCTCTAAAGAACTTTGATATCCATTGTGAGGCATAGCATATGTTGGCACAAGACCTTCCAGCAGACCATGTCCACCTGAGAATTGTAGTAGCCCAAAAAAAACTTGAGCTATGAAAATTTAGAGATGTCTTCATCCCAAATATTCATATAGTTATTTGTGCCTAAACTATGATAGAGCCTTCTGATCTCATATTGATTCACATATTGATTTTTATCCCCAAACCATCCTTTAAAAACCTAAATTCTACATCAATCAGTCACAGTCAGACACACTGTACATTGACCCTGACATAGTGGTGTCATTTTGGTCCTCTGAGTATGAAGGACAAGAACCAACCAATCTAAAACATTCCATTGTTCAATCTATTTTTTAAACAAGAACCAAATCATGTAAGTAATTGCTGTTTTATAGAATGGTTTGATATCTTGTATTAAGATTCCCTTCATGGCACTTTTTTTTCATTATTATCTTTGAAATCTTGCCCTTTTTTTTCTCTAGCTGAATTTTTTTTTCTTTCTAGCTCTATAAAGCAATGTTTTAGCAATTTGATTGCTATAGCACTGAATAAATAAATTAATTTAAATAATATCACTTTATTATGCTGATTCAACTTTCTAGGAGCAAGTTCTCCAACTAATTAGTTTTAGTTCTATCTTATTTCTGCAAAGAATGTTTCTTTTTATTATTTTACCTTATTGTTATAACTACCATTTTTAGGCTTACGTTAGACAACCTGTCTCCTTGGATTACCCCACATCTTAATGGAAGGGTCTCTAATATTTCTTCATGACATATAATACTTCCTCTTGGTTTTAGAGAGCAATCACTTACTATATTAACAAAAGATCCTTTCATTCCTATACTTTATAACATTTTTAACAGAAACAAATGTTGAATTTTTTTAAAAGCCTTTTCTGCATTTATGGATATAATCATGATTTTTATTATTACTTATTCTATATTATTAATATGTTTTATAGCTTTACCTATATTGAATTAACCCTGCATTCTTGGTATAAATCCAACTTGGTTATTGAGTATAATTTTTCTAATATATTGCTAAAGTATATTTGTGAAATTTTACTTAAAATTTTTGCATCAATGGTGATGGCTTATTAGGGATAATGTTTTACAGTTTTCTTTTTCTGCTTTGTCTTTCCCCACTTTAGACATCAAAATTTGATTTCTATCATAAAGAGAGGTTAGAAGTGTGCTTATTTTCTCCCATTATTGAAAACAGTTTATATAATATTGGAATTAATTATTCTTTGAGCATTTGTTGGAATTCACTCATAAATCCATCTGGTCCTGGAGGTTTTTTTTCCCCTTTGGGACTTCACTTATGGCTTGTTTGATTTCTTTTTTTCTGATACTGAATTGTTTAAGTAATCTCTTTTCTCTTTTAATCTGTGCATTTTATGTTTCTGTAAGTATTCATTGACTGTCTTTCAGTTATTAATTTATTTAACAAATAATTAAACAAAATACTTTCTGGTAACTTCCTCTATTCCTTTTTAGTAATGTTCTCCTTTTTCATTTTTGATATGAACATTTGATTTTCCTATTTTAAAAAATAGACTAGCTGTTTATCTATTCTATAAATATCCTGCCCTCTAAAAAAACCTAACTTCAACATTTATTTATCAGTTTGGGAGTGGGGAGGTGTCACAACTTTAATTTTGTTAATTTTGCTTTTATTAAAATGAAATTAATATAATTAAAATATAATTATATGTAATATAATTAAAAGATAAAATTAATATCTTCTTTAGTTTTCAAAATTTCTGCTTGGTTTCTAAGTTTGATGGTTATAATTTGTTATCATTCAGTGCTTTTTAGTTACATGTTCAATTAATTGATTTGTTCTTTTTTTATTTAAAAATCATTTTGAAATAGAAAATTCTCCCTAAGCATTATTTTTTTAAAATCTTTACCTTCTATCTTAGAACAAGTACTAAGTATCAGTTCCAAAGAAGAGAAAGGTAAGGACTGGGCAATTGGGGTTAAATGACTTGCCCAGGGTCACACAGCTAGGAAGTGCCTGATGCCAGATTTAAACCTAGGACTATCTCTAGGCCTGGCTCTCTAGACACTGAGTCACTTAGCTGCCCCTTCACTATAGACTGTTTTCATTGTAGTTCATATATGTTGATATCTTGTCTCATTATTGTCATTTTAATGAAATTTTTGATTGTTTTAATAATTTGTTCTTCAACTAATTCTTTAGAATTATATTACTTAATTTCCAATTACTTTTTTAGTATTTTCTTCAGAGGTCCTTTGTTGAATAAAATTTTTAATGCATTGTGATTATTAAATTGTGTTTAACATTTATTTTTTCTACATTTTTCACAAAGCCTATTTTCATATGGTTGATTTTTATAAAGACATTATATACCATTGCTTCTCACTTAAAAAAAAACTTACTTCTCTCTTAGAATTGATCCCAAGTATTCATTTCAAGGCAGAAGGATGGTAAGAGTTAGGCAATTGTAGTGAAGTGACTTGCCTAGGATTATCCATTGAGGAAGTGTCTGAGGCTAGATTTGACCTCAATACCTCCATTTTCAAGTCCTGGTGCTCTTTCCACTAAGCCACCTAGTTGTTCTACTTCTCACCTTTTTCATAGGTTTCTGATAGATATAGTACTGGGACAAGTTGCATTTCCTGCCATTATTCCTTTGTAATCAATGTTCTATGGACTATTGTTAAACAAGTCAATGAAATGACTCCTTTTTGTAGTTGAATGAATGCATTTGAATATAACTTCTTCTCTCTAAGTTTATTGAAGACCTCCTTGTTACAATTCCACTAGTATACAAGAGAATAGGGATAATAAAGACCTTATCTTGTTCACATATAATTTTGATTCCCTGGGCCAGGTACCTATACTTTTTTGTTTTTTTTTTTTCAGGGGTCTATGCTTTGGATAGTTTTCATTCTATGTAGCTTATAGATTATTAGTATTTGAGTTGGTAATAATTATTTAATTTTGCTCTTAAATTTTTGCAAATTTTATTCAGGCAATTGTAGACAATAGTTAAATCTGTGATAATGTTCTGACTATAGTACAGTTTATTAATTTAGTTCTCCAGAATACTTTAAGGTTTGTATTTGTGCCATGGAGATTTGTCACCTGTCAATCCTTGAAAGACAGCAAGTTTCTGATATATAATTTTAGTCTTACTAAGTATTTAGTAGGTACTAAATTTTTCAGCCTGCAGTAATGTGTTGCACAATCTCCATCATATTCTTTCATCTTCTTCAAGAGATACTAGCACCTTCTTCTTTAAGAATACCTGTAAGGGAGAAAAAGGTTTTATGGGTTCAATATATTAAAAGTGGTCACCAGGAGAAATTTCCCCAATTAAGGAATAATCTCAAGTCAAAATTGACTTTTATGTAAGTTTATTTACAAGTGGGGGAGAGGGGAAGTACAGAGATAAGAATCTATCCCACTGATTAGTCCAGATAGATCTTAACCCTTAACTGAGAGTTAAAGGGTCTGAGGCCCGGAGGTGAATGGAGCAAACTTCACTCACAGAGTCTATAAAAGGAAGTTTCACAACAGAAGTTCAGGAAGATTCAGTTTTTAAACTCACCATGTGGAACAGTCTCGGTCACGAACCAGCAAAGCTCCCTCGGGTCTCCTTCACCATACCAGTCGCAGCCTCACTCCCCTTCCTTTTTGGAAAGGGTCACATATATGTCACTTCCAGTGCCTTCCCTTAGCCTGCGTGACCAATCACAATAGATGCTTTCTCATAGAAAGCAAAGGGGGCAGTGCGGCAATTCTGATTCCTTACTCACTCTAGCACACATGGGTTAGGATCTCCCAGAATTGGAAGGTGCTCTTCACCTTTGGTGATTAAATCTAAAGATGGGCAGTGTAGACTTAATCTAATTATCGCAATCCCCCCTGTGATCATTTGGGAGACTGGCCTCCCCAATTGATCATTTGATAAAATCATCTTGTACCCCTAAAGTTCTAACTATAATAATTAGAGATAAGAGGTAAGTTGAAGAGATAGAAAGAGAGAGAGCAAAACCAATATTTTGCTAGGCGCATTGACAAAAAGCCTATTAGGGGGCAATCCCCTTTGGCAGAATAGTTTACAATTCAAGTAATTGATACCTTCCATTTACTCTCTATATCTGTATAAATCTATTTGTTTTCATGATTGTTTCCCCCATTAGAATGTAAGCTTCTCAAAAGTAAAGATTATTTTTTTGCCTTTATTCATATACCCAGCATTTAGCACAGTGCCTGGAATATACTGCATTTCATAAAAATTGGGAGATCAAGTGATTTTCTGCATTGACCTCTAAATCTGGGCACCTAAAGAATGACCCTTCTGCAATTTCTGGTGGCAAGGACTCAGAACTCAATTGCCATCTTGATTATACACTTGGATCTTAAGAGTATCCTAGGCTCTACTCAGAAATAAGTCACTTTTAGATAGTTAAAAAAAATGAAGCATACCTATTTATCAGGCTTTAAAATTTACATAAAGAAGTGATATCTGCTTATTCCAAAAAGATTTATGGAGTTTTTGACCAGTTTTTCATGTGCTCCAAGAATGTCTATCAATTTTCATCTTTTTTTGAAGTGCTAATCTTTTAATAGCTACCTTAGGATAATGGGTCATATATTTTGTTTTCATGTGTTTTTTTGTTAAGGATATTAAATGTTTCAGTCCATTTAACAATTCTAAAAGTTTGCATAAGATTGGAATAATTGTATATGATTAACAAAGACTTATCTTTCCTACTGGAAGCAAAAGAGAGAGAGAGAGAGAGAGAGAGAGAGAGAGAGAGAGAGAGAGAGAGAGAGAGAGAGACTGTCTCTTATACACA
>NC_058132.1:409908062-409929007 GCF_016433145.1 Gracilinanus agilis | reverse complement strand
GAGAGAGAGAGAGAGAGAGAGAGAGAGAGAGAGAGAGAGAGAGAGAGAGAATGCAATCTCATCCAATGGGAAATTCCCCAAAATCTTTGGGGAAACAAGTTGGGAATTTGGGACATTTTGAGATGCTGGCTTCTCTACATTTCTGTTGATCCCAAAGTCTTTTCTCTCTGCAGAAATGATTTTAAGAAGAAGCTGGGTCCATATGGATCCTCTCTCTCAAATCAGGAAGGAAGAAAATTTTCTGCTCCAAGGCTTTTTTGCCAACCTCTCCCCTCATCTAGGCTCAGCATGGAGTCACCAATCTCTCCACTACTAAGGAAAGTATTATGCAAATGTTCCAGGCTTAAAGCCAAAATTATGTTAGTATTGAGTAGGTGTTAATTGCTTTAAAAGTTTTCTTCCCACTCAGCTTTGATTTCAATGTCTCTTTACATACCCAGTCAGAGCCTTCTTCATATTTTTCTGAGTGAGGTGTCTTACCTACTAGGAGACCAATGCTTTTGTGTTTGCCCCCTTTATTCAGTTGGTTCAATGTGATCTCCAGATTCAAGCTTACAACATTTTACCTCTTTCTTTGATGCATTTTGAATGTATTACTGACATCTGACATTTTTATATCATTGGAGAAACATTTCACTAGCTGTAGGAGCTAGTTAATTTGTTTTTCACTAGAGCAATATAGTTTGATACACATCAAATGGTTTTAGTAAGATGCTTTGATTCAAAGCTCTTTTTTAGTTTAGAAGCCTTACCTAACTCTGTTTAGAAGAGATGATACAACAGTAAGGTCAGGCTGATCCATAGTGGGCTTAAACTGTAAAATGCTGTGTTTTATAGAAATAATATTTAACATTATTGTGTTGGAAGTATTAGTATTAATACTATGAATAGTGATGAGTATGTTATTAATTTAATTGTTTTCTCCATTCTTCATCACTTCATGTCTTCTCACATTTGTTTTAACCATTGTTGCCATTTCTTATGGTCCGGTAATATTCCATTACATTACTATATTGCAATTTTTTCAACCATTCCCCAGTCATTGGACAAATGATTTATTTGTAATTTTACTATGTTAATGATGCTATAAATATTTTATACAAATAAGTCTATTTTTCTTTCAAGTTATTTTGTAACATTTAATTGTTTATTGAAACAATATTTTATTATCTTCCTATGGTAATTGCATCAAGATTAAGAATAGGTTTTCAAGAGGGAATGTTCTAGAGTAAATCTCAGTGACTTTGCTTTAAACTAATTGTGTTTCTTCACTGTTTTTTGACAAGTAAAATGGAGATTTCAGGACCTATAAATTTAGGACTGTACGTCAAGAAAATATTTTGAACCTGGAATAATTGTCTTCCAGGAAACTCAACCTGTGAATATGAATTGGGAGAAATCTAAAGAACTCAGTTTTTATGGGGATTTGGCATATGTGTAGATTTCACTGGTTTTCTCAGCTGATGGAAACTCTACACATGGAAGATGCCAGGGAACTTGCTTCCAGGATGATCATGAGGACATGTAAGTAAATGCCTTGAAGAGATTGGAGTATGTGCAGACTTTCTGTAACAAAGTCTGGTCAGCTAATCCAGTATTGAAGATGACGCTCTTTGAATAGCTAAAAGAGGCAGTCAGAAAAGTCTATCAGCTTCAACTTCTTCCCTTTTGCTTCATTTGGTGACTTTTCTCCCAACATCCTAGAAATCATGCAGTAAAAGAAAGGTCTTGGGACCTTCTCCTATCTGAGGTTAAATGGTCCTGAAAAGCAGGATTCAGTCCTTCTACTAAGTTTGTTCATTTCCATTCCTAATGAAGGGAATGGAGTCTTCCCAAATCCAGGCCAAGAATTCTATCCACTGTGTCACCTAACTACTCATAGTGGGCATCCAGTCGAGATTAAATTGCATGAATCCATAGAAGATGACGTGAACATGGTTTGGCCACCACCTCCATAAGTCCTCAGCAGTGCAGGAATAGGAAGAGAGAAAGCAGACACTACTGCAATCAAGGGTTGAACATTAAGAACACATGCATCCAAAGGGAAGAAGGGAGACAATTTGGATCATATAACTTGGGAAAATTTGTGTAGAAATTTGTTATTGCATATTATTGGTACAAATAAATAAATAAAATTTTTAAAGAACACATGCATCCAGGAGAGAATCTTATTACAGTGCTTTTGCTGTGGTTAACTATAGAGGGAAGACTGCAAAGAAAGGAAAGAGAGATGGATTAGAATAGGGACAGAAAATTATCAGTAAATTAAACTGGTACAATTCAGATGAACAGAATGAAACCATATCTGATACAACACTTATCAACAATGTGTTTATGTTCTATTCCCCTTCTAGACTGCAAAAGAGCAAGAGCAGGAACTCCATCCTACCTGATCTTTGTTAAGCATCTGAAGACTTCTGATACATGGGCAACTGGAAAGCTACTGGCTGTGATTAAATTATATTAAGTTTATTGTTATATCCTTTTATTGATTAGGCCAGCATCGTAACTGATAAAGTGACCTCTTCAGCTCTGGTTTGGAGGTTATCATTTCTATGCATTTAACTCAGAGATCACTATATCCATTCCTACTCTTTCCCTCAAGCTTCAGTCCTGCAGAACCAATTGCCTGTTGGACACCTCAAAACTAGATTTCCTGGAGGAGTCACAAACTTAAAATTTCCAAAACTGATCTCATTATCTTTCCTTTCAAACTTCCCCTCTTTGAAACTTCCCAATTCCTGTCATAGACACCACTGTTCTAGTTGTCCAGATTCATAATCTAAGTATTAATCCTCTACTCTTCATTCTCTCTCACTCTACATGTCTAATTAGTTGCCAAATATTGCTCTTTCTATCTCTATAACTTCTCTTACATCTCACCACTTCCCTTGGTCACATAGCTTCCATCTTAGTTCTTACTCTCATCACCTCTCATTTAGATCACTTCAATAGACTCCATTGTCTCCATATCTCAAGTATTTCCCCATTCTAAAGCCAAAGTGATATTCCTTATGTGCCTATCTATGTTATACTCCTGTTCAATCTACTCCAGGGGCTACTTATCACTTATTGCATAAAATACAAATTCTTCTGTTTAGCTTTTAAATCCTTTCACAACCTGACCCCAGTCAAGCTGTCCAGCCTCATTAGAAATTACTCCCTTTCCTAAACTCTATGATGCAATCATATTAGCCTTTCATATGATGTTCTACCTGCGCTCTCCATCCCTTTGCACTGACCATTCCCTTTTCTAGTAATGAATCACCAGGGAGGACTAGAACCTTTGGTGTGAGGGCTTGCCAACCCTTTTCAGGGCTGCTCATTCGCCTTTGCTGTCCACCTTTCATCCAGCTCTTGCTTGTGGCTCAGAAAAGCTGCTTCACCCTGGTAAACCATTTCAGCAACAGGGCTAAACCAGGTCTAAAGTAAACAACAGGCCTTAGACCTACCAGTGAGTTAAGGGTAATGTGTCCCCAAGCATGTGAAAACTTCCTCTGGTGGAATGAGAAGATGAGAACAATTTGTTCCAATGAACATGAAGGTGGCTGAAGCAGGCTCAAGGAGTACTTAGAGTCTGGTCAGACACTGAAGAAGCCAAAGTCATGTACTATATACTGGATTTTTGTCTTACCACTGGACTTTGATGCCTCTCCAAAAATAAAGCTGATGATTTTGTGCAACTCTACCTCACTTAAATCCATTTTACTTTTGTGATGTCATTAGTCCTCTTCAAAACAAGGGACAAACAACACTCAAAGGATTTTTCTCTACCTTCAAGTTCCAGTTCATCTGCTAGTGCCTTCCCTTCCAAAATACCTTGAATTTAATTACTTTTATTTCTTTTTGTAATGTTGATATGTGTGTGTACATGCTTGTTTGTATAGTTATTATCTTCTCCATTAGAATGTAAACCTTATTTGAAGGTATTGTTTCATTTGTTATATTTGTATTCTCCAAGCCTAGCACAGTGAATAAATAACACATAGCAGGCAATTACTGATATGTTTATTAACAGGGCAAAGTGTCTCCCTATGTTTGTATAGGACCCAGTGCCTAGCATCGTGTTCTGTTGAATTCCTTCTATAATTCTGGTACACATTGTGTGTGGACCCTGAAACTGTGGAGATGGGATTGATTCTCCCCTTGCCTACTTTTGAATTAATCAACCAAAGTTTGAACACCTCTACTTGACACTAGGTGGGGGAGTCCGCAAGTCACTTAGAGAGCTCCACTCTTTCAGCTCAGTCGGGAACTTGTGAATCCTTTGATAAGAGTTTACACACTCATAGGACAAGAGGTGGAACCTACAAACACTGCCCCTGTGGGCAGTGCTAAGAAAATTTAAAGACTGCAATTGGTCCCTGTAAAGTGGAGGAAGGGACAGGAAGGGATGTGTTATGATTAAAAATGATGAGGGCCGAGATCAAAAGGAAGAATAGTATTTTAATAAAAGCCATGCTGATAGAGCTAAACTGACCATGCGTCTGTAAGAAACCTATTCCAACATCACACCTTCACCATTTACCTTTCCTCTCTCTGCGAGCTCAGGTAGCTAAAGAGTCAGTTCAAAGTCACTTCCCCCCTATTTAAAACAGTCCCTCACCTTGAATACGTAATCCAAAACAGGAAACCCATTGGACCACGGGAAATGTAGTTTTAAGGACCCCCACAGGTCCACAGAAGTTTGTCAAACACTATATTGAGGTTCAATCCTTCCAAATAGAACCCCAGGTGATTTTAACTAACACAGATGTAAAAAAAAGGACTATAAAAGATGACGAACTTCCTATGCAAGAGTTCTTCATCCTGAATTTTCAGGTTGAAGGAGCTTAGACTGGGACTGCAGCTCTTGGACTGCTTCTAATAAGACTCCTGGATCTTCTCTCTTTGGATCTTCTCCTAGTAAGTAAAAAGCTGACCTTCCTTTCCTGGCTTCTGGAGAGATTAGTTCCAGAGAGTCCTCCCCTTCTTGGAGGAGACCAGGTTGAACCCTTGCTTAATTCAACACCAAGTCCTCCAGTTGAGGAGTTAATGAGCCCTGCATGGGTTGAGTCGGGGACCAGAGCAAATTTAGGGTGATAAGCTAAACTTCTTACTCTACTCTCACTTTCATTTCTCTACTTTCATTCTCTCCACCTTTCTTGTAAATAAAAGCTGCTAAAAGTCATTTTGACTTGGGCTGTATTAATTTTAAAATCAGCAACCATAGTATTATCTTTAAATTCTCATATATTTTAGTCAAACCCTTAATTAAATTCCTTACAAAACCACAAAACTATATTTACACAGAAATCTATGAGTACTCCCTTGCACCACAAAGATGATTCAAGAAGAAAAGCCTCAAGACTAACAGGTACTGATGTCATGATATACCCTCCAGTCCCAATTAGTCCCTTCTTCTCTTCATGATATAGACTCCCTAGTAACTTACCAACTGTCCTTCTTTACCACAATATTTTTTCACTCCTAAATATAAGTTTATAGACTAGGAAGAGAAATTAATTTAATGCTTAATGATATAAGTTTAGGTTTCAGTTCTGTTAGGTACTTACAAGCTTGGCTAAGTTACTTCACATCTTTAGACTCAGTTTACTCATCAATAAAATTAGTGTTTGGACTAGTTAGGTGATCTCTCTGGTCTCTTTTAGCTATAAATCATCACTATTACTACCATATTATGATATGTTCCTTTTCTGCTCTTTTGCATCCTTAAAAACTTTACAGGACATGGGTTGATACAGACATAATTGGGGATGTAGACCCAAAACGACCACACCAATGCAACCATCAATAATATGTAAATAAGTCTTGATTGATCACACATGTTATAACCAGCAGAAATGTGTGTTGGATATGGGGGGCGGGGAGGGTGAAGGGGAAAGTGTAACCATGGAAAATTTTTCTAAAAAAATAAAATATTTAAATCTAAAAAAAAAACTTGTAACCATGGAAAATTTTTCTAAAAAAATAAAATATTTAAATCTAAAAAAAAACTTTATAGGAAATATCAATGCAATTAATTAACCAGTTAATCAATAAATATATATTAAGCATTTAATTCTGTTCCAGACTTTGGGGATAGGAATAAAAGTGTATGCTAGTTCTTGCCATTAAGCATGGAGAAGATGGTGGAAAGGAAGGCATCTGAAATTTACAATTTTGCAAATTTGTTATAATTAAATACAGAATTTGAAAAGGGCTAGCCACTTGACTTCATTGGTATAGGGCAGAGGTGCCAAATATGGGGCCCCCAAGTTGCATTGCAGACTGTAACACCACCACTCACACTACAATAAAATTGGGAATAATTAACAAAATAAATAAAAATACAATAGAATGTAGATAATGTTAATATGTGATGTTCTGAGTCAACATGTCCCAATAGGAATCCATACGTACAGTGTAGTGGCCCTGATTCTTTTTGAGTTTGACACTACTGGTACAGGGAAACTACTTCCACTAATGCAAGTTCCCTTCTCTGCAATTTATAATCATTGAGTTGCCTGGGACATTGAAAGGTTAAACTATGTACCCAAGGTCAAACATTTAGCAAATGTCAGAGGCAGGATTTGAACCCAGATGGACCAGATCTCCATCTACTATTCCATTTTGGTTCTCAAGTAAAGAATATGTAGAGGAGATGGGGGAAGAGAGCTAGCTCAGTAGATTGAGAACCTAGGTTCAATTCTGGCCTCAGACACTTTCTAGCTGTGTGACCCTGGGTAAGTCATTTAAACCCTCACTGCCTAGCCCTTACTGTTATTCTGACTTGGAAACAATATGCAATATTGATTCTAAAATGAAAGGTAAGGGTTTTTAAAAGAAAGAAAGAATATATGGGGGATGGGAAGCAACTCGGAGGTTCTGTGGATGAGCCAGGCCTGGAGACAAGATGTTCTGGGTTCAAATTTGACCTCAGATACTTCCTAATGATGTGACCCTGAGCATCTCATTTTACCACCAGTGTCTGGCCCTTACCACTCCTCTAACATTGGAAAGAACACTTAGAATTGATTCTAAGACAGAAAATAAGAGTTAAAAAAAGGAGAGATAGAGGCAAGTGATGAGGATCTTGACTAGGATGGTTGTAGTAGAGAGAGAAATAAGGGGATACCTACAAGAGATAATAATATATGACTTCTACTATATGCCAGACACTGTGCCAAATCTTTGCAATTATTATTTCTTTTGATCCTCACAATCACCCCCAGGAGGTAGGTGCTATTATTATCCCCATTTTATAGATGAGGAAACAAGAGTGAAATCACACAGCTACTGTGTGTATCTGAGGTTGGATTTGAATTCGTCTCCTTGACTCCAGGCCCAGGGCCACCTGAGAGATATTGAAGAGTCGTAGAACCAGCAAGACTTGGCAACTGATTATCAAGGGTTACTCCTGGGTAAGTAGAGGAAAAGTGATGCCCTTGACAGAGACAACAAAGCTATAAGAAGGGATGATGGGCTTAGAAAGAAAGCTCACGTGTGCTCTTTTGGACATGCTGAGTTTAAGATGCCGATGGCACATCCAGGGAGCAGTGTTTTTCAAACACTATCAAGATAGCGTCCTGGAGCTCTTGAGAGAAATGAGGCTTGGATATGAAGATCTGGCAGTCAATTTCTGTATATATTTGATAGCTGAATTCAAAGGAGTTGATAAGGTCAACAAGAGAGTTTATAGGGAGACAAAAGGAGAGAGCCTAATGCCTATGCTCAAAGCAAGCATTCTCTAGGATATAAATGATACCCCCTATGTTCCTGTCTACAACCCAAGCCCTTCAGTGTCCTGATGTCCACTTATAATAATAAAGACAATCATCAAGAACATAAAAACTAAATAAAAATTATTAAATGGAAAAAAAGAACATAAAAACTTACCTTTTCTTTGGGGAGTTTATTTTTCAACCCTTAGAGAATTATTCCATGGATCCTGACCCCCCCACCCCATTTCCTCAACTTTTCAAAATTTTACACACATATTATTTAAGCTTGCACTTCTTGCATTCAAGAACTTAAAATCTATGACGGAGAGGATTTTTCCCCTCTTTTCCTCCCCCAAAAGTTAGTTCTTCATTAATAAAAGAGCACTCACTAGTAAGTTAGCAAATACATAATACACAACCTAATTGTTGCAAATATCTATTTTCATGGATTATGCTGAGCAACACAAATATTTGAGCCCTTAAAATAGGAAGTGCTCTTAAACAAGTAGGTTTGACCAAAGACTATGGTAGTTTAAAAAATGCCACCGGATTTAGGGGATAATCTTTAGCTTTCATGCTCTGCCAAAGAGAGAGAATTAAGTCTGTAGATTGCCAGACTTGATAGAAGTCACGTCTTAAGTAAACAACTGTTAGATCTGCATAGCGTTGTTTTGCCATTACTTGCACTTTTCCCACAGTTCAAACTATAATCTTCCCCAAAAAATTTAAAGACTTTTCTTAACTTTAACGTGAAGATTTCAATCTCCCTTGCCTTCACTATTGCAAGCCAAATTTAAAATATGAAAAACATAGAATTGTACTTCCAGATTATAAACCATGTTTAGAAGCAGTAATTATTTAAGCCTTTTGGTACTGGTTTATTTTTTTTTAATTATTTTAAAAAGGAAAGAAAGAGGGAGAGGAGAGGAGAGAAGAGAATGAGAGGAAAATAGATAAATGAAACAGACTAGACAAAGAAGAATGAGAAATTATTGCACTCAGCAACCCAGAGTTTGATTAGCCCAAAAATATATTACTTCAAAGATTAATATGTTCTTTGACACAGAAACTCCATTCACAAACATATATCACATGGCAGTCAAGAACAAAAAGAAAGGTTTCATATACATCAAAGTATTTACAGCAATGTTTTTGATTTTGGGGGGTGGGGTTTAATAGCAAAGAACTGGAAACAAAGTAGTTGCTTACCTTTGGAGGAATGCTAAGTAAATTATGAGATATAAAAATATTGGAATATTTCTATGCTGTAAGAAAAAACAAATATAATTAATGCAAAGAAGTATGGAAAGATTTATATGAACTGATGCAAAGGAAATAGAATCAAGAAAATAATATACACAGTGACTATAATAAGAAGAGTGGAAAGAACAACAACAACAATAGCTTAATATTTATAATGTGCTTTGAAGTTAATGTTAATGTTAATAAAGGTAATAAAAAGCATTTTATAAATGTAATCTCTTTTAAGACTCTCAAGAACACAGTAGATATCTTAATTTTTGATAAGAAAACTGAGATGGAGAAATATTAAATGACTTGCCCATGGCTATATAACTAGTAATCATCTGAATGCGGATTTAAAATCAAGCCCCTTCCTTATTCCAAGTCCAGTCCTCTATACCACTTCACTACCTCAACAAAACATCCAACAGAATAGAATAACCACATGCGGTTATTATCCCAATGAAGAGATATGAGATAATACCTCCTGCTCCCTTATAGAAGTATAGACTTGTGGTTGTATATAATGTCAGATTTTTAAAATATGTAGAATTTTTTTCTTTCTTCCTCATTTTCAAAATTCCTTATTATAAGGGCAGGAAGAAGGGGAACAATATAATGGGAAATGTCAGAGATAATAAAACAAACTATATCAGTTAAAATTAAGTTTTCAAAAGATAAATGAAATTAGGTGAGAGATATTTATCCATTTGAAGTGAGATGTCTAGTCTGAGGTTTGCCCAAGTGAAAAAAACAACTTGATTTGTTTCCTTCACTGGATGAATGAATAAAATAAAATAAAATTCCCATTAGTTGGAAAACCTATCTTCATCATCAAATATTTACTGAAGACCTGCTATGTTTAAGGTACTTCACTAAGTGCTAGGAATTTTTAAATTGCTAATAATATTTATATAGCATAACATATTTAGCTCTTAAGGTTTATATAACATTTTAATATGTTATCTCATTCAATCCTAACAAGAATCTTGTGAAGGTAAGGATTATTATTATCCTCATTTTATAGATGAAGAAACTAAAGCTCAGTAAGTTTTTAAGTGACCTGCATAGGGTCTTACAGTTAATTATTTAAGAAAAGATTTAAACTCTGGAATTCCTGACTATGAGCCTCTAGTGCTCTACTCATCATATCACCTAACTGAGCAATAAAAATCTCTGGGCAAAAGGGTATGAACATTTTATTTTACTTGCACAATTTCAAATTGCCTCCCTGAATGGCTGTACCAATTCACAATTCCACCAACGATGTATTAGGGTACCTACCTTTCCATAAGGATAAAATATGATTCCCTGCCCTCAAAGGACTTAAAGTCTAATTTAAAAGACAGGAAATATACAATTATAATGAGCACTTATGTCACATTGTCTTGTATTTCTCCAAATACTATTTTCCCCAGGGCCAAGATGATGATATTTTAGGGAACATAAAGAGGAATAGCAGAGCTCTTCTGTTGACTTTCATGTTTCTTTCCCCACCTTGACCAGGGAAACAACTGGACAGCATTGAGTGCACTCACAAAGAGACTACACTTCATGAGATCACAAACGATAGTGATAAGATTTTGTACTAGAATGTGCAAGTCTGCCTTTGACACTTTTTAATTTTTTTGCCTTTGCTTTCTGAGTCTGAGAACTTCTTGTCAACCATGCCAGAGATATAGAGGAGAGAGTTACCCAGCATAGATTGATTCTGTAGGTACAGTCCCAGTCTCTATTAACAGCATCAGTAAAGGAAGAAAATAGCCTGAGATATGCTCTGTCAAGGTGATTATGTGCCTGATTCTAAAGTCAGAGACCTGAGCAGCTGACCAACCACTAGGACAAAAGAGACTAGAAGCTTCTATGACTCTCGTCAGACTGATGAGAGAGCCAAAAGATTGATGCACCCTCACAGTATCCCCCCTGTCTTTTCTCCGCTCTCACTATTCTATACAAAGCTGAGCCCTGCACAAAAGTACCTTCCACCTTATTCCCTTTCTATGACCACTTATGAATGGAAGAGGCAGTTCAGGGACATGGTCAGAAAAGAGCACTAATGCCATTGGATCAAAACCTTTTTCTTTGCATTTTTGCTATATTAAACTATGGGGGGGGGGCAGCTGGGTAGCTCAGTGGAGTGAGAGTCAGGCCTAGAGATAGGAGGTCCTAGGTTCAAACCCAGCCTCAGCCACCTCCCAGCTGTATGACCCTGGGCAAGTCACTTGACCCCCATTGCCCACCCTTACCAATCTTCCACCTATGAGACAATACACCGAAGTACAAGGGTTTAAAAAAAAAAAAACTATGGGGCCACCAAAAATTGATTTCCAGTCTTAAATCTAAAAAAATATTTCTTAATGACATTTCAGTTTAATCACCTAGCACAAATTCTGAATCCATCCAGTAAGAACTTTTGTTTAATTTTTTAGTTTTTGCGGGTTTTTTTTTCCAAACCAGACTCATTCCCATAGCCAAAGTTTATTCCATGAGTATACTATTGGGACTCTGCTGAGCCAGAAGCTGTAGTAGAGCATAACCTGGTGGACAAATTATATATTAGATTCCCTTACTGTTTAATACCATTTCACCCAGCCTTCCTGTAGATTTGAGGAAGGTACTACATAAAGTGATATGTATAGCTAGTGCTGCTGAAGAACCCCAAGTTTCATATAGGAAACCCACCAAGTGCACCACACAGACTGATATCTATTTAACATATAAAAAGAAATAATCATGTCAACCAGGATTACAGCTCAGTGTTTTAAAAAGTGAGAAATAAAGGCCTTGGAGGCTAAGGTTTTGGAAAATAAATTTGCTTCTGAGAAGAAGTCTGGTGTCAAATTTCCTTCGTGATCATTGGGATCACTATGTATCTTTCTGCTGACAGAGCCCATTCATTCATCAATTAATTCACTCCTCAAATATTAAGTACTTACTATGTACCAAGCTTGTCGACCAGATTCTAAAGGGTATTTCTACAAAGAATCTGATATTTTAGAACTCTGTACTCCTTGTTCCTATAACCCTCCCCTTTCTAAACTTTTTGAGAAAGCCATCTACGATAATAATTCTACTACTTCCTTTCCTCTCATTCAGCTCTTTGTAGTCTGGCTTCAGATCTCATCATTGAACTGAAACTGTTCTCTGCTCTCTTCATCACCAAATATAGTTGATGTGGGCTGAAATATCTCACAAACCCTGCCCAGTAGCTGTAAACAATCCTGGAATATGGAAACAATATGGAATAGTTGATTAGTAGGGGGCCACCTTTCAGATAAGACATATAAGTTGCCCAGTTTTGCAAGAATGAGAAAACTCCTCACATCAATCTTTAGATATAACCTAGGTCCTTGGTTGGGTGTCTCTGGATAGCAAATACAGGTGGTTCAGTTTCCCAGTTCCAGTCCCAGTCCTAGGTTTAAACGATGCTCAATTTCCACACTCACTACCTTTCATAGAGTCTCCCCAGAAAAGAGCAAAATTTGACTAAAAGTTACTCTAGTGTTAACATCCCATTACATTGTGTTTTGCTCCTCCGGAGTGGGCAAGCAGAGCGAATCATGGATAAAGTCACACAGACCAAAGTGGATCGTGGATAAAGTAACATCACTTCTTTGGAAATGAAAGAGCAACAACCACCCAAGCAAATGACCCTTTCCTCAATAACTGAGCAAAATAAAAAGCCTTCCTGAGAAACTCTACCCATTTTGCTTACCACCCTTTCCCTATCTTTCCTTACTTCTTTACTTACACCCAACACTAGCTAACTCTCTATATCCACATTATTGCTATATAATCTTATAATAAAGCTTGCTACCTCACCATGGAAATTGCTTGTCATTAATTCTTTGAACAAGACCCCAATCTCATCCCCCACATCATAATATCTTTTCTCAATCATCATCCTTCTTTCTCCCAAAACTCTTCCCTAATTTCCTATTACTGTTGAGGGTACCCTGATCTTCTCACAATCACCCATGCTCCATATCTAATCAGTAACCAAGTTCTGTAGCTTTTATCTTCAAAATATCTCTATCTATCCCTTTCTCTCCTCTGACACTGCAACCCTCTCATCAAGGGTCTCATTACCTCACCCCTAGACTATTTCTCCTTGAGATGGCAAGGAATTTGACATCAGTTATAATATGTTATTATGCAAAACATATTTCCATATTTGTTATGTTGATAACACATTAATATTATGTTACATTCATGCACCACAACTTGCTTAGCCATTCCCCAATCAAAGGTCATCTACTTTGTTTATACTTATTTGCTATCACAAAAAATTGCTGCTATAAATATTTTAGTATCTAAGGGAATTTTTTTCAATCAATGGTTTTCTTGAGAGTTCAAGCCTAGTAGTAGAATCTTTGTGTCAAAGATCATGGACATTTTATTCACTTTATTTGAATAATTCCAAAATGGTTGTACTGATTCATAGCTCTACCAACAATGCACTAATGTGGCTATCTTCCTACAACCCCTCCATCATTGCCCATTCCTGTTATGTGTTATCTTTGCAATTTTCAGAGTATGAGATGAAACATGATGTTGTTATGATGTGCATTTCTCTTATTATTAGTAATTAGAGCACAATGGACTGCTGGCTATTCCACAAACAAAAGACTCCATCTCTCAGTTTCTAACATCTTCCTTGGCTATCCCAGAATTCTCCCTTTTCAGCTCCAACTTCTTTTTTTTTTTCTTTCAGCCTTGAATTCTTTCAAATCTCAACTAAGACACCACCTTCTGCAAGATTTTCCCTAATCACTCTTCATTTCAGTGTTTTCTCTCTTTTATTTCCTATTTATGCTGTACATAGTTGATTTTGTAAATATTTTACAAATATAAAATTCATTGCATATATCATATATCTTTTATATATTGTCTCCATTAGATTATAAGCTCCCTGAGGATAGGGATTCCTTTGCCTCTTTTTATATGTCCAGGGCCTAACACATAGTAAGCATTTAATGAATATCTATTGATCAATTATAGTTTTATAAACCTATATATTATGTGTGTATGCATAAATATTAATATATGTATGTATGTTGATTGTTTACATATCTTGGATACTAGTAGAGGCAGACTTAACACTAGCACCCTCAGTTTAAGTTTAATGTTAGGCCCTCAAAAATCTTTGAACAGTAAACAAAAGGTTTACTTTGCCCTAATACAGTAACAAGGGTATAGCAGCACTCAGTTTCTCTGGATATAGCCACTTAATCTCCAAATGGAAACACATTTGGTCAGCAGAGAAGGGTAGGTTGATTCATGTTGTCTTCAGAAATCCTCCAAGTTGGAAGGGCCCTGACTGCATGTAGGTGAGAATTTTTCATGCCCTTAGGTGACCATGAAGCTGAATCAAGGAAGAAAAGGGCTAATCAAGTCCCAGGATCAACTTTCTTGCCTTATAGGACAAAACAACCTATTATGAGGAAAAGGAGAATTCTAGTCCAACCATATGCCAGACCTATGGTGTCAAGGTCCACCATCTAATAACTTTCAGGGATTTTACTGCACAAATCTCCTGGCATATGCAGCACCAAAAGAAAGAGAAAAATCAGAAATATTACATATTCCTCACCCTAGATCATCAAAAAAAAAAGAAAAAGAGAAAATAAATGGAGAACAAAAGGCAATAATCTTGGGCTTTCTTCTCCCCATTTTCAAAGGTCTGTGTTTTAAATCTCAGTAATTATCTAGCCCATGTGGTGAATGATGCCAAATCTTTGCAGTTCACGATGGCTTTCTTAATGCAAGATGATGACAATGAACCAAAGCAAAACCAAGAATGTCAAGGACACAGTATGAATAATGATATTTCCAGAACAATCAGATTCTTCTCTTGATGTAAAGCAGTAATGATAAGCAGGAACAACGCCAGAAACATCAGGGCCACAGCACAAATGATGATGCTACTAGCACAATCAGCAATTCTTCATCATGCATCATGGTCATCTGTAGTAAAGCTGTTAAGAGTTTATAAGCATACAATCTGTCTTGGGATATTTATTGACACAAGGTTTTTTCTTACCATCACCCACTCAGTATTTTCTGGCAAACTCACCAAAACTTTCCTCTTCCTGAAAGCCACATCCAGTAAATGGTATTAAATTTTTGCCTATTTCAATGCTTCTACAGAGAGAATGACTCCTTCTTCCAAAGAAGCTAAATAAGGACTCTCTTTCACCTTCATCCATATCCTCAGAATTATCACCAAGTCAGTTCTTTCAAGTAAATACATATCCACTATGGTTTTATAGTGACAGTAGATACATTTAGAAATAGAGGTATCTTCCAAAATTTCTACTCTTTGGTCTCCTAAGCCCTTTATGGGAATATGTAACCATCCCAAAGGAAAGAAGTATTCAATCGAAGATAACATGAACTATTCTTCCAGACTGTACAGTCTTGGCTGAGGGGGCAAAGACCTTGAGACCAAGGCAATTTTGTTCTGAGAAAGGAATGAGAAGCTAGAGAAGACCATCAAAAACTGTGCCCAATTTTTATCAGGCAAGTCTTCCTAAAGACTGAATCCTAGAAACCAGGGGACTAGAAAATCCTTTCGCTTACCATGGTAACATTAATTTGTCATAGATATGGCTTCTGAAATGAACCTGAATGGTTAGGTGCATGATATCACTGCTACTTAGGCAAATTTCTTGTCCTGAAATGGCAAAGTACCATTTACAGTTGAAAGATTTAAGAACTCTGATGAATGCAGTGATTATCTGTGACTCCAGGTGATAAACCATGCTACTCATATGCTGACAAAAGAAAGGTTGGGATCAAGACAAAGAATTGTGTAATTAGAATTTCTGTACCCCTAGATTTCATTACCCAGCATCCCTTTCCTCCTTTGTTCCCACGTTCCATCCTTACACTGTATTGATAAAGTTGTGTGTAACCCTGCCTTCACTCTCTTCTTCCCATGCTCTCCTCCTTGCTTTTCTCTCGCAAATGCAGTCTGGGATCCTCCTCTTTACTCAAGCTATCACTATCCTTTTCTTCAAGTTATTATTGATATATTTTATTAAAATATTACTTGGAGTTATTGGATATTAATTTTTAATCTTACAGAATGAGGTATAGTCTTGGACATGGTTAATAAGTACATTTGTTTTGCTTAACTATGCATATTGTCATATTCAGACTCTGGGAGTTGTCTCACCTTGATTGACAGGTGAAGACAGTTGGAGACATCGGAATGTTCCCAGATGTTGGGAGGACAAGAGGAAAGGCAATTGGCCAGAGGATATAAATACCCTGACAAGCCATCTGACAGGGACCCTTGGCCTTAGAGCCTTGGCCTGGAACTCTTGGCCTTGAAGATTGATCTCTGACCTAGAAGCATTGACCTGTGGGTCTCTGACCATGGGTCCTCTGATTCTCTCTGAATTCCCCTAGATATTTAGACATCTGAACAATCATTAGATATTTAGGTATCCGGGCCCAGGTGGGAACTGGGAAGAGGGAAGGAGAACGAGCAGAGGGAGGTAAGGGAGGTATTTCCTGATGGCTGTAGGACTGACATAACAACTGACAATAAGAAGCTGAGAGGGATCATCGAGATCTGTATCAACCAAGCAGATTGCTTTTTCTGGTTTGGCCAAGGCCTAGCTGAGCCAGAGGAGGTGAAGAACAAGAGCTCCAGAATTACTTAAACAGCCTACAGTCCTGAGGGATTAGTGATCATAACCATTAGTGACAGGGTCTCCTATCCCCAATCTGTTCTTGATTATTCCTTTCCCTTATTAATATCTATAGATAAAGTTTATTAAGTACCTTCCTGAGTGATTATTACATCACAATCCTTGGGGAGAGAGCAATGCAGTCAGATGAAAACGTTATCCAAGGCTAATAGAGCCCAATATTAATAATCAATACAACCCCAAGTGTGACCTGAAAGGGTTACCCATCCACCTGACCATTAGGGATCCTGCCTGGGTGCTGTTATCAAGAAGAGGCAGTTATTATAACATCCAGCTGAGTGACAAGACTGAGGTGTCCCTGCACCAGCTATGAAGGGAACCCAAAGCACAGCTTCCCTGATTAATATACCCTATAATAACTAGAATAGTAGACAAAGATACCTTCTCTATAACAATATTTGTTCAAAGGAGTTTCTTTTTCCTTTTTTCTTAGTAGAGACTACTGGGAACGTGTATGAATAAATTTGTGTTAATTAGAAAAATAAAGTTAATAAATAAGCTTATTTTAATATAATTTATATTTTGTTTATATATAACATGTTATAGTTTATGAAAATATTATAATTAAATTAAATTAAGAAAGATCATAGATTTAACATTGAAAAGGACTTTATAAGCCATCTGGTTTCACTCCATTATTTTTCAGATGTGAAAACTGAGGCATAATATAAGCTACTAGTTATAAGGTCCATGTCTAACACCTGGAATGATGCCTTATGCAAACAAGCATTAAATGAACACTTCAGGTAATTTTTTCAGCCTTCTTGTTATACTTAAAATTTTAATTACATCTCCTCCACAATTCAGAAAGGAAGTAAAGTGAAGTTTATTCCATAGCTGGAAGCAACCATAAATATCAGAAGATTTGACCTGAAAAAGTCTGTATAGAGATTATTTAGACCCTTCCTTCATTTTACACTTGAGAAAACTGAGGCCCAGGATTGTTAACAGACTTTCCCAAAAACATACAGGTAAAAAGCAATGGAACCAAGATTTGAAGTGAAGTCATAGCATCATCAATATAAAGCTAGAAGCTACCTTGTGGATTATCTAATGCAACACTTTCATTTTATATTTGAGGAAACTGAGCTCTGTAGAGGTTAAATAACCTATCCAAGGAGATACAAATAGTGAGCATCAGAGATGCGAATGAAAACCTCTTACTCCAGAATCAATGTTCTTTCCACTATACCTTGCCTCATTTTACAGCGAGGCAACTGAACCCTAGAAAAGTTAAGTGAAGGTCACAAGGCTAGTTAGTGACAGAGTTGGAACTACAATATTGGTCTGACTCTCATTTGGGTTCTTTTTTTCCACACCACTCTCCTTCAATATTAAAAAGTAATATTGGCACTCTTTATTACAGAAATGCAAATTAAAACAACACTGAGATACTACCTCACACCTATCAGATTGGCCTATATGACAGTAAAGTGATAAATGTTGGAGTGGATGTGACAAAATTGGGACACTAATGCATTGTTGGTGGTGGAGTTCTGAACTTATCCATCCATTCTAGAAGGTGATTTGGAACTATGCCCAAAGGGCTATAAAACCACGTGTAGCCTTTAATCCTTAATACCACAACTGTGCCTGTATACCAAAAAGGCCACAAAAAAGGGGAAGAGACCCACTCATACAAAAATATTTCTAGTTGCAAAGAATTGGAAATTGAAGGGATGTCCATCAATCAGGGAATGACCAAACAAGTTGTAGTACATTAGTGATGTAATACTCTTGTGCTATAAGAAATGACCTACTTTAACTGATGCAGAGCAAAAGAAGCAGAACCCAGAAAACACTGTACACAGTTAACAGCAATATTGTATAATGATCAACTGTGAAAGACTTGGCTACTCTCAGCAATGCAATGATCTAGGACAATTCTGATGCGCTTATGAGAGGGAATGCTATCCACTTCCAAAAAAAGAACTGTCAGAGTTGGATGCAGATCAAAGCATATTATCTTTCACATCAGTTTATTTACAGTTTTATTTTGGAGTTTTGGTTCTGTATGAGTGTGCTCTTACAACAATGACCAATATGGAAGTGTTTTGCATGATAATACATGTTGTCTCAGATCAAATTGCTTACCATCTATGAGGGGGGAGGGGGAACAAGGGAGGAAGGGAGACTGTTTGGATCTTATAATTTTGGAAAATGAATGTTGAAAATTATTATTGCATGTATTTGGGAAAATAAAATATCTTTGAATTGAAAATGAAGATTGATAAGCGAAAATACAGAACACATGGGAGATGATACCAAGCTATAGGAAACAAAAACAAAGAATCCTATACGGTTTAGTGGTGGAAGGGACCACTGAAATATAAACATAGGCAGAACTGTTTTTGAATCCCACCTCAGATACCTACTAGAATTTTGTGGAGAATATAACCAACTCCATTTTGTGCTGTTTTTGCTATTATAGAAATGTATCAAATAGGTCCTTCAATACCATGCTAGTCCCAATCACTTTACAGTTACAAAAGAAAACTTTGAATAGTTTCAGGAATTCTCCCACTTCTCTTTGTTCTGTCTAATGAGACACATAGTAGTAGCTTTGTTGTTGTTGCCTAGTTGTGTTCTCACCCTATGGACCATAGTATACTAATATTGTTCATGTGGATTTCTTGGCAAGGATGCTAGAGTAGATTGCCATTTCCTTCTCCAGTGTATTATGTCAAAAGGAGATTAAGTGGAAAGAAGGAAGATTCCGAGTTAAGATGGCGGCAGAGCAAGAAGCAGCTCTTAACCTCTCCTGACCGAAACACACAAAACTCCTCAAGGGGACATAAAAACAAGTCCAGACGAACGGAGGAACCCCACAACAGGGCACAGCGTGGAAGGTACATGGAATCGAGACATTTCCAGGCTATAAAGGGCTCTCACTAAATCGCAGGCTGAGCAACCGCCCCACCCCCACCCCCTCCACACACAAGATCTAGAGCTCTGAAGCCAGCTAAAAAGAAATAGAGCAAGTTTGGGGCACCCATCGAGTCATTGGCAGCTCCGGGGCCTGTTCCTGAGAGCAGCAAGACTTAGGACCCCATTAAACCAAAGAACGCAGGCGAAATCTGAGCGCGGGCGCAGGACGCAGGGCGCACAGCGCAGGCTGAGCAGAACGCAGGCACTGCGGAGGCGTGGGTAGAGGCAGACACAGCCAGGAACTAAAGCCTAAGTGGGGAACCAGTGCAGACGGGTATACGACTGTGGAAGCAGCGCCCTGAGACTTGTAAAGAAACCTCCGGCAGAGGACAGACACTGAGCGCGAGGATAAATCTGAGAAGCTGCTGGGGTAATGATGGCTACTCAGCCTAAGGAAGTTCAGAAGAGAAAGAATAACAACAAGAAAAAGAAGTCTTTAACACTCGACAGCTTTTACACAGAGAAAATCCAGACAACCGAGCAAACAGGGGAGGAGAACAAACAAGCATCCGGACCCTCCTCAAATAAGGAAAACTCCTCACAAGCTATGGAAGAGTTCAAAACTGAGATTTTGAGGAAAATGGAAGAGATCTGGCAAGAAAATAACTGTTTAAAAGGTAGAATCATGCAATTGGAAAGTGAGGCTCAGAAACCAAATGAACTGATAAGCAAATTGAACTCCAGAAATGACCAGATTGAAAAGGAATACCAGAAGATTATGGCCGAATACCAGAAGATTATGGCCGAAAACCAGAAGATTATGGCCGAAAACCAAAAGATTATGGCCGATAACCAAAAGATTATAGCCGAAAATCAATCCCTAAAGGCTAGAATTGAGCAAGTAGAAACTAATGATCTCTCAAGACAACAAGAACAAATAAAACAAAGCCAAAAGACTGAAAAAATAGAAGGAAACATGAAATATCTCAATGAGAGAGTGACAGACCAAGAAAACTGGTCTAGAAGAGACAATTTGAGAATAATTGGTCTTCCAGAAAAACCAGAAATTAATAGAAACCTGGACTCCATATTAACAGAAATAATTCAACAAAATTGCCCTGAAGTCCTACAAGAGGGCAACATAGACATTGAAAGGATCCATAGAACACCCACTACATTCGATCAAGAAAGGAAAACACCAAGAAATATCATTGCAAAATTCAAGAGTTTCCAAGCAAAAGAAAAAATCTTACAAGAAGCCAGAAAGAAACAATTCAAATATCAAGGAGCACCAATCAGGATCACACAGGATCTGGCAGCCTCAACGCTAAAAGACCGCAAGGCGTGGAATACAATATTCAGAAAGGCAAGAGAGCTGGGCCTGCAACCACGGATCAACTACCCATCAAAA
>NC_058132.1:409841758-409903062 GCF_016433145.1 Gracilinanus agilis | reverse complement strand
GGGGTGCAGGAGGGGGGGTTGAAGGGGAAAGGTGGAGCATGAATCATGTAACCATGTTAAAATGAATATTAATAAATGTTAAAAAAAAAAGGAGATTAAGTGGCTTTCCCAGGGTTGCCTAGTTAAGTTAGTGAGGCCAGATAAGAGCTACCTAGCTGCCACATATGCTCATTAATTAATTGGCTGATAAAGAAGATTCTGTTTTCTTTGTTTTGGTGTAAATAATTATGAGTCGTTAGTGTCTAATATATAGTAAAAAATTTTNATCAAGGACACATGACAAAATTAGTGGAAATGCGCATCGGCCATGGGGGGGGGGGTGCAGGAGGGGGGGTTGAAGGGGAAAGGTGGAGCATGAATCATGTAACCATGTTAAAATGAATATTAATAAATGTTAAAAAAAAAAAAAAAGGAGATTAAGTGGCTTTCCCAGGGTTGCCTAGTTAAGTTAGTGAGGCCAGATAAGAGCTACCTAGCTGCCACATATGCTCATTAATTAATTGGCTGATAAAGAAGATTCTGTTTTCTTTGTTTTGGCGTAAATAATTATGAGTCGTTAGTGTCTAATATATAGTAAAAAATTTTTTGTTCAAGACCATTAAAATAACAAAATAAGGTGATTCTTAAATATGTTCTTTTTTCTTCCCACCCATAACTATCTTTATCAATGGTCATTTAAAAGATGTAATAACTACTTGCTAGAATGGAAACAAAATTTGTCAATGAAGTTTCACAACAGATATACCACCAAGGCAGCAAGAGTCACAATCCTTGGATTAACTGAGATATGGACTTTGTATCATTTTATTTCTCCAGGCTTTTTCCTAATCTGTAGACCAAGAGGGTTGGACTAGGTGTTCTAAAATCCCACCCAACTCTACCATGGTCAGAATAGAGGATGCTACTGTATCAGGGTCCTGAGCACTAGCAAATGGTGCCACCTAGTGTCAAACAAATCTTTCTGAAGCTGCCTGAAGAAAGGTTCTCTTATTAAGACAATGACCTTGAGCTAGTTCTACTATAAACATTTTAATGAGGACTAAAGGGTGAGACCAAAAAGTACAGTTATAGAACTGAGGAAGATTTGAAGAAGTCTTTAGGTCTATCTGCTGATAAAGTAAGTAAATGATTCACAATGGAGTTTATCTTGAGGCTGTTTATACTCCTTTATATGAGTCATGGAGGAAGGAACCTGCCTCTGGAAAAGAGTTGAGAATTTAGCCTTTTTGACAAAGGTTACCCTGGTGTCTTCCTCCTTTAAAAAAAAAGCTTCTTTCATATTGTAAATTCTGGTCCTACAAGTGGGAAGAGAGAAGGGCAACCTGTAAAAAGAATTATGCAAGTTTTCCTGGAAAGCTATGGACCATGAGTGAGAAAATTCACCCAAAGAGAGTTACACATAATGCACACATTGCTACTGTCAGACTTTCAATTTGATTTTTTTATATACTCAAATATAAATCCCTGTGTTTTATTTATTATTTTGTTTATTTATTTATTTATTTATTTATTTGTTATTTATTTTACCAGCAAATCTCTTAAAGGCAATAAAATATTTAGCATAAAGCACAGTATTTTTTTTAAACCCTTACCTTCCTTCTTAGAATCAATACCAAGTATTGGTTCCAAGGCAGAAGAGCTGTAAGAGCTAAGGAATTGGGGTTGAGTGACTTGCCCAGAGAAACACCTAGGAAGTGTCTGAGGCCAAATTTGAACTGAGGACTTCCCCTTTCTAGGCCTGACTCTCTCCACCTAGCCACCCCATGGCATAGTATTTTTCAAATACAGACTAAATCAACAATTTTTCATATTTCATGGTGTGATGTCTTTGTTGGCTAAAGCAGTTGTAGTAGGAAAATGGGAAATAGAAGTGTAGCATTCATTTCAGTCAGGCAATAAGCATTTATTAAGAGCTTAGTATGTGCCAGGCAAGGGTAGGTAGGTGGCACTGTGAATAGAATGCCATTGCTGGATTCACAAAGATTCTTCCAAGTTCAAATCTGGTATAAAACATTTACTAGCTGTATGACCCTGGGTATGTCATTTAATCCTGTTTGCTTCAAATGAACTGGAGAAGGAAATGGCAAACTACTCCAGTGTCTTTGCCAAGAAAACCCCAAACTGAACAACATGTGCAAGCTACTGTTCTAAGTACTAGAAATACAAAGAAAAGCAAGCCAGTCTCTGCCTTCAAGCAACATTCATTTCACAAGTATTTATTAAACTTTATTGCAGTTTGAGCCTAGTCTTGCATGAGCAGGAAGCTAGACCACCTCTGCCTGCTACTTAGAGACCTTTAACTAAGGATCTAGGTTAAGCTAACCAGAAACCCAGTCAGATCTGAAGACTGAAGCAGAGTTTCCTCCTCTTAAGCATCCCATATGTCTTATCTGAAAACTGGCTCCTGTACTGGTTTTTGGAAACATTGTTTCCATGTTCCTTTGGTTGAATACAAATACTTGGGGGAGTGCAACATTTTCTGATTTCAAAGAATTGTACCTTTTCACTCTCCCCCTCCCAATTTAGAAAGTCCCTAATCTTTCCTCCAACTAGAAATCAAATTATGTAATTTTACATCCTGGTTAACTATTTTCTTTTAATTTCATTGGAATTGCACCTCTTCGTTCTTCCCCTCCCAACTTATAAAGTTCCTAATCTTTCCTCCAATTAGAAATCGAATTACCTAATTTTGCATCCTGGTTAATTATTTTCTTTTAATTAATTGTTCTTTTTTTGATTCATTGTTTTTATACATAAAAATCTGTCTCACTGTGTATTTAGGGACTTTGGAGTGATTGGGTAGTCCAATGACCCGTTTATTATGTTTATTTTTCTAATAAATTGTATAGTTTTATTATCCTCCAGTAGAAACTTGTGATGCAGGCTGAGCCTGGAGTTAGGGGAGATCCAGTCTCAGATACTTTCTAATTCTGTGATCAAAGGCAAAACCTTATTGGCTCAATTTCTTCAATAAAATGGGGATAATAGAACCTTACACACATATACATAGATAGGCTCTTGTCTCCTCTCAGGCTTTGAAATGTAAGTTCTTTTGCACATATGCTAATATGTATTCCATTTATATGTCCCACAAATGTATATTAACTAAATTTTTTCCTGGTGGTACAAAGTGTGAAATTGCACTATTTTCAGTCTTTAGCTAGCCAAGAATGAAAATTTAACCACAGCGAATCAATCTGATGCGGCAACTCTTTGAGCTACGTTGGGTTCAGTACAGCCTCGCCCTGCCCCCACCCTCAATCCTCCCAGGCCCTGTCGCCGAGCTTTGCCCGCTTACGCCTGAAAAACTACAATTCCCAAGCAAGAACGAGAGACCTGCTCGAGAGTCGCGCTAGAACTACCTCACGCTGTAGTGGGCAAGAGGCGGGGTTGTGGATTTACGCTAGCGTCTCGCAAGTCACTTCTCGTTCTGCGCATGCGTTTGTCAAGTCACTTCCTCCTCTCTGTTATCCGGTTTGACCTACAGCGGCCACAGGAGAAAAAAGATGGCGGTGGCCTCTGCTTCTGTGGCTGTCCAGCAGGTAAGGTGGGCGAAGAGCTTCTTCCTCCAGCCAACTGTCACGGGTCTTCTACCCGGGATACCCCCTTCCCCACGCCGGGAATGTTCATCGCCCAAGCCTAACCACTGCCCCTCAGTGCTCATTGTGTCCTGCTTCTCCTTGGCTGGAGGAGACGGGACGCTCTCAGACTGAGGGAGGCCTCGGCGCGCTCCCCTTTCCTCAGCCCAATCTCTTCTTCTCCCTTCCCCAGCCCGATCTCCCCCCGCCCTCCACTCTGGGCCTTAGGCTCAAGGCTGGGAGCCCCAAAAAGGCCTGGCAGGGAGATGACCTTGAGGGCTTCTCGCAAAACATCGAAGTCCCGAGGCTTAGGAGTTGAAAAGGGGCCGTGCGGTATCACCCACCTTAGGCCTCGGAGGAGGTGATGACATCTTTGTGGGAGGGGGATGTTGATTTCGCTATTGATTCTTCTTTCTCCTCCTCTCCCGTCCTATCCTTCTAATAGATTGGAAGGAACCTTGGAGTTCCAAGAAGTCAGCTTCCCCTCATTTTGCTGCTCAGCAAGAAACAAGCCTAGAAAAATTAAATGATTTGTCGAAGGGTCACACATTGAAGACATTTAAACCTGGGTTTTCTGACAACCAGGATTCTTTTTAAATCCTTCAACCAGGCATCCAAGGCCTTCCATCTGCCCACCTTACTTTTTTTCAATGTTGTCATTCTCTTCCCTTCCATGAACTCTTTTGGCCAAACACTACTAGCTGTCTACTGTAGGTGCTATATGTATATGTCCTACATACCATGTTTTTCCTCTGCTTACCAAGCCTTAAACATTTTCACTTACTTCCCCCTCCTCCCCATACATAAAACCTCTGAGGGTTTTTTTGGTCCAATTCAAATGACATTTTTCCCCCAGGTATCCTTAATTGTAGAAGCCTACATCATGATTTTACATAGCTTAAACAGTATTATTTTGTCTTATAATTACTTTTATATTCCTATATATTATACTATGTTCTCATTAACTTTTTTTTTCACTCTTACCTTCCATTTGAGAATCAGTGCTATGTGTTGGTTCCAAGGCAGAAGACTGATAAGGGCTAGGCAATTGCGGTTTATTAACTTGCCCAGGGTCACACAGCTAGGCCATGTTTGAACATAGGACCTCTAGTCTCTAGGCCTGGCTCTCAATCCACTGTGCCACCTGCCCCATCCACAACCCATTAACTCTTAGTCTCTTTGCACTATATACAATGGGTGCTTTAAAATGTTTGTTTAATTGTAACAAATTCCACAGCTAGCTCTCAAATAATATTTACTAGAGAAATTTAGTTTTACCAATTCAGAAATGGAGTCGGTCAGTCAGTGAAACTATAAGATAGAAGCCCTTGCCCTGTAGTTCAGGGATCTTATTTTCACTATTAACATTTTTTCACAAAATTAGAGCCCATTGTGCTATAATATAAAATATACCATTTTTCATTTTCATAATCTTATTTAGATTCTTGAGCAAGAGAGTTTATCCCACTAGTATACAAAATACTATTTCCAGAGTCATCAAGTTTCTCCAACTATTGAATTCATTTTGGCCAAGTTGTAGACAAAGATGCTTAACTAGAGGCCTTGGGTCAGTATTTTTATTTTTATTTACCTCTAGCTGAAATTTAATATTTCTTTTAATTATGAACATAGGCAGCAAATATTCTAAGAAGTCTATAGCTTTTACCAGACTGCTAGAGTCCAGAACAAAAAAAGGTTAAAAACATCTGCTTTGAGGGAATGTTAATATAAACTCCAAAATCTCAAATTGTTTGAAATATACAATCTTCAAATAACTACTATTTCTCAGCACGTACATCCTCACCTCCCTCCCATAAAATTGTACCAGGATGGATGGTGGTAGAAGAAAATCCCAGTCTTACCTACAGTGCTTCACAAGTCAACAAGCATTTATTAAGTGCTTATTATATTTAGGCCCAGGGGTTATAAGGACAGAAATGGAAGAACATCTGCCTTTAAGTAGCTTATGTTCTGAGAGGACGACCAACATACACACACTAAACACAAGGTAGTTTAGGGACAAAAAACAGCAAGAACTTGGGGAACCAAGGAATTCCTCACAAAGGTAGATGATGCTACTAGATAATTAAAATTTGACCATAATTTTCTTCCTTCAAATTGACATGAATAAGTTTTCCCACATTTTAGAAGACTTCCAAGTAACCACTTTGCCTTATTTTCCTCTTTTGTCTTTAGATACGCTGCTTTACCACTTCAGTGGCCAGACCATTTGCCAAACTCGTCAGGGTACGTTTGTTTAATTATTCAGCTGTGCTTGATTAATCAAAAGTTTGTAACTATTAAAACTAGACTGCAATATAATATACACTGAGTTATATTGATTGGATTTTATCTGTAACTATGTATTTGACACATGTTATGTTCTTGAAGAAAAAAAGTCACTCTACTAGACAACTATGCAATTCATAGGTGGCACCTAATGGTTTTTCATCAAGTGTATTTGTCTATCACAACATCTGGGTTTTTGCATGTTCAGTTTTTTGTTTTGTTTTGTTTTTTCTCCTCTTTTTTTTTTATTATCAGGTATTTTTTTTATTTTTTTAGGAAAATTTTTCCCATGGTTACATGATTCATGTTCTTGCTCTTTCTCCGACCCCCCATAGCCAACAAACATTTCCACTGTGTCATCAATTAAGATCTATTTCCATATTATTGGTAATTGTACTAGGGTGGTCATAAAGAGTCTACATCCCAAATCATGTCCTCATCAACCCATGTGTTCAAGCAGTTGTTTTTTCTTCTGTGTTTTCACTGCATGTTCAGTTTTAAACAGTTTTTTTACCACTATGCCATTTCCACACACAAATCCCATTTACTCTCCATATTTTAATTTTGCAAATTCCCTATTGAATTTTTAAAGAATTTGCCAGCCTTTGCCATTATTTAGTCTTTTTAAATATTAGAGAATTAGAGATTCTGAGTTGGAAGGGACCTCAGAATTTATTTGGTTCAACTCATACCTAAAATGAATTTCCTCTACAACATTCTCCATTAAGTGATCATCCATCCTTTGAGAGGAGATCTCCCACTACCTCCTGAGAATCCAATTCCACTTTTCCATAATTTAATTACTACAGTGTATTT
Organism: Gracilinanus agilis; assembly: GCF_016433145.1. Taxonomy (NCBI): domain Eukaryota; kingdom Metazoa; phylum Chordata; class Mammalia; order Didelphimorphia; family Didelphidae; genus Gracilinanus; species Gracilinanus agilis. The sequence continues at coordinate 409,896,379 of NC_058132.1, read as the reverse complement.
CCATATATGTAAATATGTATTCCTTCTAATTTCTACTCATTCCTCCTACTTTCATATTTTGAGGCAAAAAAGATGAAGTATATTCCCTCTTCCCTGTGTCAGCTCTTCAAATCTTTTTTATTGCCTAGAAACTCTCAGCAATGTGTAATCTTAGAGCGTTATCTAGGGCACTGAGAGGTAAACTGATTTGTCTAGGATCATGTAGCCAATGTGTCAAGAGTTCACACCTGAATCTTCTTGACTTTGAGTTTGATTCTTCTTTCTAGGCCAAACATCTCTAGTTCCTCCAACTGGTTCTCAAAGGATATTATGGTTTATTATGAAAATCCAATTTGAATACCATGCTTAATAAGTGACCAGAAGATAAATAGGACATAGAGTTGGGAGCATTATATGAAAGGGAAGACTTAAAGGGGGATGCCATAAACTTGTTACAAATAATATTACAAAATAATTCTGTAAAAATATTTAAATATTGTAAGCCTATATTATAAATAATATGTCTGTGCTTTCAAGCATGTTTTATAGACTTGCTTCTATGTGTTGACTTCTTTTGTCTCAGTTTTCCCATTTATAAAATGAAAATATTAGACTAGATTCTTCCTAAAGTTCATAATTATGAAATTATTTTTCTTACAAAATAATATTTCAAAATTTCACCTCATTAACAAGTATGAACATATTCAGATATGTGAATAAGGGCAAAAAGAAAAATAGAAGATGATTGTATATGAAGCCATTTTGATACTGATTTAATGCTTCCCACAATCTGGCTCCCATATATCTTTCCAGGCCACTCTTTTTCTCATTTATGTTCATCCAAACTCTACTACCAGCTATTCTCCCAAACTTGACATTCCACTCCCATAATTTTGCATAGGTTCTTCTTTATACCTGAAACAAACGCTTTAAATGTCTCTTCTGCTGTTTACTTATTTTCCCAGCCCTTTTTTGTCTATGAACTGGGAATTCTGAAAGCTACTAGCTAATCCTGTCTCCTTTGCTGGCTTGTAGGGATCAGCACTGTGAACTATTTTGTACTGGGGCCAGGGCTTTATCTCAGCAGTGCAGGCTTAAAAGAGCCCAGTGCTGTGGACTTCCAGGCCTCATTAAGGGCTGGTACCAGGGCTTGAGGCTTCAAGGGCTGGGTCTGAGGTTCTCTTTGCTCGGTGTAGTACAGTTGGCCTATGCAGAGATGTTGGCCGGCCAGCACTCCTCTATTTGCAGTTTGCCTCCGGTTCCCCCTTGTCCAATGAAAATCCACTCTCTCTGCCTACCTTTTAAGTTGTGTTCAGCAGAAGGGCCCCCTCACACTGTCTTGGTGTTGGTTTTTAACTCCTGTCGTTTTGATGCACTTTTTAAAGATTGGTTTAAAGGACTGTCAGTGGTTTCAGCTTTCACTGCTACTAACCACCATCTTGGCTCCACTTCCCACTTCTACATGTTAGCATCCTTAGCTTCCTTCAGTAGAGAGTGCCACTTCCTTTGTAAAGCCCACCTTGATCTCCACAGTTGTTGGTACTTGTCCTGAAATTACCTGGTATTTATTTTATTTATTTATGTATCCTCTCAACTGTAACCTTCTCCAGGACTGGAATCTTAAATCCCTGCTCTTTACATATTTATAGTTTTGCACATAGTAGGCATTAAATAAATTGCTTGATACTTTATTCATATGCCAAATTTTAAGCTCCCCATTCATCAAACACCCACAGCTTTTCGCTATTGCCAGTAGGCCATAAGTGACAGAAAATAATGACATAGCTACACAAAAATAATATTCTATAGAAGTAGCAAATATAAGAAAGCCCATAACAAATTAGTCATAATAGAATCAGTTCATTTTAAAGATGTACTAGAGATTTTCTCATTTTGTATATAAGGAAACTGAGGCCTAGAAAAATTGACTTTCCCACTTAAGTAATAACAGCACTGCTGATAAGTTCAAGTCAGTTCTTTAACTCTTAAACTATTTTATAATAAAGTATATATAACAAGACTTAAAACCTAAACCCTCCTGGTATTGAACTGTAGCAATCCTGCATAATTTCCTTTCTTCTTTATTTCTTTTAAAGCCTCCAATTCAATTGTATGGGCTAGAAGGTCGATATGCCACTGCTCTTTATTCTGCTGCATCCAAGCAGAATAAGCTGGATGCTGTTGAAAAGGAGTTAATCAGAGTAACAGTAAGTAGTCTTTCTGTGCTCTTTATTTACATCTAAACTGTTATTTCTTATTTTCTTTCAGTTAAATTGTTATTTGCAGGTAATTAAAAATCTTTGGTCTTCGGTATTGTTTTGGAAGTTACCTTCCTTTTGTAATCTTTTTTGTTTTCTATTAAAGTTTAATTTCATTCTCAGAATGAGTATGAAAGTAGAAAGAGGGTTGGCAGCTTAATATTTAAGATTAACTACAAATAATTTCTATACAGGGATTACAGAAATTATGTTAAGGATAGGGCAAAGAAACTTCATTTGGGGAGAAAGGTAAATGAACAAGCCATCAAGCTAATAAACACCTTCTGTGTGCCAGATGCTGTGCTAAGCGATGAGGATATAAAGACAAAAGATAATCTCTGCCCTCAAGAAGCTGAAAGTTTTAATAAAGAAGACCACATGTAAACAGCTATAGACAGGATAAATTGGAGGCAGTCTCAAGAGGGAAGGCACTGTAAAAAGGAAATTGGAAGAAACCATCTAAAAATGTATATATTTCTATGGACAAGGGAAATGTATCAAAACTACATTTCCCTTGATCCAACATGGTCCAACTGGTTTCCGTTTCCGACGTCTTGACGCAGGGGAGCGCTTAAATCTCGTGGGTTAGGAGGGAGTGGTCTCTCTTCTTTGGCGAGTAGGAACTTGACAAGGAGGCAAAATGGAGGTGGCGGCAGTTTTGAATGCTTACAAGCGCGTGGTCTAATGATTTTATCTATCAACATGGCTTTAATTAAAATACTAATATATATTATTATACCAGCCTTTATCATTTTTAATATTTACAGCACCAAGATTAGAAGACTGAGAAAGGGTTCTTACAGAAGGTGAACCTTTAGCTGAAACTTGAAAGAGGCAAAAGGAGCCAGGAGGTGGAGATGAAGAGTGAGGAGAGAGTTCTAGACTTGGGGGATAGCCAGGGAAAATGCAGAGTCAGGAGAGGGATTTTTTTCTTGGATGAAAAAGTATAAGGGGACCAGGATCAGGATTGCAGAGTAAATTGAGGGGAGTAAAGTATAAAAATGGAGATGCAGAAAGGTGTGGGCCAAAAGGGCTTTTAAAAATAAAAAATGAGGGTTTGGTAATTGATCTAATTCACAGTTGAGTAGGAGATGGTCTGGAGCAGAAAGGCAGAACAATCAGCAGGCTCTTGCAAAAGTCCAAGAATGGGATGATGAGGGCCAGTACCAGAGTGGTAGCAAGTGTCAGAGGAAAGAAAGGGGCACAAATAAAAGATGTTTCAAAGATAGAATCAATAGGATGACAGCTATGTGAAGAGTCATTGATGACACCTCTGTTGGGAGCTGGAATGATGGGGAGTTTGGTGTTACCCTTGACAGTAAAAAAGAAGCTAGAAAGTAGGGACAGATTTTCACTGAAGGATAATGAGTTTGGTTTTAGATTGCATATTTATGGCATATCCAGTTTAAGATGTCCAGTAGGCAATTGGAGATGTAAGACAGAAGATCAGAAAAGAAGCTAGAGCTGAACAAATAGATTTTAGAATCATTTGAATAGAAATAATAGTTGGGCTCCATGATGGGGCAGCTAGGTGATTCAGTGGATTGAGTCAGGCCTAGAAACTGGATTCAAATATGGCTTCAGACACTTCCTACTTCTGTGACCCTTCTGCCTTAGAACCAATACCCAGGATTGATTCTAAGACAAGGAAAGGGTTGTTTGTTTGTTTTTTAATTGAATCCATGGATACCATATTGGAAAAACTGAAACTGGCAGAAACCCAAAAGAAGAAAAAAAGCTAAGGGTAACATCAAGGAAGGACTGAAGTTTAAGTTTAACCTCCCAGAAAACAGAGCCTACCTATAAAAAAAATAGGGAAAATGAACAAACAACCAAAAAAGCACCTAACTCTTAAAGAATTTTTATGGACACAAAGAGCAAAGTACAGACATAAAAGGGGACAGTGAAATCAAAACACACACATGCAAAATCCAAAAGAAAAATATGGATTAGACACAGATTCTGGAAGAACTCAAAAAAATACTTCAAAAACAAATTAAGAGAAGCAGAAGAAAAGTGGGGAAGAGAAATGAAATGTACAGAAAGCAGTACAAGAAGAAGTAAAAAAGGATAACCAAAAGCTGAAGGAGGAAAATCAGGCCTTAAGAATTAGAATTGAGCAACTAGAAACTAATGATTTCATGAGAAATCTAGAAACAATAAAACAGCCAAAAGAATGAAAAAAATAAACCAATCATGGTGCTACAATCAGGACCTAGCAGCTTCTACATTCAAAGATTGGAAGGCATGGAATATGATATTCAGGAAGGCAAAAGATCTAGATTTACAACCTAGAGTCACCTATCCAGCAAAACTTAGTATATTCTTTCAGGGGAAAAAATGGACATTCAATAAGATAGATTTCCAAGCATTCTTGAGGAGTAAGCCAGACCTAAACAAAAAAGGTCAAAATGTTTGTATTTCTACATGAAAAAGAGGATATCTGTAATTCTCAAAAATTACTCTTTGTAGTAGAGAAGATAGAAGGAATATAGAAAATTAGAAAGAGGGTGGGAAAGTAAGCTGATTTTGATGATATGTTTATTATGTATATGTGATATGAAATATATATGGTATGTAAAAATAATCAAGGGCTGAAAGAAAGGGTTGCACTGAGAGAAAAAGCAAGAGAGAGATAGAATGTGGTAAATTATATAGCATAAAGAGGCATGAAAAATCATTATGGAGAGAGGAAGATAAGGGTTGTGATGGGCAATGCTTAAACTTTACTCATTGTAACTGGCTCAGAGAGGGGAAAACAAATATATTTATTGGAGTATAGAACTATATCTTACCCTGCAGAGAAGTAGAAGGGGGAGCTAACTGGAGGGAGAGGGAAATAGGAGAGGTGAAAAAAAGCAAAACACTGGTGAAGAGGAACAGAATGAAAGAGAATAGAGCAGGATCAAAAAGGGAGAATAAGATGGAGGGCAATACTGAGTAATAATAACTCGATGTGAGTGGGATGAACTCACCCATAAAACGGAAGCAGATAGCAGAGTGGATTAAAAAACAGAATCCTACTATATGTTGTTTGCAGGAAACACATTTGAAGCAGGGTGATACACATAGATTAAAGGTAAAAGCTGGAGCAGAATTTATTATGCATCATCTAAAGTCAATAGATGCAGAAAATTGACAAAATACAACACCCATACTATTAAAAACACTAGAAAGTATGGGAAAGAAAGACCTTTCCTCAAAATAATAGACAATATTTATTTAAAAACCATTAGCAAGTATCATCTGCAATGGAGATGTTAGAAGCCTTCCCAATAAGATCAGGAGTGAAGCAGGACTGCCCATTATCACTACTATTATTTAATATTGTATTAGAAATGCTAACAATAGCAATTAGAGAAGAAAAGGAAATTGAAGGGATTAATGTAGGCAATGAGGAAACTGAAGTATCACTCTTTGCTGATGATATGATGGTATATTTAGAGAATCCTAAAAAATCAACTAAACAGCTAGTAGAAATAATAATTTTAGCAGAATTGCAGGATACAAAATAAACCCACATAAATCATTAGCATTTCTGTATATTTCCAATAAAAATCAACAGCAAGAGTTAGAAAGAGAAACTCCATTTAAAATCACTCAAGACAATATAAAATATTTGGGAATCTATCTGCCAAGACAAACTCAGGAATTATATGAACACAACTACAAAACACTTTTCACACAAATAAAACTAGACCTAAACAATTGGAAAAACATTTATTGCTCATGGGTAGGACAAGCTAATATTAAAATGACAATCCTACTTAAACTAATTTACTTATTCAGTGCCAAACTACCAAAAAGCTTTTTTTATAGAATTAGAAAAAATTATAACAAAGTTCATCTGGAAGAACAAGAGACCAAGAATATCAAGTGAACTAGTGAAAAAAAAAATGTGAAGGATGGGGCCCTAGCAGTACTAGATCCTAATCTGTATAATAAAGCAGTGATCATCAAAACAATATGGTACTGGCTAAGAGACAGAAGGAAGAATCAGTGGAATAGACTAGGGGTAAATGACATCAGCAAGCTAGTGTTTGATAAACCCAAAGAGCCCAGCTTTTGGAACAGGTACTCACTATTTGACAAAAACTGCTGGGAAAATTGGAAAACAACATGGGGAAAATTAGGTTTAGATCATCATCTTACACTCTATATCAAGATAAATTCAAAATGGGTAAATGACTTATATAAAGAGCAAAATCACAAATAAATTAGGTGAACATAGAATATTATACCTGTCAGATCTGTGGGAAAGGAAGGAATTTAAAATCAAGCAAGAAATAGAGAACATTACAAAATGTAAACAATAATTTGGATATCAAATTTAAAGTGTTTTGTGTAAACAAAACCAATGCAACTAAAATTAGAAGGGAGCCAACAAACTGAGAGAAAAAATTTATAACAGAATTCTCTGACAAAGGTCTAATTTCCCAAATATGTGAGGAACTAAGTCAAATATACAAGAAATCAAGCCATTAAGTCAAATATACAAGAAATCAAAACATTCTCCAATCAACTGTCAAAATCTAGGAATCCCAAATATGGGGATAGTGCGAGAGACTCACACTGACAGGCTTATAACAATCTAGACTTATTCTACCATATTCCTCTATCAGCAGGCTTTAGGCTACTGCTTCTTCTCTCAGGCTTCTGCTGTTCCAGAAACAATATGTATATTTATCTACTTTCTACCAGGGTAGCTCATTAAGGGAAGCAAATGGTCAACAGACATAGTTTTGACTAGAGCCTGGCCTCTGGAGCCAGGGAGGAGAATTCTCTCTGCTTTTGCATCATTATACTCAAGGTTACTCTTTCTCAAATCTGTGCCCTTTTCATGAACCTTTTACAGCAATTTCAGGAGAAGAGGGGAAAGCATTTGGTGGGGATTTAAACCCTTGGCCCCCACAGTCCCCCACAATCAACAAATGGTCAAAGGATAGGAATAAGCAGTTTTCAGATGAAGAAATCAAAACTATCAATAATCACAAGGAAAAGTGTTCTAAATCCCTCCTGATTAGAGAAATGCAAATCAAAACAACTCTGAGATACCACCTCATACTTAGCAGATTGGCCAATATGACAGTAAGGGAAAATAATAAATGTTGGAGTAGATGTGGCAAAATTGGGACACTTAAACACTGCTGGTGGAGTTGTTAATAAATCCCACCATTCTGGAAGGCAGTTTAGAATTACACCCAAAGGAATTTAAAAGAATTCATGCTTTTTGATCCAGCAATACCACTACTAGACTTGTACCCCAAAGAGATCATTTAAAAGGATTGTATAAGAATATTCATGGGGGGGTGTCCCTCAATTGGGGAATGGCTGAATAAATTGTGGTATATGATAATGGTGATGGAATACTATTGTGCTGTAAGGAGTGACGAACTGGAAGAACCTCCATGAACTGATGCAGAGTGAAATGAGCAGAACCAGAACATTGTACTCAGAAAGTGAAACATATTTGAATGAGCCAATGTAATGGACTTTGCTCCTAGTAGCAAAGCAATGATCCAGAACAATCCTGAGGAACTTGTGAGAAAGAATGTTATCCACATTGAGAGAAAGGACTGTGGGAGTTGAAATGCAGAAAGAAAACATATGACTTATCCCTTGTTTATATGAGTACATTATTTGGGGGTTTGGTTTCAAAAGAGTGCTCTATTGCAAAAGTGAATAATATGGAAATAGGTATCAAGTGATGACATTTGCATAGCCCAGTGGAATTGTTTGTAGGCTCTGGGAGGGGGAAGAGAAGAGGGCAAGAAAAGAAAATGTATCATGGAAAAAATATTTTTAAAAATAAATTGAATCCGTAGGAGTTAATGAGGTCACCAAGCAAAGTAGTATTCAAGGGAGAAGAAAAAAGACTCAGGTCAGAGCTTTGGGAAACACCCACAGTTTACTTGCATGACCTGAATGAAGTAAAGGATACTGGAGAAGGAGCTGTCAGTAGAAGAAATTAAAAAGCAATGTCAAAAAAAATTAAGAATTATAAAAGTTTTTGTAATGTGACTAAAAGTAGAAACCTAATCAATTTTCACTGAATTTCCCAATTTGACAGTTAACAGTTGACAGTTAATAGGTTTCTGACTTTCCTGGTTTCTACTGCCATTTAGGTTTTAGTAACTAGCTCAAAAGATGAATGTTCCTAAGTAGGTAGTGTTACTTAAAGTCAAGAGAAGATAACAATGTGGAGTTGAAAGAATTCATCAAGCAATTATGATTTATTAATCTACCATGTGCCAGTTATTATGTGAGTCTCTGAAGATATAAAGAAAAGTAAAACACAGTCCCTGCCCTTGAGGAGCTCACAGTCACTTGGAAACAATCAGAAGAGGAACACTGGAATTTTTAGGGATTAGGAAAGGCTCTCTGTAGAGGTGACATTTTAGCTGGATTTTGAAGGACACTCTGGAAACTTAAGAGGTATGCCTGGAGTTAGAAGATAGTGTATCATGTGAGAGGAACAGCAAGGGCATTACTGGATTGAAATATCAGGTTGTAAGGTAGAAGAATACTAGAAAAGTGTAGGAGAGGGGGGACAGATTATGAATAGCTTTAAACTCCAAACAGGATTTTATATTTGAGTCTGGAGGTGTAAGGGAGACTTTGGAGTTTATTGAACAGAGAGGGTAGCATGATCAGACCAAACATTTGATACAGTCACAAAGGGGAAATGTGTGATTATACTAACACCAAAAGTCTGATGCAAGAAAAAGAATGAATTTAGTGCTCAAATCCTAGCTAGGCACATAATATCTTCTCTGAGCCTTAGCTTACTCATTTGTAAAATTAGGAGGTTGGTTTAGAATGGCCACTCTGGGCAAGTATCTGGTCTTCTAGCTAGGTAGACAAAAGGAGGGAGGACTTTATGGCCTCAGGGAAATAGGGTCCAGTTCTTCATCAAGATTTTTTGCTTTAAAATCAAATGGTTGCTTTGGGGGGGCCAAAAAGTTCCAACTAATACTTTCTCCATAATTTATTTCACGGTTTTTTTTTCATTGCATCTATACTCATTTCTAAAGCAGGTTTTTTTTTAATTGCATTGGTTTAAAAAACATAATAGACCTCTACTTTTACAGTCACTAATGAAAAATTTCAAACTCTTATTTTGTGACTTTCTTTTGACCCAAAGATCACAAATTCTTATAAATGGCAGCAGTATGTCTTTGTTGGCCCTTTAGCACAAGGGTTCTTTTAAGGATCATCTTTTGACAGTCTAGTGAAGTATATTTCAGAATGTTTTTACGTGAATGAAGTAAAATAAATAGGAGTACAAAGAAAACCAAAACAAAATATATAGAAGAAAAAAAATGAAATTTTCCCTTCTCCAAGGTCACAAATGCTCTGAAATCTGTCCTTCAGATAGGGGGCTGCATTATAGACTCAGAGCTAGTTTTTAGGAACCCCTGCCCTAGCAGCTAGTTATCTCTACCCTTTTTGAGACCAAAGAATAACAAGGAAATCAGAGAAATCTTTATTTATCCTGATTTTCTTGCTGGTAATTTGATGATAGCTGATCTACATTTTGTGAGTTGTGCTCATTTTGAATGAAAATGGCAAAATTTATGTAGGAGTCCTAGAGGGGGAAAATATTGATACTAATATTGAACATCTAAAAATACAAAGAAATAGAGAAGTTTTAAAAAGCAAGATCTTCCAGCTGTGATACTCCTTATCGATTGATACAATGAATGAAAAAGTACTTAAACACTTAGGATTTGTTCAGCATAGAGATACAGATAGAAAAATGAGACAGGCACTGCCTTCCAGGAGCTCACACTCTTATCACATAGAAGGGAATTCAGCCAAAAGGCAAACTGAAAGAACTAAAAGTTCTAAGATAAAATTTCCAATTTCTTTAATTAATCGCAATAAAAGTTGAGAAACAATAAAATCCCTAGCTTTCTGAAAGCACAGTTTAAGTGCCATATGGTCTTTACTTTCAGACCCTCTCCTCTTGCATCTATTTATCATTCTCTCTTTTTTTAACCTGTCCCTCAAAAGTCTTTTCTGACCACTGTCTCCCTTATCTGCCCTCCCTTTTACCACCACTTCCCCTTTTCTCTTATTAACTTCCCTTCCTATTTCTTTTAGATAAGATGTATATTCTTCCTGCTTTGAACCAGTTTAGATAAGAGTGAGGTTCAAATATCGTGGCCCCTCCCCCATTTTCCCTTCCACTGTAGAAGTTCTTCCTTGTGCACTGCTTTTATGTGAGATATTTTCCCCCCATTCTTCGTTTCCTTTCCCCTTTTCCCTTCTTCCATTGCACCCCTCTTTCTCACCCCTCCATATTTATTTAATATTTTTCCAACTTGCACTCATGCCCTCTGTGTCTTCCTTCTTTTCAGCTCTGGTCTTTTCATCAGGAATGCTTGAAAGGGATGGTAGTAGTTGCTTTTCCCGCCTCTCATGCTGCCTCCATAGTGCTTTGGTTTGTGTTGCTGGTGACTGACAGAGGGCCATATCTCTGTGATTCTCTAAAAATTACTGCCATTTCCCTAGCTTTGGGGCACCTCCACCAGGATCTGAAGGGAGGTGGTGGTAGTCCTGGTTTTTGTTTCTGACAAGGAGAGCACTTGCTTTTTAGTCATAAATCTTTCAAAGTACCTGTAGTCTCAGAATTCTTAGAAGAATCTGTGTTGTCAAAGTTCTGTTCAGACATAACTTAGAAGGCAAAATATAATTATTGAAGTATAAGTTGCATGTAAACTAGAACATGCATTTGTGCCCTAAATGATTAACAAAATGTGTTTTACTTTCAGAAAATTTTGAAGGAACCCAAAACAGTTGCCTCTTTTATGAATCCTCATATCAAGCGTACCATTAAGATGGCAGCCCTAAATGACTTAATAGCAAAAGAAAAGTTTTCCCCCATCACAACCAACTTCATGAGTAAGTATTTTTATGATCTTTTTTATTTAAAATGACTGTCATAGGAAATATTGCACTTGAAATAATAAATGTCACATATAACTAATTAGGGTTATAGGTTCAGTTCATATTTTGGTCAAAAAGATTTTTCTTCATTCGCTTAGAAAATCTTTTAAATATTGAATAAAATTTTTGTAACCTCCTAATTGAAGATTAAAATGTTCTACAGCATTGGTTCATGGTAGATGGTTTGTGGATCATTGATGTTCAAAGAAAACTTGTTTGACTTCCCTCCTCTCCTCCCTTTTAATCTAGCTGTCACATTTATGTTAAAATGGGATCCAGAAAGTAATGTATCTAGTTTGTCGTAAATCCTGACCATAAATTGAAAAACTCATGTACACGTTTCAGTGAAAGCAAATATGTGTCTCTGTTTTTCACATGTAGACATTCTAGATGCTGTGGGGTGATATTGATGCTGATAGGAATATAAGATTGTAGAGTAGATGTTACTTCTTAGTACATTATTCTTTCTGTGGGTCACCCAAAAATGTTGGCATTTTTCATAAACATTTTTGTCCTTGAGGCTAATAGTGTGAATTGTTACTCGTGTAAATTAGTCACGTTGAGATGTTTTATGTCTTACAGAATTGCTTGCTGAAAATGGTCGTTTAAACAACACCCCAGGAATTATTTCAGCATTTTCTACTATAATGAGTGTACATCGTGGAGAAGTACCATGTTCAGTTACTACTGCATCTGTAAGTAATAGATTGTCAGTTTATTTAGCTTTAACATTAAAACTAGCCTAATCCAGTTAAAATGAGCAAATCAAGAAAGGTGACCTGTGGCCAACCCAGAGATATATTTTGTCCTCAGATTAGCTACTTTTGCTGGGTTTAAACACTTCTGGTGATTAATGTGTGCCTTTCTAGCTTTTACCCTACTTGCTGAGCTGACCAGCTTTCAAAAATAGTGAAATATTATTGTTACAGAAGCCCAGAATATCGTAGATTGAGGTTTTCCATCCTTCCCTCATTTAACCCCCAAAATATGCCAGAGCGAAAAACCACCAATAATTAATGAAGATGTTCTAGGTAGTGCATGGCCTGTTTTAAGATCAATTATAACATTGTGGGGTTTTATTAAGAGTTCTATAGTAAACTCAAACTTCTTCATGAAAAGAGGCAATGTGGCCCAATGGACTGAGTGTTGGAATTTGAAATCAGGAAGACTTAAGTTCAAATTCTTCCTCAGACATTTATTCATATAATGCTTTAAAGTTTGCATAATGGTTTATATACATTATCTCTGAATCTTCCAATGAATCCTATGGTTGTGTGGTCATGAACACATTTACTTCACCTTTGTTTCTGTTTTCTCATCTGTAAAATTGGGTTAATACTTGTATCTGCCTTAGATGATTGTTGTGAAGGTCTGATGAGATTAATACACATAAAGCATTACAGTATAAAGCATAAGTGACACAAAATATTTTTCAAATTCACAGTAATGATTTGGCAAAATCTTTTGTGGTGGAAATGGATTATGCCTTTTAGCTTGTTACAGTAGACTTTGGACCACTCACTATCTAGGCAATATTGATTCACTCATCTACTATTCAAGTCATTATAGGAAAAAGGTTTTGGAGTTGGTTTGTTTTTTATACTGTTGCATTGTGAGCCCAGCTTTTTTTTTGATTTCCAGAAGGAATAAAAAGTTGATATAATAACCAGTGTGCTAGGCTATAATTTTGATGATGATGTGACCTTAATTATTTCCCCTTATCACTGTACCTGCTCTCCTATACCTCTTCCTCCTCATATCAGCAAGCTCTTCCTCTTAGTAAAGAAAAACATTTAAGTAAAGCCTTCTCACCAAAGAGCACCATTATATTCTTTTTTTTAAAACCTTTACCTTCCATCTTAGAATTAATACTATGTATTGGTTTTAAGGCAGAAGAGGGGTAAGGGCTAGGCAGTGAGAGTGAAATGACTTGCCCAGGGTCACACAGGTAGGAAGTGTCCAAGTCCAAATTTAAACCCAGGACTTCCCGTCTCTGGGCCTGGCTCTCAATCCACTAAACCACCTAGCTGCACCCCCCATATCCCACCCTCCCATTATATTCTTGCCTTTCTACTGAGCAGTATTTCCTTACTAGAAAAGGATAGCTTTCTATCCACCAGGTATAGCTGCCTCACCATGAGTAATAGTAGATGAGTTATTTAAATTTGCAGATTCCAAATTTTACATGTTAGATAAGTTGTGAAAATAGCTTTTTGCCTTTTCGTGGCTGGATTCCTCTCTTTAATGTTTCCTAGGTGACTATAAGAGTTAACCAAGTCTATAACAACAGTTTGTACTGCATTCTATACACAGTAAAACATTTGAATCAGATGTTGATGTTGTGTGGCAGGTTTTGATGATGGAAAGTTCTTTTTTCTTCTGGCTCCTGCTGTATTTTAAGATTATAAAATTCTATCATTTGTTTTCATTTTGTCTATTTTTTTAAGGAAGTATTTTTTTTTGTTTCATCCATCTTAGGCTTTAGATAGCTCAACTCTTTCAGAACTAGAAGCAGTTCTGAACAGCTTCCTACGTAAGGGTCAAGTCCTGAAAATGGAAACCAAGGTAGGTTTTGATTTCTCATTTTTTTCCCTCAAGCCAATTGAAGCTGATAAAAATGATAGAGAAATTTTAATAAAAATAAATTTATTGATCTATTTAACTATAGTGCTTCCCTTAAACACACACACACACACACACACACACACACACAGTTATCTTTCAAATCCAAATGTTCTCAAGTTTCCATATAAAGATTTACATTTTTTCCCCCAGATAAATAATTTCTCTATCCTAATAATAACGTACATTTTTAGATATTGTTTCACATTTGCATTTAATGCTTCTCAAAGTACTTCCAGATCCATTATTTCAATTGATCAATAGAATAAGGCCAATAATTTACCTTTTTCTATGTTTTTAATGACTAATTCTCTTTTCAGATTGATCCTTCAATCATGGGAGGAATGATTGTTCGTATAGGGGAGAAATATGTGGATATGTCTGCAAGAACTAAGATCCAGAAGCTAAGCAGGATTATGAAGGAAGCTGTTTAAAAGTAATGTTTTTCCACAGTTCATTGGTGAAACTTCTAAAATTTGTAGAAGCAATAAAGTACTTAAAAATTTTCATTGTGTTAATGTAGTTGAAATATGAAATGCTAAAAGTCTGGAATTAGCCTCTTATACCATGTTATGTAAATGAAACAAACAAGACCAAAAAAAAAATGCTCACTGTTTTGTAAATGAAAATTTCCTAGATTTTTGTCACAAAGTTCTATCTCTGATCTAAAATTGTCTCAACTACTCTGGCACTGTTTTCTTAAATCTAGTGTCCAAGATATCTACATGACAAACAAATACAGAGAATACTTCTCCCAAGGATTTAACCACTCATTTAAATGTGCCAAATTTAGTATATGTTGTTTCATCTTATAGCATAGGTCTATAGGCTAAAGACAGGAATTGCAAATGGACAATCATTTGGGTCCAGAATTGAATAGGAACAGAGCAGACTGGATTGCTTTTAGGAAATCATAAAGTTATTTTAATGACCTTTGTTTTTTCCAATTTGGCTTCTTTAAAATTTTTTATATCACTTGCATTTCTACATATCTCATATTTCTTTCATCCTTCTGTCCAGAACTATTCCCTGTAAAAAATTTTTTTAAAACATGAGAGGGAGGAGACAGTTCAGAAAAAGAAATCAATACATCAGCCAAATATGACAGTATGAAATATTCCATTCCTGTAACTATGTTCTCCCTCTGGCCTCCTCATCCTCCCATGAAAGCAATGAAGGTATTGTATATTTTCATCTTAAATTTTTTTAGCACCAGTATTAAGTGATATTAAGGATCAACTAAAAGGCAGTAGAGAGGTTCGGGTAGTTAAGAGGCACAAACAGAATTATTAATGCATTACATAACAAGGGATAACTTAGGAGCAGCTTTTTATTGATATTCTGATAGCAAGAGAAAGCAAGGAAAGTCTTTATTATCTTGAGTGGGCCTATGAAGAAAATTAATGGAAGGGCATTGATACAAAAGTAAGATGGATTTTTATTTTATTATTGGATGAAATGCAATTCATGAAATCATAGATGTTGGTGTGATGGAAAAAGCAATGGTTTTGGAGTCAATGGGCTTTGGTTTGAACTATGTGACAAACATACTTTTTTGTTCATATAAATGGCATGCAAACATGTTGGCTAAGGAATTTTGATTAGGTTTATTTCGTAATAGCGGTGATTATATGTATATATGCTTCTAATGACCCCAGGCTATGTGATAAATAAAAATTAATTTGGAGGCTTATTACTAGATTTATAAGCATTTATTAGTAAAGAATGAGAAAAAGAAAAAAGGGAAATTTCTAACTTAGATAAAATAAATCTAGTCCTCCATTGCAGCCTGAACCTCTGCTTGTCAAAGATCAAGAGATAAGGTAAGAGCTCAGAATAAAACACCAGCCCAAAGATAGGTACAGAAGCCAAAAAGAGCAACCCCCTTTTCTCACTGAGCTTTTCAAACCTATGCTCTTCCTTTCTTTCCTTGGCCAGTGGCTTTCAGACATCATGTGTCTGCCCTGGCTTCTGTGGAAACCTTACACTGAGCCATCGGATCATCCTCAGATATGGCACATAACTGACTCCTGTGTCCCACCACTGGGGTGCCCCAGGCTGGAGGCACCCATCACTTCCCACAGCTGACTGAACATCTGACCTTGGCCTTCTAGGCCTTTTTTTTAGTTCTGTGATTCTATGGATGGACATTAAAGAAATGTACATTTTTAGCTATCAAAGAGCACACTTCAACAACCATTCAAGATATTGTTACAAATAAAATTATTGATATAGATGGATATATTCAAAAATATTAATAGTTTATTTAAAGCCATATTGGTAATTAAGAAGGCCACATGCCTGCTAAGATCTAATTCAAATATCCCGCCCACCTGGCTTATTCTACAGGAAAGAGAGCGTCTCAATCAAGTTCTGAGCCTTTATACCTTTGTCTATGTAATCACACTTCCTCCCCACCTGTATTACACAAGAGGAATCATGGGAATGCAGTTTTCGAGTCCTCTAAATGTCCACAGGAAGTCTATATCAGGGACCTCAAAATCAGTTCAAGGATCCCCAAATTTCCAGTATCACAATATTGTGTTGACTCTTAGCGTGACGTCAGGCATTTCAAGGATCATTCAAATCTTCAATGTACCTAAGGTCAGGGTTAACTGGTTTTTTAAAAGCCAAGAACTAACAAAGTTATTACAGAACAACCTAATTAGTCCTAAAAGCAAGCATTTAATTAGTACCTTATGGTTTACAAAGTGTTTATCAATGTCTCATTTATCTCCCAAACAACCTCAGAGAAGTGGCTTGGTGGATAGAGGATTAGGGCTAGGAGTCAGGAAGATCTAAGTTCAAAGACAGCCTCATACACTAGCTACTGACTGGGCAAGTCATTTAACCTGTTTACTTTGCTGTAAAATGGAGGTAATAATAACATCTACCTCCCAGGCTTGTGAGACTTAGGTAATTGTAAAGCACTCAACATGTAGTAGGTGCTTAAATTCTTGTTTGCTTCCTATTTTACAAATGAGGAAACCAAGACAGGAGTTAAGGGACTTGTCCCCAGATCAAATCTGAATTCGAGTCTTCCTGAGTCCAGGTTTGGCACTCTTGTCCATTGTGCCACAAGCCAAGACCTGAAAGACACCTAAAGGAGTCCAATGCAGGCTATTTAAAATAAAGAAATTGGAAGGGGACAGCTAGGTGACTCAGTGGATAAAAAGCCAGGTCTGGAGATGGGAGGTCCTGGTTCAAATATGGTTTAGACCCTTCCTAACTGTGTAGCCCTGGGTAAGTCACTTAACCCCCATTGCCCTCACCACTCTTCTGCCTGGGGACCAATACATAGTATTGAATCCAAGATGGAAGGTAAGGGTTTAAAAAAAAAAAAGTGACGAGATCAGTTGTTAGTTTTTTTTTTTTTTTTTTTTAGTATCTGCCACTCATAACTATGTATTAAAACCTTGTTATAGGCAAAACAAGAGAACTGAAGATTGGAAAGAATTTTTACTGAGGAAAACACTTTTTTTTCTGAGTCTGTCAAAACTACTGTTCAAAGTCTATTTGAGCCTGGAAGATCGTGGTATCTTCATCAGATTTTTAAAACACCCAAAAAACTGTTGTGAATTTGTTTTACTTATGATAACTATATCAACATGTTAACTTGATAAGCCAACAAAAGTTGACCCCTTGTGCCAGACACTGCTAAATAATGAATACTGAAGATAAGAGGAAAGTCAAAAGCAATTGTTACTCTCAAGGAGCTCACCTCTAGCGGAGGACACAACCTGCTAGTAGCTACTCTACACGACAAGAGTGATCGAGGATCGTTTCATTTTGTGTGTCTCCAGGGCCCAGCATAGTGCTTGGCACAGAGCAGGCTCCTCGTCTACTCACTAGCATTATGTAGCACCGTAAGTCTTGGGCCATAATCAAGGCTCAACTTGGGAATTGTCCTATTTACCAAAGGGAGCCTCATTCTCCCATGTGAAATGAGGGGATTTCAATAAGGAATTACAGATGGGTCAACATCTTGTAAATTCGATATTAATTGTGTATAAGAAGTGATTGTCGTAAAAACACAGTGGAAAGTGTCATATTTCAAATGATTATATCTTATCTCAGTTAATTTGCACTGCACTGATGATGTCCTTTGTATTGATTTGTTTGTAGTGTTTTGCAGCCTTCTCACACTTATTATGTACTTCTTGATTGCCCTTTAGGGGAAGGAACCTCAGTTTCATTTTTGGGGAGTGAACATCAAGTGAAAAAACATGTTGCCTTTGAAGAGAGAGACATATGCTGTGTTACATACCCATCCATAGTTCCCTGCCTCTGCAGAGAGGGAGAAGAGAATTCTGAAGCTTATATTTTAAAAGCATGACTGCTTCCCCTTTAGAAATAATCATGAAGGAACCTGTGTCCCCTTAAGCTGTCTTCCTAAAAAAGACTCATGTGGAAGTCACTTGGAGAGTAAATTTTTTACCGATTATAGAATTGGAAGGGACTTAAAAAAATGATTGTTAAATTTCTTAAACTTGATTGTCATTATTCTTAAACTCCTTCAAGGTAGACAATTTTTAATTTCCTGCACAATGTTTTATAGTAAGCAGTTGCTTAATAAGGACTTGTTAGATTAGATTGGCTCTCCACTTTAATAGAAGCCTAGGCTAAAGTCTTAGAAAGTGCATACCAGCTGCCTTATCATTATACAATTATCATACTAAGGATGAATTAATGTGGCACTCAAAAACCAACAGATTATTTAAGGAAATTGTACATTATATTCTGACTAAAAAGTAAATGAGGTACCATAGTGTTTCAGCAAACAATCCCCCAAATATTGCAAAATCTAATCACATCTAGTCAGTTAATTACATGACCACTTATATTTAGAATACATGGCCATTTTATACATTTCTAGCAGGTTGTGTGCCCATTCCTGTTTGGGGTTCAATAATTATTTTAACATTTTAATAGTTCATATACATACATAATATATATATGAGATCTATGACTCAAAATATAAGACTCTCCTTATTGCTGGAGATTGGCTACTCAATACTTCATTCTGACATGAGGAGAGAATTGATGAAAATTTGGGAGAAGAAATATCCTGGTCTTCAAGATTCCAAGATAAGACATGATGCTCTAAGCTTTCTTTAGGTCCTCAAAGGGAGAGAAAGACTTTGGAAAAAAACCTCACACATAGAGAATTCAGCATCTCAACAATGTCCCTATCCCCAGCTTAGTACCAAAGTCTTTGGAGTACTTCCCCTGGGATGAAATCTAAAATTGTCTTTTGGTTGAGCTAAGATTAGATGCTTCTAATGAGAGAGCTCATTTTTTCTTTATAAAGGCTGATATATACTTACTTGTTTATCTTCTCTGACTTTTGTTTTTTTTAAACCCATACTTTCCCTCTTGGAATCAATACTGTATATTGAAGGCAATGGGGGTTAAATGACTTGCCCAGAGTCGCACAGCTAGGAGGTGTCTGAGGCCAGATTTGAACCCAGGACATCCCGTCTCTGGGCCTGGCTCTCAAACCACTGACCCACCTAGCCACCCCCTGATTTTTGTTTCTTAACTTGGATAAATGGGCTTATTTGCTATTTTCTGAGTGTGTTCATGCAACTGGCCTTTAGTAGGAAAGATAGTCAAAGATTGAATACACAGCTTGGGGGCACTCCTTCCCATCAAAAAGATCAGAAGCAAAGTTTAAGCCTAAAAATGATTTCTCCTAGACTAATAATATGTAGGTTGGGTAAATACAGTTCTAGCCAGGTATCCCCACTCTCTAAGGAGAACAGAGTGGTCAGCCAGTAACCTGTGTAAATAGAATTAGCTCGATCCCATTAACAGTCAAAAATCTACCCATCCTAGGCGTGCTAATGATGTAATCCTCACCTCCCTTAGTGGGGAGGGGAGACGAGTTACCCACACGTGACAATAAGTAACAAATCAAGAATAAGGGACTGCCTTTTGGGCAGTCCAAATCAATGTAGAAACTGCCATTTGTCCATTTGAATTAGAGGTGGACCACAGGAAGTGATGAAAGACACGATCTCTTTAAGTAAGTTAGTGAACTTCCTGTGGGGCAGTTGCCCTCTCGAACTGGGAGCAGAAGCATCTCCTGAGACCACAGAACGCTTACACTCTATATTGTCACGTGGGTAAGTTAGGCTGACTTCCTTGGCCTAGCTGGGCCAATTCTAAACTCTGCCTATCTGGCTGTTGGGCCTTGTGGCTTACAGCTTCATTTATTAAGCTTTATAACCTTCTCTCTCCGTCCAGGCCTTTGGCCTGGACTAGCCTCTCCCTTTCTCTTTATTCCTACCTTTTACCTACCAGATTGGAAATAAACTCCTCAACCCAATGATGACTTGGGTCTGATTTAATTAAGGAATCAACCTGAATTGTTGATTCCTGGCGGACACATATTTAAATATATATCTACAAATACCTAAATCTTCCTTTTTACAAACCCTAACCTATTCAGCCTCCAAGTGGGAATCAAAAGTTTCCCCCTAAAAAAGGGTGAGTGGAGAAGACTGAAGAAATATCTATCTATGCCTCCCTACAAGACATAAAGGGTTGCTAAGCCCTTTTCGGGGCTGCTTTCCCCTCTTGGTGTCCACCTGCTACCTCACTTTCATCTCTGGCTCCAAGAAGCCATAGCATGTGCAATGGCCACATCTCAGTAAAACCATCTAGCCAAGAGGGCAAAACCAGATTGAGGGTAACCAATAAGACTCAAACCAATTGGTGAGTTGGGGGGGGGGGGGTGGAGAGTGTCTACTACAAGCATGTGAAGACTTTCTCTTTTTTCTTTTTTTTTAAATTTAGAATATTTTCCCATTGTTACATGATTCATGATTCCCACACTTTGCTCCCCCTCCCAAAGCTGACAAGCAATTCCACTGGGTTATACATGTATCATTGTTCAAAACCTATTTCCATATTATTCATATTTGCAGTAGAGTGATCTTTTAACATCAAAACCCCTATTCATATCCCTATCAAACTATGTGATCATTCCTATGTTTTTCTTCTGTGTTTCTGTTCCCCTAGTTCTTTCTCTGGATGTGGATAGCATTCTTTCTTATAAATTCCTCTGGATTGTCCTGGGTCATTGCATTGTTGCTAGTAGAAAAGTCTATTACATTCAAATGTATCCGTCTCTGTGAATAACGTTCTCCTGGTTCTGCTCCTTTCACTCTGCATCAATTCCTGGAGGTCGTTCCAGTTCACATGGAATCCCTCCAGTTCATTATTCCTTTGAGCACTATAGTATTC
This sequence comes from Gracilinanus agilis, assembly GCF_016433145.1. Taxonomy (NCBI): domain Eukaryota; kingdom Metazoa; phylum Chordata; class Mammalia; order Didelphimorphia; family Didelphidae; genus Gracilinanus; species Gracilinanus agilis. The sequence goes on along the minus strand of NC_058132.1, from coordinate 409,875,317 downwards.
CATCACCACCAGATACCATAATTTGTTCAGCCATTCCCCAATTGAAGGGCATACCCTAATTTTCCAGGTTTTTTTGCCACCACAAAGAATGTGGCTATAAATATTTTTGTACAAGTCTTTTTCCTTATTATCTCTTTGGGGTACAAACCCAGCAGTGGTATAGCTGGATCAAAGGGCAGGCAGTCTTTTAAAGCCCTTGAGCATAGTTACAAATTGTCCTCCAGAATGATTGGACCAATTCCATGGTGGAAGGGGTGTATGAGAACATTGTTTCTTTTGTGTTTGTTTTTGTTTTTGTTTTTTTATTTAAACCCTTACCATCCATCTGTGTATTGGCTCCAAGCAAAATAGTGATAAGGGATAGGCAATTAATTGACTTGCCCAAGGTCACACAGCTGGGAAGTGTCTGAGGCCAGATTTGAACCTAGGACCTCCCGTCCCTAGGCCTGGTTCTCAATCCCCTGAGCTACCCAGCTGCCCCCAACACTTTTTTCCAAAGGCAGTGGAAGCAAATCCTATGGAGCCCTCAGAGCTTGGTTAGACATCAAGAAAAGCTAAAGTCATCCAGGATTTCATCTGGAAGAGAGAGTAAGGCTGACAACTTTGTGCAAACTCTGCCTCACTTGAATGCAATTTATGCTGTGATATCATTTTAGTCCTCTTCAAGTGTGAAGGACAACAACCTGTGTAAATAGAAAATTTGTACCCCTGAAACTACATACCCAGCATCCTTTTCCTTTTTGTCCCCAAGTTGCATGCTTACGTTGTATAGATAAATGTGGGTGTGGACACGCCCTCCCTCTCTTCTCCCCCATGCGGGGTTCTTTTTCTTTACTGAGGTTGCTACTTCCTTTTGTTTCAAGTTATTATTAATAAACTTTATAAAAAGATAATACTTGGAGTATTGAATATTAATTTTTAATATTACAAACCAACAACCACCACAAAACACATCAAAAAATTCATGTGGATACATATAACTTACATGAACAAAACACACCATACATCCCTTATGTACCCTTTAAGATTTGCAAAGAGCTTCCTTCACACAGACTCTGTGACATTGGTATTAGATTAGTATTAGATCTAGTTCTAAAACTTGGATTCTCCCAAGTGACTCTAAGAACAGTGATCTTTCCATTATACTATCCTATCTTGCATTTTGTCCACATTAAAAAAAAAGGGGGGTGCTAAAACAAATTAGTCCAATTATGTCCAAATCCTTTAGTTATATTAATAGAAGAGATGAATAGGAAGCATTAATAAAGTGTTTATTAGGACTATATAGTAGCAACATGGATGTAAAAATGCTAAATGGGGCATATTAGAAAGTATTTCCCAGTTTCCCATGTTTCTGTTTATATAGCAATAAAGAAAAATCCATGGATATCTTCTGAACATCTCTGGAAGTCAACCATAACAATACCTTTGTCTGAGAGACAAATGGATGCATGCATCATTTTATAGACCTATTTTAGCATTTCTTGGGTTAAAAAACTTTTATTAGTCCCAAAATATTTGGCCCAATGCCACTCGTTTTTATTTAACTCCAGTGTTTATAAAAAATGAAAGCAGAAGAATGGTCATTTTTTGAAAAAGTTTATTTTTGCATAATTTCACTTGCACAACTACAATCTCATCTGTGTGAAATAAAATGCACAGGAGTAGACTTTCTTTGTAATGCCATTAATTTCCTCTGTCAATACAGAAAGGTAACTCTGATAGAACCTTTTTGTACAAAAACAACCCCTTCCCACAATCCACTAGAATAGGTCCTGCCTTTTCTCATTCCTTTCACAAAGTACATGAACTTAAACCAATAAACTGCAGACCAAATGTCCAAGTACATTTAGAGTTTCTTTTTTTTTTTTTTTAAATTTGAGGTGTACAAGAATAAAAATTTCTACTGATTTTGTGGCTGCTTTAAAAAATGCTAATACCTTCCTCGGAATCTAAAACAACCAGCTGTTCCCACATTATAATGAGCCTACAGAATACTCAAGGTATGCCATAACTTTGAGCAATAAATCTACATCTCAGCCTCTTTTGAATTTGATTGTCCCTGCTTCCCTGGAACTTAGACAAGTACATATGACACCAGTTTGTAACAGCTCTCTAGTCATTTTGAATATTTCATCAGCACTTGGTACTAGTACAATTTCCTCTTTTTAAGGAAAAAGGGAAGACTCCTTTGGCTGTTTACAGCATTAAGACAGAGAAAACTCCTGAGAGGAATTTCAAACACCTACCGAGAATACTACATCCCACGCCCCAGCCCTCCACCTTATATTTTCACAAACACTAAACTCATGCTCAGATATTTGGAAGGGGATTTTCACCATGGAATGGTGATTCACTCTAGGAATTCACTTTTTTTTATGCTATCATAATCTCGGTCTCTCTTAGGGAAGACCGTGGCTAATGGGAGCAGCTTCTCTTTTGAAGCTACCTCTGGCTATTTACCTCAGTAGCTGAGAATCAATTTGGTACCCGCTTCCAGATAGCATAACCTCTCCAGTGGCGTATAAAGAAACCACTAGCAGTCCTTAACGATATAGAAATTCAATAAAATTTCGTCCTTAGCATCAGTAGACTAACCCCAGCCCCCTCCTAAAGAGAATTGCCCAGTAACTAATTTGGGAACCTGCCCCTTTTATTCTTCTAGGTAGGGGGAAGGACAAAGAGATGAAGACAGATCTGTCGCTCTTGAAAGAGGAACAGGTATCATGGGATTTTTGTTCTGCCTGCTTTGTGGAGGTCATACTCTTTTGCCTCTATGGAAATGGATCAATCCATATACTCCAAACTTTCAATTAAGTTAGGACAACTGGCTGTGCAACAAAAAATGAAGTTGAAAACAGTTCCCACATTTTTTCAGAAATGTCAAGCCTGAACCTGACTCTCCTGTTTAAAGGAAAGAGGGCGGAAGACTAGTTAAGATTTTGTCCTTGGTTCTGAGTTCTTAAGAAGCCATCAATCTACGTAATGTCCTCTTAAAGAGAAATGCTAGATTTCTTTGTAGGCAGAGAGAGCTCTCTGCATTTCTATTATCCTTCCTCACAAGGGGTCCCCAAAATCCACATCTTGGACATATAATTTAATAAAATGAGCATTCTCTTCTGTTAGCTCAACTATAGGATGCTTTCCAACTTACCAGAGTACCAGCCAATTATTCTTAATCCAATCTGGAACCAGAGAAATGACCCCTTTAAATTGCTTGCTAGCAAGTGTATATATGCTTACTACTAATATGTGGAGTCTATAGGTTTTCCTTTTTTTTTTAAGTATAAAAATTCAGTTGAACTGAATCTAGGTAAGCAGTTTATGCTCACAGAATATATTAGATTGTGGGGGTTTGTCTGCTACAGTTAAATGCACTTAAATTAGGTCCTAAAAATATTTTGATATACATACAGAAAAATAATCTCTCAAGGACAATTCACATTTTAAAGTACTTAAAGAACAAGTAAAATATGATGCCTACAGTATATTTCCATTAGTTTTGTGCATTATTTAACAGTATAGACTCTTTTATATACTGATATATACATCTAGTCACACACATATCCCCATATACACACAGGCGAGTTTCCACAAGTTACCAAAATGTCATTATCTTTTTTCATTCATTGTAGAAGAGGTGCAAAGTACCTCTGGTTGGCTGGAAACAGAATGAATGAAATGCAGCAACTAAGAGCTCTGAAATTTATACAGGAATTTTTTTAACCAAATTTCACCCATACACATCTATTTATATAAATGCAAACTATACTAAATGAAGGCCAGTTGAGGTGATGACCAACTTCTCTATCTACTAGGGAATGTTTCAAGGGCTGAGCTAGAACTGACACATGAGAGCAAATGCTACTCCTGTGTACAGCAACCTTTCAAAGTATCTTTTAAAAAACATATCTCTAAACATCAGTAATATTTAAAAAGCTATTATTGCCTGAATACCTACTCTTTAATGTCATGAATATGTATGTAATAGGAATTTTCAGGGATTGAAAAAACAAACATTTAAAACTCTATAAAAGTTGATGTTGCTACAATACACAATCTCAGACATTTGATAATATTGTCTTTCTGTGAAGGATTTAAGTAGGAAAAAAAAAAAGAAAGAATGAAAAAAACAATGCTTGGAGCTTACAGTTTTATTTAAGGTGGAGGTGCCTCAGTTGATTCATTCTGTTACACAAATTTTAAGAACTTATGTTTTGGCCCTCTATCAAGATTCACCTTGACAAATGTTTTATTCCCAGATAGGCTTCTAAGACGTGAGGTGGGTTATTTTTCTACATATGTAAGAGTTCAGCCAATATTTTTAAAACAAACAGAATTTCAAAGATTTCAAAAGCTACCAAATGGGTCAAAGATGCAACTTGTTATAACAACTGCAAAGGCTTCATGTAGCAGAGAAAATATTACTCAAAACCATCTGATTATGAAGAGTGACCATTTTCTAGACCTTGATGCTTGATGAATTCACTACAAGTACAGTAGGGTGTTTTTCTTCCAGAGTTGGTAGCATACACATAAAATAAGGGACTTGAACTAGATGGCCTCTGAGGTTCTTCTCAGCTCTCAAATTCCATCATCTAATGACCTCTCAAATGCTGCAACATATAATCTGCCTGTTCTCTGCAGCTCTTGTCTATGTTCTCCCATAAATTCACCACTGAGGGGGCTATCCCATGGTGGATAGAGGAAGTAACAAATGCAACCCAACCCATTTCATAATCACCTTTCTTAAATGAACATGTAAAAAATAGTTTTTTTGATCATCTGGGATCTGGTGTTCTGTTTCTCATCCAAGGCAGTCAGTAGGAGTGGATCTAAGTGATGACTTTGGTACAATCTCACCTATGGAAGGTAGAACCACCTCGATAGCCACCTGAGGGTTAGGAATGGTCATAGACAGGAGTTAATCCCATCACTGAGAAACAAAACTCGGCTTTTTATAGATATCACAAAGACTATTTCTGATCCATCCCCACTCTTCTCTCCTTATTCTCCCCAATCCTACTGGTAATTGATTACTGTACTTTTAAGAGGTCATCTGTTCCAAACTCCTCATATGCCTAGAAGTAAAGTGACCATATTTTCACTCAAAATTGGGACATAGAGTATGACGAAATATATTCCTTTTGCAAACCTCATTGAAATATCCTTTCTTTTCCTGACATTGGTATTGTCCAGAAAACTCTAGCGGTATACTTGCTATACCTATAAGACAAGAGAAATCAAAAAGGGCATTCCTCTATCCCAGGAAGTACCTGATGGCATAAGATCAAAGAGATTATTTAGAAATATAAATAGATATTTTCTTCCAAAGAAGGGGGAAATTATAGATAACTTTATTCCACTGATTTGTTAATTATATGCACCAATAATTTCCAATGCTAAGTACACTAAAATATATTGTTCTTTTGGAGAAATTTTGACTACTCTGTTCCCCTAATCTCACCCCAAGACACACACGCCCAAACATGCCCGTATACATGCACACACATACACACCCCAATGGGCTTTCTTCATTCTGCCATAATCATTTCCACTAATATGCCTTAAATTCCTGAAGTGAAAGGCACAGAAAAATACTGAAGGGAGGAAGCATCTAACTCTCCCCAAGGATGGTTCATGGAAGGGGGGAAGGAGTTGGGACTGCTCTGTTCTGGTTTGGCTTATCTGCAGAGTAGAGTGAGGGAATATTTGTGGTGCCCAATCTCTCTAACTCAAGGTATAGGGAAAGAAGAGTTTAAACACAGTTTCTCTGCTCAGAAATTTGAGGCTAAAAGTATCTAAGTTCCTGACCTGAATAAAGAAAAGGAAGAAAGGTAAAAGGATACCTACCTCACAGATACGAATATAAGATACAACATATGAAGGAACACCTGATTGGGATTCAGGATATTGGGATTCTAGTCTTTTACCACTATTTATTTAACCTTAAACAGGTTGATTTACTTCACGGGGTCTTGCTTTTTACTTTTATGGTTCCTTCCACCTCTAAAACTTGAAAATCTGTTTTTCTTGTCATCACCAACCTATTATTGGATAGCTTTTTGTTCTTTCATTTGAAATTTGCTCCTTGGTTTGAAAACACTTTTTTTTCTTGAGTTTTTACATATGAAGCCCCAGAAATTCAATAGTGGGATTGACAAAATATCTTTCCCAGTGCTACTAATTTGGAATCTTTCTAAGAGTTGAAAGGAGTGAGCACTGAAGCCTCCACCTATACTACTTTCTTTTCCCCAAGGTGAAATTAAACGACCATTAGACTTGGAGTTGGAGGTCCATCTCTGCCACTTCCTTGCTATGTGACCATGGGCCAGTGTTGTCAAACTCAAATAGAATTAAAGGCTATGTAAGAATCCCTGCAGGCAGCAAGCATATGGATTTGCTTTTAAAACATGATATCTGTTTTATTACATCTTTATTTATTTTGTCAAATATTTCTCAATTACATTTTGATCTGCTTTGGCTATACTCGGGAATGTTGTGGACCATGTATTTGAGCCCTCTGCTTTAGGTAAGTCAAAAGAAGATGTATTATAAACTCTAAGGTCCCTTTTTATTCTAAATCCTTTGACCTAATTCAATGTTCCTATATATGGGGAAAAAAAAACAAAAAAAAGATAGATAAAAAAGAGAAATGGATGGAATGGGAGAAGAGCAACCCATGGAGAAGGTATCTTTCAAATATCTCATACCCACCATTTTAAACAACTAAATATTGATCAAAGTTCCCAGCAGAAGTAATTCCCATTCCTATCACTGCATTGAGAGAAAAGCCTTGATTCAGATTATTAGCTAATTTTCAATAAATATTGGATACTCTCAAATAAATAAGCTACCTTCCAATGAGATTTTATGACTCAAAGAACTTTCACTGTTTACTCTAAAGCATATTTTTGAGAATGTAGATTCTGATAGCACCTCAGTATGTATTCAGTATCAGACACCCCCATTATTAAGTTTGTCTCAACACAAACTATGATATATGTACCCCAAAGTACGTAGTCCAGAACATATGGTGAAAAATAATTCCTTTGTGATGTAGATGAAAATAGAAGGTGGTCTTCCTTGAAGACCGACCTATTTGTATGGGCAATGCTTAGCATGGTGCCTTACATAGGGCACCTTTTTAAATAATTGTTTGTTGATCAATGGGTGCTGTCTTGTCTTCAAACACCAGTGCTATAAAAAAGGAATACTTCCATATTTTGTAAATGGTTGAATTGAATGGGAGTTAGATTAAATGTTTAATTATTAATAGAAAATGGTGGTGGCATGAAGAATAAGATGTTAATCTGATTTGGTAGATGACAGAATTGATTATAAGCTTGAAAGGAATTGTCTGCTAAGTGTTAAGTATCATTTCAATGACTAATTTTAGTTTACTATTATCCACCATGAACGTTATTGTTCTATGACTGAAACACAATTCCCTGGTGTCCGTGAATGGGTTTTTTATTCTGTCAAGGTACTCTGACTAGACTTTGAACAAACATTAGACAGTTCCCAAAAGTTTCTCTTCATTAGTTGTCCCTGCTGGTCGTTAACCATAGATTTATAACTGGAATGGTCCTTTAAGGTCATCTAGTTCAACTCTCTCATTTTACAGATGAAAATAATTGATGCTTCAGAATGTTTAGCAAACAATACAGATTACGCTTTCTCCCCCACCTTTGTCCCTGTGTAGTGTTTTATCTAAGGAACTGGTGAGCTGCCAAGACATATGCCCACAGAACAGGATAGAAATCCTTGGTGCATTCCAATAGAGGCTGTGACAGCGTTGAAAAGGGACAGTCTTCATTTCCTCCTACTCTAAAGAAAGGAGAGATGAAAGTTCCCAAGAAATGAGAAGTGAGGGAGTTGCACAGGGAGGGAGGATGAGGGAGAGGATGTGAGGTCCTCTGGGAAAGAGGGAAAGGAGACAGCTGTGCTGGGAAGCTGCCCAGTGTTGTTACTGCTCCTGCTGCTACCACCCCAACTAGGAATGAAGGTTTGGAAAAAGATTCTAGCAGAACTATGTGGAAGCCACATGAAACATGATGCAGAATGGTTGCAGCTGCTCCTGTTCCCTGAGAACAAAACTATTGACTGTCCCTTACCTTGCACTGAGCCTATATTTTTTTAAGAGTGGCATTGTGCATGTTTGTTTAAATAAAGCAGTTATGCTATCCTCCTTTGTGTGTCTGTGTCTCTGTCTGTGTCTCTAGGAAGGATTAAATAGAGATGAGAGCAAGTCTAAAGACAGATAGACAGAGATAGACAGACAGACCCAAAGAGAGAGAGAGAGAGAGAGCTTGGTTCCACCTGAATAAAAGATTTTGTTGACAAATATTATATCTCCACAAATGCTGAAGATAATAAATTAATCCATAACATTCTGAATATAGGATGAGCCAGTAGTCATGTCCTGAGAGGAAGTTTAATAAGTGAGTATCATCTCAGGCAGTGGCTGAAACAATCCTCCTTCCTATTTATCTCTCCCAAAGTAAGTTTAAAGAATCCTGTCTTCCCTCACATCTTCATTTAGCATATGTAAATGGCTAGCCTCCAAAGGACACAGGTGGAAGGAGAGGTATTATACAAGAGAAGGAAGTCATGTCATCAATCGCTTTTAGAAAATGATTGACTTATTACAGAGAAATACAGGACATTAGAGGAAAGGACCTGAGAGGTCATTTTACAGATGAGCCATTTCAGACTCCTAGGTCACTTGCCCAAGGTCATACAGCTGATCATATCCTTATGCCACATCATCAAGCTAAACCCTTGTTTTATCTCTTGGCATAATTTTCTGCCAACTTCACATAGAGTCAAAGATCAATACCTTTTTTTTCTAGAAAAGAACAAAGTAAATAGTCTGGGAAATAATGAGAAATATATTCATTAGAGCCATAGACCAACTGTTGCTTTCAAAGGAGGCTATAGCTCATCTATAGGTAATTCATCCCTAAGATAATCCCTTTCTAGGCCAGAGGTTCTTAACTTGGGGTCTGTGAAATTATATTTTTTAGACATATTTTGATAGTTATTTTTAATACAATCAATGTCTTTTCTAATTCCTAAGTATTTCATTTGATTCATTTAAAAACATTATTCTGAGAAGTTATCCATAAGCTCTACCAGACTGGCAAAGGGGTCCATAACACCCAAAAAAGGCTAAGAACTCCTGTCCTAGAGCATCATGGATCCAACTTAATTAACTGCTATTTTTTCTAGACAACCAATTAGGCAGCCAGTGTGGTGCAGTGCATGCTTGGAAACAGGAACACCTTAGGTTCTATTTTTCTGAGTTGCAATTTCCTTACTTATAGAGACAATAATACCTCTACCCAATACAACAACACACATGCAAAAGGTTATTTTGTGGCTCATTTAAATATATGTAGAGTACTCTACAAATTTTCATGCTATTATTAACTAAGGAGCAGAAGGGAATGAGGAGTCAGATAGCCTCTTTTCTGGTCCTATCCTATAGTAACGGATGTTCTGCAATATTAAGTCCAGTCTACTAATATCAATAGAAAAGGTGGCCTTTGGCAAGTAGTCTCTAATGAAAGGAATGGTAAAGGGATGAAGGGCATAGAGGAAAGAAATGCATAAGAAATGTTTGGTGAATAGATCAAAGGATTTAGGGTAGAAGGAAATCTAGAGAACAACTACTCAAGTCCCCCATTTTACAAATGAAGAAGTTGGGGCCACAGCAGGGAAATGACTCACTCTAGGTCACACAGCCAGTACTAAGCACAACTGGGATTCAAACCCAAGTATTCTGACCCCCAAGTGACTAATTTTTCTACTAGCTGTTTGGTATCAGGAGACCCCCTAAGGACTGATTGTGTATATAGCAGTGATTCCTACTCCTCCTATAATGGCTAAAAGGGACTGGAGGCAACTGTTGGATACCCATTTCTGCCTTAGAATATACCCAATTTTCAGACAAAAAAAATACTATTCAATGTCCATTTTAGAATTATAAACTGTTAAAACTGGAAGAGACTTTTAAGAGGTGACCTACTCTAACTCCTCGCTACAGAGCTAAGGAAACTGAGGCCAAGCCAAGACTACAAACAAGCTTTTTCATTTTCCCTATTCTTTTGAGTTCCTCATTCGGATCCTGCTTTGGGAGAATCAATTTCTTCTCATCTCTCTTTGAAAAGTAATGATCAGGTAAGGCTGAGAAATACAAAAGGGCTTGCAACCTCCCCCATCACCACCACTTTCCATTCTGCCCAACCTGGCACTCTGAGGGACACTCCATTGATAAAGGAAAGAGTCTGACCCTCCCGACTATATTTATCCATCAGTGATGTCTGCAAAGCACCCTCATGTAAAAATAAACAGCAATACTATACAAGATTCATTAGGCAAAAGCCAGGAGTGGGCATCTCAGGATCGCAGTGTGCAAAGAGAAGAGATGGCAGCTTTAGTAAGTGCCCTCTGTGAAAGCTGAAAGCTGCTTAGACCACAGTGTCTGCGGGCCCCGGAGTGTCACCTGTTTCCTTTATTGGGTTCAGGATGCCGCTAGCTAAGATCTCCATAACTAAAAGCACAATCCAACACCAAGAAAGCTGTGATAGCTCATCAAAAATGGTGGCTTTTCTTTGACTTACCTTAGCAAGTAAAAGGTCTTACCCTTCGGAAGCAATTTGTTCTGGATAAAGACAAATGCCCTCCCTGAGCATCCAAGGCTAGAGTCATCTTAACCCATTATAGTCAGATGCCCGTGATAAAGTGCTAGTGTCTGCCATAAAGCCCATTTTGTGACCCCCTAAAGCTGGTGAAGAAAAGAAAGGGTCACTAGAGGTCAGTTTAAAAAAGACAACTTAGGAGTTACAATAGAAGTCTTTAGGTGGGACACACACACACACACACACACACACACACACACACACACAATCCTATAAAACCACAAGCATAACCCATATTTTCTTACTACTAAGACAATTCACATGATTTCATTTGGAAGTCTTCTTTTCCTACATATCCCTTCCCTCTCTCTACCAGTTTAAAAACAAAAAAACAAAAACAAAAAACCAAGCAAACATAAAATAAGAAAAATTAGAAAAATAAACCCTTATGCAGCTTCAAATGCCATTTAGCATATAGTCCTTATTAAAAACCATTTCCCCTAGAATCCGGAGAAAGTGCCAGGTCCAGTCTGACCCAGCCAGCTGAGGATCCCTCTTGCATATTTCTAATCCAATCCAAGATCAGAGTGTCTCTAATTCAGGTCAAGTTGGGTGAGTGCCAGCCAGAAAGACTGCTGCTTCTACAAGAAAACCATAAGGCTCACAGTTCACTAAGGCATTAATGTGGTGGCCTCAAATTGTATGTGATCCTAAAAAAGGTGTTTCTCTACCTAAATCATATTACAAACCAGCCACATCTCTACCAAGGATGACTATGCCAATAAAGCCACAATGAGTGACTTGGGGTGAGAGGAGCAAGTCAAACAGAAATGACCATTCTCTTACATATACATGTTTTAAGAAGAATGGACTTGTGGTGAGAAAAATTTTGGAAATAAGTCAAAATTGGTTGTAGACTACTACTGGTCCCTAATTGGACAGCTGAAAACACTGCTCTAGAGCTTCCTTATTTATGTATGGCCTGTGGTTCCAATCTTTCCTGGTCTAGCATCTCTTTCTAATCTAAACAAGTCTTTAACTCCAAAAGGAGCCTGGGCTGGTGCTCAACACCCGTAAACACCCCTGAGCAAGAACCCTCTGATACACTCAGGCTTAAAGATCTCATCTCAAACTTGGTTTTCTCCATGGTGAGTCCCAGCACACTGACTATTCACTATTCGCTACTATTGCTATTCATCCTTCATTCTTATGAGTTGGATTTAAGTGAGGCAGAGTTGCACAAAGTATTAACTCCTTAATCTAGAAAATGTCATTGAAATGGGAATTGGGTTTTTCCCTCTTTTCTTATTGTTCCCTCTCTTCACTGGGAGTTTTCTTCAACACTGAAATCACCTCCAAAAAATAAACCTCCAAACTGATGCTATTCAACAGGATAGTGGGGGAAATTATTTTTATACTTTAAGAGCTCATGCTATGAAATGCCAAAAAGAAAGGACAGGTAGGTAGCACAGAGGATAGAGTGCCAAGCCTGGAGTGGAGAGGATCTGGGCTCAAATCTGGCCTCAGACACTTCCTAGCAGTGTGACCCTGGGCAAGTCACTTAACTCCCATTGCCCAGCTCTTGCCACTCTTCTGTCTTAGAACTGATACTAAGACAGAAGGTAAGATTTTTTTATGTTAAAAAAAGAAGGGGAGTGGGGAAAGATAATGATAAAGACCCTATGAAATTTTATTGCTCTTTATAAACTCTAAATAGTCAAATTACTGTTAAGGCTAGGGGAGTTAGTTATTGGACTTATACCTTGAGGGCTCCCCAAGTAACTTTTCTTTAATCCTGGAAGTATACTTGATATTAATCAAACTGTTGATCTTCAGGAAACCCCCTCAGCCTGGCCTGATCCAGAGATCCTTCAAGGTTGGACTGGATTGGAAATAATACAAGATGGATGCTCAGCTGGCTAGGATATCAGGTAGAGCACTCTCTCCAGATATCAGGGGAAATGACGTTATCAAGGCAAATGGCATTTGAAGGTAGATATGGGTTTGCTTTTCTTCCTCCTGGGAGCACTAATGTAACAAAACACCAAATACCAAAGTCTATCGTCAAAGTCTTTCACACAGTTCTTCATATAATGGTGAAGATAAAGACTTCGCACTAAACCTATATAGTTTTTTTGGTCCATGGTACAAAAAGCATCACTTTGGGGATGAAGAGAGGTAGAATGACATCCCATTCTTTATACCTTTCAGGATACAGAACTCTAAGGAAATTTTTGGATAGGAAATTAGTCTGCTCATTCAATTTAACAGGGGAGAAAAAGAAGAGTTTTTTTAAGTACTGAAGTACAATAATTTTAAAAATCTAATATATGTGATACATAACACAAACGTGCAGACTAATCTTAAAGGAATGTTTAGGAATGTATAGCACATAAATGCTAACACACAGCCTTAAAGGACTAAATAAAAAACAACTGAAATTTTTGAAGTAATTCAATTCAATAGCACCTATTATGTGCTGCTCTCTTTATTAGATGGTAGTGATACAAAAACAAAACCAACAACAAACCATTTGTTAAATTGAAAGCAAGTCTGTCCCAAAGTGAAAAGGAAGAGGATTCCCAAATTGAAACAAAACCTGGCAATATGTGAGCAACAGCTCTATCCTGGAATGATTTTCATCTAGTTTTAGAATTAACAACTGAGTCATTCACCCATGTCACTCATCACCTGTAGTGCAGGTGGGGGGAAAATCACAACAAATATAAGCAGGAAGAAAACATAATATAAGAATATGTTTTATCCCAAAGAATATGAGATAAGGAGACCACAATGGAAGAGAAAACTGAGGAGATGGGAAGTGACCTATAGGGTTTCCCCTAACCACCTACATTCACCTATAAATCCGTCACTTGTAAAGAGAACAAGATGTTCTCCACAGATGGGTGCAGACAAGTTCTTAACATTGTCTTTATCCATCTATAAAGTGTAGTCAGGCAGATTATACTGGTAAACAACAACAATAATATCAACATCTAGACCCTGGGTAAAACAGCATCCAAAGGAAACTTACGTTAGACACTTAAGGACAGAAAAAAGGACTAATCTCTTGTTTTTCATTTTATCATGATTCCATTACTGGAATCTGCAGTGAGAGATAACACATCCAAAAAGGACATAAGATGCTTCCACTGGAAATATATGCAAAAAAGGTCAACATTTAGTTCATTTAAGATAATGGGGAAAAAACAGAGACATAAAGAAGAGCTGAACACAGCAGGTCAACACAACTCCACATGAATAGTTCTAATAATGCTTTGTCCTATCACAACACCATAGACTTCAGAAACATTAGATTTAATAAAATGTAATAATATAAAAAGTAGGATCATAAATCTTAAGCTGGTATGGACCTCATCGGCCATCTATTCCAAACCCCTCATTTTACAGATGAGGAAACTGAGGCCCAGGGAGATTGAGTGACTTGCCCAAGGTCACACAAGTAGCAGATGTCAGAGGTGAGATTTGAAGCCAGGCCTCTGATAAGTAAAAAAGCATGAGTTTCATGTCTATTTATAGATTTGATTCCCAACATTTCCTCCACAACATTGAAAAATATAAACTGAAGATATTTAAAAGTATGTTTTCTGTCAGTAAGTGGTCAACATATGCATTCCTGGGATAAAACTAGGTCTAACCTTGCTCCATTGAATGTTTCTAACTAAAGATTGTATCTCAGGTTCAAAAAATACTTATGTCTCTTATTTCTGATACAAAATTTTACACTATCTTTAATAAATAAATAATAAAATGTTTCTTCAAAGTATGAAATGTAAACTTTGTTGTTCTTTCAACATAGTACAATTTTTTTAATTGCTTGAAACACAACAGTGCCCTTACAGGAAATCACACTACAATGTACAGAGTCTACACCATAGCATACCTATCACTTAAAAAGATTCCTCCACAATCCTAATATACATCTTAAAGATCCATATCAGAAAGAACACCACTGAATATAGGAAAGAGACAAATCACTACCAGAGAGAACATGCAAGAACCATACAGCCTACAGAGATCAGGGTTTACATGGACTCTTAACTAACCAACATGCGAACAAAAACAACCCACCCCTTTCAACTAAGAAACAAGGTTATTGCCTAAATACCACCTAAATCTCTGGCATTTAAGCAAGAGAGCAGAGACCTCAACAGAATAATTCTTTGCTTCACAGCTTAGTACTCAGGCATCTACTTTTTATTCTGGAAATATATCACTTTTCTTCCTTGGGAGTTGTAGACTACATAATCAGGGACCAAGTATAGGATGGAGAATCTCTGTGGATTTGTTTTCCTCTTGTGTGCCACAGGTATGCCTGTGACTTCCCTCTCCTCAGAAAAAGAATGGATTTTCTCCACTTTATTCTACTCCATCCTTTCCCTTTGGCCCTCGTCTGCTTCTTTTTGAACTTCAGGAAAGATGCCTGGCAACCAAGATCTGTATCTTGGTAAGGACACCAAGAACAGCTGCTTCAATTTTTCATCACATTCAAGGTCAGACACATTCAAACACAAAACAAGCTTATGACTGGTCATCAGTAGACTGCCTTTGTCATGAAATAAATGCTACAATATCTCTGGGTCAGTATGGGATTTTTTTCCAGCACTGTTGGCCATTACAGTACAATCAGTGTTCACACAAGTAGGGTTTCAACAGACCTATTACAGTAGCTGGGGGTGATTTTGTTAAATTCATAGGGAGACTTTTTGAAAAGATCATTTTCATACATGCTAAGAATCTCACTCCCCAACTGCTTGACAGTTGAATGATTTATTTTTCCCATTAACTGCTGTTATGTCTGTTCCCCTCTAACTATAGTAGCAAGGAAACAACAGCAGGATTCTTCGGCTCAACTAGCTCTTAAAAGCCCAATTCTATGACACGTTCAGAAGACTGTCTATGCCAAATGATCACACGTCAGCATTCCAAATGAGAACTGTGCAGACTTTCTTCTGAAGGGGTTGGAGATCTCATGCCCCTAGATCGTATCCACGCACAATTTGTCTCTAAATCAGTAATAAGGGACTAAAGTCATTGTCAAAGAGCCTATATTGGGGCTACAAGGCGACAGACATCAGAAGAGTTACATAAAGTCTTCAAAAATAGAGATGTTGCACTATACAGTAAAGAAAATGAGTGGGGCCAACCATAGGACAGTTCAGACTTTTGAACGGGAATCAGGTTTGGCTCTGGTTTGAGAATTTCAGAAACCCTAGAAACTGGAGCAAAAGCCTACGTGTGAAAACACAGATTTACCTCACAAATTAGGATTGTTCATTTTGAGAGATTGTCAAAAGGTAATCTTAAGAGCTCAGGGAGCCCCTCACCCCTAATTTAACCCCATTACTTTATAGATGAATGAATAGCAATGGCTACTTAGAAAAATAATACCCAATTCCAGACAGTTTCTCTAGGGCCAGGATGGGAAGAAAGGCTACAGTGGGTGCCCTGCCCCACTATGGTTCGTCAAAAAGCTGTAGATCTAGTCGGACAACAATCTCTCCTGTTGGAACTTCATGTAGAAGGAGGCATTTGGTAACTGGCCCCTTTGAACCCTGGTCTTTCTTGATGTCAGCCACCCGAATTTCTGTTCGACCCAAAAAATCTGAAATGAAAAAAAGAAAAAAAAAGATGAGAGAATTTATCACTATTTTCTAATGTGAATGTGTGACAAAATGATTTTTACCTAACACTTTAGAACTATAGTCTATAGGTTTTGTTTGTCCCTTTCCTGCGGCAGTGGAGAAAAACTCCAGACTGTGAGTGAGGAGTCCTGAATTCTAGTCCTTTCACCACTAACCAACTACATGATTTTTTTTAACCCTTACTTTCTGTCTTAGCATCAATACTCTATATTGGTTCGAAGTCAGAACAGGGGAAAAGGTTAGACAAAGGGGGTTAGTGACTTGCCCGGGGTCACATAGCTAGAAAGTGTCTGAGGCCAGATTTGAACCCAGGACCTCCCATCTCTAGGCCTGGCTCTCAATCCATTGACCCACCTCGTTGCCACCAATTAGGGCTTTCTTAAACAAAGGCATGGCCATAACACAACATGCTCAGTGAGCACACTAGAGGTAGACCATAAAAAAGTTTTGCATGGGAGTATATGTATGGGGATAAAAGGAGATGACGCATGTTACTGGGCTGGCAGAAATCACCATGTTATAGCTTCTACTCATTTGGCAGGTAATAAAGAGGTGTTTGAAACATTCTTGGGAAGAAAACCAGATCAGAAGATATTATTTGTTTCCTAAACACCTCAGAAACAGAACTGCAGGAAGGGGTGAAAAAAATGCAAGAGTCAAATATAGCAATACCAACAGAGTGACAGTAGAGACCAGTAAAAGACTTCTTTCTAAATGTATACAAAGAGACAAGAGATGAAGACATGCAATATCCTACAGGCGAATCACTGTTTTGTGTAAGACTACATTACCAAATTGGAGAGTGCATCAAAGGAGAAGTAGGGAAGAGAAGGTATAATGTGCTTGTCAATTTGAAGGTTAGCCATGAGGGGAAGGTGACTCCTGTGGTCTCTCAGAAAGAGAAGAGCCTTCAGGGGAATGGGTGAGAAAGAGGGGGAAAGATTGCAAGGGGGAGGAAAGAGGAAGGTCTTACTTTGCTGGTGGGAGGGAGTTCCACTAGAAAATGCTCCCATTGGTGAAGAAAGATGTTCTGTAAAGAAAGAGGTGAACCTTGTGCCAGTTGTTGTCTGGGAAGCATAAGGTTTGAAAAGATCATTCATCCTCCTTTGGGAGGAGAGTAATTGGAATTCCTACAGGCAACTGGCATCTGGAAGAATGAGGGACACTTGGGGAACAGATTTTGAGACAAAAAAGAAGGTAACAAGGGAGAAGGTATAGATTAGTTGTGGACTACATAATCAGGGACTTTGTAGGGGTGGGGAGAGGGGAGGAATTAACATTGCACCAGGATTCAGGCACAAAAAAGTAACAAAAACTGTCTGGAGTCCAGAATGGATGCCTCAGAAGTTTTGATTCTATGAGGAATAGAGAAACTAGATAATTATAGGGGACATGAACTAGAGAATGAGGATTTAGAGTACACAGAAATGGAGGGCAGACAGCAAAGAGAGTGAGAAAATTATTTCTGGAATGAGGTATGAAAAAATGAAATTTTAAAAAATGAGCAGGGCTAGTTAAAGGGGAGGAGAGGAAGAGGGAAATCTACTAGACTAACTGAGAAGGGAAACATGAAAGGAAGAATTAAATAGCCAAGTAAAGATGGGAGAAGGGGAAAAGGAATTAATAAGTAAAACTCCAAAGGGAAAGGTAATAAACGGGAAGGGAGATGGGGAAGAGAGTTAGTGGAAATAGGAATGCCTTAAGAAAGAAGGATTAAGCTAAAGTAACTAAACAGAAATAGTATTGTGGTGTGTAGAAAAGAAAAAAATCCTAATTAAAAAAACAATATTAGAGGCAAATGGGGAAAAAAAACCCTTTGTTCTCGTAATTTTAAATGTAACTAGATTAAGAAATCCAGTAAAAAAAAAAGAAAGCATCATAGATTGGATAAGAAAACGAAACAATTTGTTTTCATAAGAAACACATTTTAAAAACAAATACAGGGCAGCTGGGTAGCTCAGTGGATTTAGAGTCAGGCCTAGAGACAGGAGGTCCTAGGTTCAAGTCTGGCCTCAGACACTTCCCAGCTGTGTGACCCTGGGCAAGTCACTTGACCCCCATTGCCTACCTTGCCACTCTTCCACTAAGGAGCCAATACACAGAAGTTAAGGGTTTAAAAAAAAACAAATATACACAAAATAAATCTTGAGGGATGGAAAAAAATTTACTATGCATCAAGTGAATCCAAAAAAAATCCTAGGAGTTGAACTTATCATCAACCCAGGATCCATCCTTTGAGTGGATCAAGTTCCATTTTAAAAATACAACCCAGATCTGCAACCTCAATCAGAACCTAGATGAGATTACCCAACTGATTTGCTTTGTGAACATTAATAAGAGTGAGATGATACCTACTATTTTGAAGGATAGAATGGCTGGCTTGCTTCAACATTTATCCATTGAGCTTTTGAGTTCTTTTTACAGAGTGCACCCAAGTAGAACCTGATTCATTTCAATATATAACTTCATAAGTCTACACTGCCCAATCTCCCAACTTTATGTTACCAGGGGGAGGAAGAAAGTTCATTGTTAAGTCCTAAAGGAATGCAATAGTACAATCATATAAGTTTATAAGCTTCTTTGGTTGATTAAACTACTGTAATTCTAGATTACTCCCCACTAGAGTTCCTACTGCCAGATGCTTTACCTCTACATCTCTCCTCCTAAGTACAGTCCTTATATAGCTGGCACTCAAGAAATATTTGTTGAGTGAGTGAATAAGTTAGTTGGATACCAGATGGGTATTCTTTTTGAGAAGTCCCACATTAGACAATTTCTTCTTTTGTGCCATCTTCACCTTTGGTCATCCCTTCTCTCAAAAATAAAATCCATAGGAGGCAGCTGGGTGGCTCAGTGGATTGAAAGCGAGGCCTAGAGATGGGAGGTTCTAAGTTCAAATCTGACCTCAGACACTTCCCAGCTGTGTGACCCTGGGCAAGTCACTTAACCCCCATTGTCTACCCTTACTACTCTTCTGCCTTGGAGCCAATACTGTGTATTATGTATACTGTGTATTGGCTCCAAGACAGAAGGTAAGGGTTTTAAAAAAAAAAATCCATGATGTTTGAAGGTCTAGGTACTACAGGGTAAAGTAAGGTTTTTAGAAGTGGAAACAATGCCAAGGGAAGGAGGAGCTTATATTTAATTTGTAGACAGATTTATACTCACCATCAGGGGAGAACTGGTCCCTCTCAAACACAGTTATGCAGAGGACATCCTGCTCTAGATCCTTGATAAAGAACTGGCAGTTGGAATTCCACTTAGGATTCAGCGTGTCCTGTATTGTCTTGGTAATATGACACTGGGAGCCCATCGTCACTTCACAATAGGGGTTACTCTTACCTGGATTGAATAAAATAAATGACTATCTCATTTTTAACAAACAAGATAGTTTTACATGTACAGTTTTATATGTAAACATATCCAAAGTGCCAGCAATATTATTCCCCTTACCCTCAAACCTAACTCGCTGTCCCATGTCATTTTTTTTTTAAACCCTTGTACTTCGGTGTATTGTCTCATAGGTGGAAGATTGGTAAGGGTGAGCAATGGGGGTCAAGTGACTCGCCCAGGGTCACACAGCTGGGAAGTGGCTGAGGCCGGGTTTGAACCTAGGATCTCCTGTCTCTAGGCCTTGTCCCATGTCATTTTAATGAACTAAAACAAATAAATAAACTAAAATAGTAACTTCTGCCAAGTAGCACTACTTCAGAAATCCAATGTCAGCCAACAAGTTGATCTACTAAAAAGCTAATCTACTGTTTTGAGCTCTAACCCTACATGGTTTATTCCAACAAGATGTCTCAATAGAAGCTTGAATTCAACATGCCCCCCATTCTCTCTGTTCTCCAAATCCATCCTTCCAAAATAAGCTTTCTAAGGCTCAGGTTATTACCAGGTCATTCACTTACCTTCTAAACACTCTGCTATTTCCCATCATCTTTAGAATAAATTACAAAATCCTTACTTTGGCATTCAAAGTTCTTCTCAGTCTGGCACTTTTCCATACATATTTTCTATTTCCATACTCATTCCATTTTTATCTTTTCAACTTTATTTTACAGTATTCTTCTTCATCAACTCAGTCAAATAGAAGGATTATTTTCCCCTATACTAAACATCTCTCTTCTACCCTATGCATTTGCATTTAAATTGTCCCTTAAGCTTGGAATGTGATTCCCATTTAGTCTTGTCTTTCAGTCAATCAATTAGTCAATAATCAGTTTTTTTAAAACCCTTATCTTCAGTCTTAGAATCAGTTCCAAGATAGAACAGCATAAAAGCTAGGTAAGTGGGGTTAAGTGACTTGCCCAGGGTCACAAAGCTAGGAAGTATCTGACTTCAAACTTGAACCCAGGACCTTCTGTCTCAAAGCTCAAGGTTCTCTATCTACTGAGCCACCTAACTGCTCCTCAATAATCATTTATTAAGCACCTACTATACTAAGTGCTAGGGATAAAAAGAAAGGCAAAACCAATCCTTGCTCTCAAGAACCTCATAGTGCAACAAGGGAAGCAACATGTAAGCAATTATGGCCAAACAAGATTCATACGGGATAAACAGGAATGATCAGCAAAGGAAAGCCTTTGTGTAGAAGGCAGGACTTTAGCTGAGATCTGACAGAAGCCAAGGAAACTAGAAAGTAGTGCATTTCCGGGATGGGGGACAACCAATGAAAATCTTTCTTCAAAACCTCAGCTCAACTGGGAGAACACTGTACACAGCATCAGCAATATTGTACAATGGTCAACTGTGAAAGACTTGGTTACTCTCAGCAATTCAATGATCAGGGACAATTCTGAAGCACTTATGGAATAGAATGCTATCCACCTCCGGAGAAAGAACTATTGAAATCAGATGTCAGTCAAAGTGTACCTTTCACATCAGTGTATTTACAGTTTTATTTTGGGGATACAAGTTCTGTATCCATGTACTCTTACAACAATGACCAATATGGATGTCTATTTCGCATGATAATACATGTATGGCCCAGAAAAAAGGGAGGAACATCATTACATGAGTTATTTAAAAAAAGGTTTGATAGTACATAAATAAAATTGTATATATATGGATAGAAAAAAACTCAGATCAGGGACCACCTTCTACATAATCTTCCCCAATATTCCAAGTATTTAGAGTTTTCTTCTTCTCCAAATCATCATACATTTATAATTATCTTATTCATAAATGCATAA
This sequence comes from Gracilinanus agilis, assembly GCF_016433145.1. Lineage (NCBI taxonomy): Eukaryota > Metazoa > Chordata > Mammalia > Didelphimorphia > Didelphidae > Gracilinanus > Gracilinanus agilis. The sequence goes on along the minus strand of NC_058132.1, from coordinate 409,853,810 downwards.
ATATTTAATATATACTTAATAAATATTTATAAATTTATAAATATACTTATTTATACTTACTACTTACATGCTGTGTCCCCTCACTAACATGGAACAAGTGTCCCAAGGTTGGGGACTATGCTGGTTTTTGTCTCTGAACACTAGCACACTAGTCTTCTACTTAGAATGACAGGTAGAACTGAAATATACTTTTAAAATATATGCCTACTTTTCTTCATACTTTGACCTTTATAATAATTTTGGGCTATATACCTACTGGAATTTATATTGTCTTTCAGATATCCTACTTATACATAGGATGATAACCAGAATAAACGTTACGGACATTTTATGAGTACTGGGGACACAGACATGGAAAGAAAAAATGAATTTTTCATATAACAACTGCTAATGGAAAGAAAAAATAAAATATCTTACCGTGTGACCAACAGGGCTTTAATTCAATGCCTTCAACAATGTTCACCATCAACCTCCCAATACCTGTTGCCCTTTGGGAGCGCACTGTGATAGGGAGGTGAAAAGGATGCCAAGTATTACAATTTAACATTTTTATATCCTGCTTTCCTTCCTCCATCTCCCTCAACCCAGAGCTCACACTTCTTTCTCTTCTCTATCCCATAAAATAATAGTTTTCCACTCCCCACTAAAAAGAACTATTAGCCATACTTTTTGTTTTCAGAATGAATCCAACCCATCTTTATCCCATATTCAACATCCCCTCAGAATTCTCTCCATCTTTTTTACTCTTCTCAATTTCTGGCAGTATCTTGTAACCCTGAGTATTCTGGTTTGAACCAGTATGGACCTCTGGACCTGATTGTAAAAGAAAATACTGTGCATGATGCTGCATATTACCTACCTAAGTATGCCTTTTCCCTCTTCTTTTTTTCAGTTTCAATGTAGAATTCAGAAGCAGCTTTAATTTTCTGTACCCAGGCAGTTCTTAGAAAAGAGAGGAAAGAAAGTTATTAACTAAAACTGAGTCTGAGAACTCAGTGCTGGTACATCCAACAATAAGTATTTGTTGAATGAATGAATGATGGCTACTGTATATGCACAAAGTTATTCAACAAGCATTCATTTAAGAGTTTAAACATGCTAGAATCTGGGTTAAGTGCCAGGAACCCACAAAAGGCAAAACCAGTCCCCTGCTTCAAGGAGCTCATATTCTATGAAGGAGACAAGCAGGAAAATAACTAGGTAGATATAAAATCTATAGAAAGTAGACAAAAGATTATTTCAAAGAGGAAGGAAGCTGGGAGACTAAGAAAGGTCTTCTGAAGAAGGTGAGACTTGAGCTGAGTCCTGAAGAAAGTCAAGGAAATGAAGAGCTTAAAGATGAGAATGGAGTAATTCCAGGCAAGAGGGAAAGCTAGTGCAAAGATATGGAGATGGGAGATGGAGTATCAAGAGTGAGGGATAGCTGGTAGACCAATGGAGCTGAACTGTAGAGTGTATGGAGGGGAGTAAAGTGCAAGAAGGGGCAGCTAGGTGGCACAGTGGATAGAGTGCTAGACCTGAAGTCAGGAAGACTTATCTTCATGAGTTCAAATGCGGCCTTTGACACAGAGATCTTAGGTCTTAGCCTAGCTGTGTGACCCTGAGCAAGTCCCTTAACCCTGTTTACCTGTTTCTTTATATGTAAAATGAGCTGGAGAAGGAAATGGTAAACTACTGCAGGATCTCTGTCAAGTGGAGTCACAAAGAGTCAGATACAACTGAACAACAAAAAGTGTAAAAAGACCGGAAAGGAAAGGACCAGATTGTCAAGAGGTTGAAAAGCCAAGAAGAGGACTTCATATTTGATCATGGAAGTAAAAAGACTTTACTGGAGTTTATTTACTTGGTGAGGAGAGGTTGAAAAGCAGACCTATGCCTAAGGAAAATTGCTTTGGCAGCTCAAGAGAGGATGAATTGGAGTGGAGAAAGAAATGAGGCAGCAAGACCAATTAGAAAACTACTGCAATATTTCAGAAGAGAAGTAAAAAAAGAATTGAACTAGGAGGGTGGCTATGGGAGGAGACAAATATAAGAGATGTTGTGAAGATGTAAACAGCAAGATTTAATAAAAGATTCAATAAAAGATTAGATTTGTAGAGTGAGTGAAAGAGTGGTAAATTGAAGATAACACTGAAGTTGTGACTTTGGATGACTGAGGATGATGCTGCTATCATCAAAAATAAGGAAATTCTGAAGAGAGGAGGATTCTGCGGAAACGATAATGAGTTCTGTTTTGGACATATTGAGTTTGAGATGCCTAGGGGGGCATTTGGTCTTAATGTTTAAACTGCTGGTATAGAAATGGGGTTCATAGGAGATTAGAGTTGTATATACAGGGATAGGGAGTGGATTCATGATTTCATTGGGTGATGAAACGCCCACTACCAATGTTAGCTGGCACCCACTCTGCAACTTACTTTATAGAAAATTGCCTAGGGCACTGAGAGGTTAAGCAATTTGCTCAGTCACACAACCAGTATGAGTCAGTCTTAACAGGAAGAGTCAGTATAATAGGAACAGTTTGAGGATGAGAGAAAGAGAGAGAGAGTGAAGATGATAGTGGAGGCAAGACTGGAGGGGGTTGGATCAAAGATACATGTAGAGAAACTGGCCTTAGCAAGAAGAAGAGGCACTTCTTCATCTAAGCCAAGAAGGAAGGAAGAGATAGTGGGGAAAAGATGTGTGATGTAAAATAAGGTCAAGAAGAGAAAATGGAGCACTTTGTAAATGACATCAATTTTTTCTATGAAGCATGAAGAGACGCCCTTAGGAGAGATGGTGAAATCACGAGTACCATGAGAGGTTTGAAGAGATATGAAAAGTTTTAGAACAATTACTTTGGAACAAAGCAAATCAGTTTGGAAATAGTAGGATTATTATCTTGCTACAGTGAATTGAGATCAGATAACTTAAATCTGTAATGGACTCAGTCATCACTGTTTCATTATATATTCTCCAGCTCTATTCAGTAGCACATGAATAGAAGGGAAGGAGGCAGATGGTGTATGTTTAGGAAGAGCAGTTATTTGGGAAATTATCTGTTGTAGGATAGAAAGCAAAAGACTCGAGAGTAGAGGATAATGGAGAGTTGAACCAATCACCAATGGGTCAAGACAGAAGAGGGAGGCAGCGGGCAACCAGTGCAAGAATCTTGATCTGGGAAGGAAATGAGTGATGGAGAGAATGAAGGGACATATGGAGAGAGATAAAGATGAAGAATAGGGCAAGAAACCATGAAACACTTGAAAAAATGAATAAATGAAAAAATGATAAAAGATTATAAAGGAAATCCATAAACAGGGAAATAGAAAAATTGTGTTTAATGGCAGGATCAAAGTATGACCATTTGGGAGTTTAGCTGAGATGAAATGGAGGAGCAGGGCATGAATTGAATAAATGTGAAGAACTAAGAAGTTGCAGTATTTGAGGGAACTCCAATATGCATGTGAAAGATCCCAGTATAAGTGAGGGAAAGAAAGACCAAAAGCCAAATGCTGAATTCCTTGAGGAATGAAAAAATACGTTCTGGGAGTGATGGATAATGGCCATCAAGATCTAAATTAGTTGACAAATTTTGATAGTCTGAACTTAAAGGAGGAGAGGTTGCCCAATGGCAGTAGTAGAGGGAGAGTAGAGATAGCAACAGAAAGCAAAGAGGATTCTATCTCTCCCAGTTGGATCTGTGAGTCAAGAGAGTATGAGAAAAAGCAAGGTGGGACATAATGTCATCAGTGGGAAGCTTTTTCAGTGAGAACTAGAAGACAGAGTGAGAAGGAAAGAATTTTAAGATGAAAGGAAGCAAACTAATTCCAAGTAGTGCTTCATACTTTTTTTAAGTGCTTTACAGTGAAATAAGACTTTAGGAGTCTTCTTTACAGGTGGAAAAGCAGGGACACCAGGGGATAAGAGTTCATAGCAGTGACTCAGGGTGGGGAGGATAGAACCTGTGTGGGAATAGATTCGATGGGGATAGAAATTGTGTATTCTGGCTCAACCTTAGACTCCAAGACTACTCTGCCTTTCAGGAGCAAATAAAGTGCCATTTATAATCATTTTAAAGCCCAGATGCTGACACAGTGCACATGCCAACCCTGAAACAGAGCTTTGTAAATGGGTGAAATAATTAGGCATGAGGAAAACTGGCTGCACTGACAGTTTACTAAAATTTATTACATTCCTCTATCAATGGGTTGGTCTGTTCTCCAAACTCCCCAAACATGTAATAGGTAGGATCAATTTTCAATTAGCCACATATATTTTCTCCGTTTTATAAACTGATTATAGGTAAATTTTTAAGTTTAAAACTGAGTTACTTTGAGTTGCATATTGTGCAAGTTAATGTCAATTTTGCTTTTTATTTTCCTATTAAGCCATCTCTGAGCATAGAAACTTCCTCCACCTTCCCTTCTCTCCAATGAAATTCTTCAATAATTCATAGTTTCAGTGCCTGGCACTGAGAGATGAAGCTGTATAATAATATAATAAGCATATGCTAAGCAGGAACCTAACTTCACTCTACTGTCACTCAGTATTAATTTTAATCTAATTAGAATAAATTAAGAAGAAATAAATTAATAATAAATTATTGGTTGATAGTTCCCTACAAGCTACTACCACTGCATTCTTCTCTCTGCACACAGTAGGAGTTCCCAGCAGGAAGGAAAACTGCTAGCAGAACTTTCTCTTAATTCTTTTTATTAACTTCACTATTAGCATCATCGCTACCTTCCCATAATCGGAGATATAAGATAACAGAATTTCGGGTTTGGAAGGGATGTTAGAGAATATCTGTGTCAGTTTGTGGCAGCTAGGTGGCACATTGGATAGAGTGCCAGGTCTGGAGTCAGAAAGACTCATCTTGAATTCAAATCTGGCCTCACACACTTCCTAGCTGTGTGATCCTGGGCAAGTCACTTAACACTGTTTGCCTCAGTTTCTTCATCTGTAAAATAAGCCAGAGAAGTAAATGGTAAACCACTCCAGTATCTTTGCCAAGAAAACCCCAAATGGGGTCAAGAAAAGTCAAACACAACTGAAACAAATAAAAAACAGTTCAGCTTCTACCTAACTACCTAGTGCTTTGACGTCATATTTGGAAAATGACATTTTGATATTCTATTTGAAGACCACCAGTGATGAGGCACTTATTACCATACAAGACCACTTATTTTCCTGTGGAAAGAGTTCAAATTGTTTGTAAGTTCTTCCTTATATGAAGCAAAATATGCTTCCCTATAAATTGATACTTGGTGCTCCTTGTTCTAACCTATAGGACCCATAGAGAATAAGCCCCATCTCCCTTATAGAATAGTCTTCCAAATACCTGAAGACATCAGGGGGAAAAAATGGAAAAAAAAATATCTGAGGTCCCTCGCTCCAGACCACCATTTATACAATATTGAGAACTGTGACTACAATATTGTCCTTGGAGCCCATGCCATGGAGTTGCCTTATAACAGATCTTTTATGTACTTCAGTAAATAAGGCTCTTGCATGGAATAAAAGATAATTCCCTATGTGGTTAACAGAACAGTAAGGTTCCAAATGAGTTATTTATTGAACTGGTTTCCATTCTGCCTCCATGGTTATGCATCCTGTGAATATCAGATTAAATGTTAAGAACATAACAAATGGACTCAGTTTATTCACATGTTAAACAATAACAATGATGATGATAAAAATCAGATAACATTAAGTGATGGCTATAAAATAGCACCTAAAATCTGTCCTTTTAAGATTCCATGAAAGGTTCCTAAGAAGGCATTCAACTGAAGATTAGACACCCAATTCCTCTTTTCTTCTTTCTTTGACTAAGGAGATTAGAAATGTTGATCTTGTTCAATAACCCTAGTTAGACTTCTCTCTTAAGGCTTTACCCAAGAGAAAAAGCAAAGTCATGATCATAACTGGAAATCATTTTAAATCAAAAGGAAAGAATACTGGGGAGAAGACTTCAGAGTCTGAAGTCATTCTTTACTTCACCTTTATCAGAGGAGCAAATCAAAATAAATGAGCTAATTTACTTCATCTGCACTCATGCTAATTCAGACCCTGGGGGCATTGGTCACAAACTCATTTATCACAATATTCTTTTTTTTTTTGGTGAAGTTTCATTTCCAGAAATTTTTGTGAAAAGTTTTCATTCTAATGCATCATTGTCGTTTGAATTGAGAGTCCCCAAACCATAGCAAAATGCACCAAAAGCAGAGAAAATATGCTGTTAGCCCAAGAGGGCCCAGAAAGCCCTGATTTAAATAAAATAAATTAAATTAAAAAAATAAAATAAAATGACTGAAAAAGGATGGAGATTTGGGGTGTTCTTCATTAGTCACCTGCCTTCTGCTGACTGTAATGCATTCCAGCATTGATTCCCAGTCTTGGTTTTGCCACACTATGAGGTGTCCCCATTTACCTCCGTGAAATTCAGAAATAATTTTTCCAGTTAAAAAATATCAGAGAAAAAGAAGAGACAACAATATGCCTAAAGTATAAGTATGTGGCTTCCCCTGATTTCCTAGGCTTACTTAAACATATTGGGAATTAGCTTCAGAGCTGGATCCCATTTGTTGAGATTCTTTTTGGGTGTGGGTCGTACTAGATGACCAAGTAAGGTCTCTTTCCAACGTGAAGATTCTTAGATTCTGGGATTCAGTGACTAGGGAGAGAGGGAATTCTAGGGCGAGTGAGAAGCTGAGTTACCCAGCTAACACTGAAAACCAAAAAAGGAGAAAATAGGGAGTATCTGGGTCCCAGTGTCTCCCCCTAAAGGACCTATATACTAGCATGGAAACATAATGACAGGAGGCTGCTAATAAGTTTGGTCTTTTATTATATCAAGTCATCAAGCATTTAATTAAGTGCCTGCTATGTGCCAGGCATTGGATTAAGCTGAATTAAGTATTTTCTGGGATGGAGAGAAAAGGGAAGTGGCAGTTATAAAAAGAGCATGAGTTAAGGGCAATTTGTGTGACTTTAAATGACAGTGGCATAAGCATCTTTTTCAGGGGAAGTTGGAAGTTTTTGTGAAAGAAGAGGTGGGGAATCAATGCATTTGTCAGAGGAAATGTGGCACAACAGAAAGAACACTGAACTAAAAAACAGAAGACCTAGGTTCTAGTCCTGATCCCATAACTCATTGATTAGTTGGACATTCTTGGGCAGAGACCCAAATCAGAAAGACCTGAGATGGGGGCAGCTGCTTGGTTCAGTGGATTGAGAGCCAGGCCTAGAGATGGGAGGTCCTAGGTTCAAATCTGGCCTCAGACCCTTCCTAGCTGTGTGACCCTGGGCAAGTCACTTGACCCCCACTGCCTAGCCCTTACCACTCTTCTGCTTTAGAACCAATACCCAGTATTGATTCTAAGATGGAAGGTAAGGGTTCTAAAAAAAAAAAGAAAGAAAGAAAGAAAGAAAGAAAGAAAGAAAGAAAGAAAGAAAGAAAGAAAGAAAGAAAGAAAGAAAGAAAGAAAGAAAGAAAGAAGGAAGGAAAGACCTGAGCTTAAATCCTGTCTCAGACACTTATTAACTGTGACTCTCAGCAAGTAACTTAAAAGAACCTCTTTTTGCTTTAGTTTCCTTGACTACAAAAGGGGAATAAAATAAATAATAATAAAACTACCTTTCAGGTTTATTGTAAGGATCAAATGATAGAATGTTTGCAAAGTACTTAACACACTGTCCTTGGCACATAGTAGGCACCTAATTAATTAATTAATGCTTATCAAGTCACTTGACTCAGTTTCTTCAACTATAAAATGGGTACAGTACTACCAGTGCTTAATTCTAATAAGTATGAGATAAGGTAAACTATCTGAAAGTGCTTTGAAAACTGTAAAACTATACTATTATATAAAAAAGCAGTGGTATTCTTATCAAAACAACAATTAGGATCTCTGTTCAATTCATGTGAGTGCTATATGAAGGTGAAAGGGATGAATGTCAGAGAACCTGGTTCCATACCAGGAATGTTGCTGGATCTTACCTTTCATTTATGCTTTCTGCACGGAGTGTGTAGACTCTATCGATGTGGGAAATGTGGAAGATGGGCTCATCTCCAGAAGGATCAGTGGGTAATTTTACTAGGACTTCATTTAGGAAAATGGGCTGAAAAATACCATGCATGGGTATCATAATACAGTTATGATGTTATGTAATTGGAAGAATAAAAAGATAGCATTTGTACTGTCATCCCTCTTTTCCAGTGATTTATATCTTACCACAGATTTGTACATTGTTATTATTTTTTTAAGTAATACTTTTTATGGATGTCTCTCCCTCTGCCCAATTCTTTACCCTCAATAAAAGAAAATTTGGGGAGCTATGGAAACTGCTTAAAATAGGATTCATCCATCATCTAACTAGTAAGGTTTTTTCCTTATGTAGGACTTTTTTTCTCCCCCTGAAAATAAGCACCATATAACAAAGCAGTTGACCCCTAACTCTCAGCCAAACAGGTTTCTCTAGATATTTTCATCTAAAAGTTTAGCAATAGCATTTAGTTCAGTGCCTGGCACACAATAAGCATTTTATGCATATTTGTTAATGAGACCATATATGGTCAAATTTTCTTACTTAGTTGTAGACCCACTGTGCCCACTCCTAGCAATATTACCAAATACAAGCCATCTCATCCCCACCCCCTCTCCAACTCATGATCCCCTATGGGTATTGTTTTCCCCTCTGGAAATCTTGAGGACAAGGATTGTCTTTTTGGCTTGTACTGGTAACCTCAAACTTAACCCAGTGCCTAGCACAGAGCATGTGCCTAATAGGCTATTTTTTTTTCATCCATTGACTCATTCACATACACATACTTTTTTCCCCAAATAAAGTTAAAAAATTTTTTTTTCTGGGACAACACCCACTCACCAACAAATCTAGAAAAAAAATAACCTCCAACTCTAGTCTAATTCCAAACACACATAGAGCTATGAACATTTGAGTAGGATTAACATTGTTCGGGGACCTAGTTTTTAAGCCCCAGATGTCTGGACTGACTTTTGCCAGAAAAGGGTGAGAAACAGAAAAGTAGAAACTTATCTCAAGGAGCCTAGTGAGTTTTCTGCCTATTTAATGGTTGCTTTGAGTTGCTCTCTTTCTGATAAAGTTAGTGGTTGTGTGCTGCTGATTAAGCCTTACCTTTAAACTGGTTGTCCTAACTTCCATAAAGCCAAACACCTATACTTATCATATTATCCTTCTTCCACATTTAAGCCACAAATGCTAGAGAAACATTGGCTTTTCTAAAATCCATATCATCTTTGTTAGTTTGATTAAAAATACAACAAGAACACTACACTATACCCAGTTGAAATTTAAAAGAAACCCACCGTCTTATACATTTTATACTGTAGATTAGATTTGGGGCTGAAGACCTTGTCAGTCCCAGAAGAACCCAAAGGCTTTATTATCTGAGTCAGAAGGAGAAAGTCATTGAAAAGGAAGCCATACAGTTCCTTGTTGCTCTTGGCTTTGTACAATTTCCCACTGTGCAGAAACTTCCGTGGTCCCAAGCAATTGGTGACTGAGTTGAAGACAAGTTGCTGATGAAGAAAAACAAAACACACAGGAGAGAAGACGAAGAACATGCATCTGTTATTAAGAACATGGGTTTCCATTGGAATTCTGACCTAAGCTCGAGATGCTTCATTTCTTGGACACAAATCAAGGAATTCTTTGTAAATATCCAGCAGTGCCTATCTGAGCTGGACATCCCATTTCCCCACAAGGCAAACAATCAATTCAAAAAATGGGTCTGTGGGAATCCCAACTCACTTTTCCCAAAGGTTTATGTTTTCTTTCTTTCCCACCACCCCTCCTCCCTCAACCCACCACTTCCATCAGTTGAAAACTTTCCAACCTGAATACTAGCTGTGTGATTCTGAACCAGTCATTAACCTCTGTCTGTTTCCTCTTCTGTGAAATAGAGACAAATAACAGGTCTAACTCCCAGGGTTGTTGTGAGGACAGAATGAGATAATATTTGTAAAGTACTCTGCAAAACCATAAATCACTACATAAATTCTATTATTATTATTACTACAAGATGAACTGTAAGCTTTCTTTCATCTCTAATTCCTACAGTCCTCTTCAAAATATTGAAGAAAACCTATTATCTTGAACAATGGTTCTCAAAGGGTGGTCCAAAGACCCTTAGGGGCCCCAAATTCCTTTCATAAATCTAAAAGGTTATTATTTAAATAACAACACTAAGATATTATTTTTGTTGTTATGTCTCCCGTTATAAAAAAGGAGGATAGATAATAGAGCCTTTGAAAGGTTGTGGATTGGATTTACAACACTCCATAATCCTGTTTGGGGTTTTCTTGGCAAAGATACTGGAGTGATTTGCCATTTCTTTCTCCAACTCCTTTTACAAATTCTTAACTGAGGACAACTGGGTAAATGACTTGCCCAGGGTCACGGAAGTAGCAAGTGTCTAAGGCTGAGTTTGAACTCAAGAAGATGAGTCTTCCTGATTCCATCAGGCAGTTCTATCCTCTATGCCACCTAGCTGCCCAAAGATATTATTTGCCTATTAAAATATTCTTCTCCTTTCCTACTACTTATTTTTGAAGCCAAGTTTCTTCATATACTTCAACCAAAATAACAGATTGCAACAAACTGAATGCTAAAGCAGACACAAGAATTCAATTGTCTTCGATTAATAGCCAAACATTAAAAGATTTGCCAAAATATATAAAACAATGCCACTCTTCTAATTTTTTTTGAGGTGGCAAAATACAGTTATTTTTTAATATATTCATGTTAACTTGTAGTTAAGTCAACATACATTTACTAAGTACTCATTATTATGTGCCAGGCACTGTCTTTAGTGCTAGGAATACAAATACAAGCGAAAACAAAAACAAACAAAAAAAAAAAACAGTCTGTCCTAAAGGGACTTATTTTCAAATAGAAGATAAGACATAAAAGGAAGCTAAAGGGGAACTGAGGCAGCTAGGAGGCAAAGTGGAGAGAAAACCAGGCTTAGAGTCAGAAGACTTGAATTCAAATCTCATCTCAGACACTAGTTCTATAACTCTGGGCAAGTCACTTAGCCCTGTTTGCCTCAATTTCCTCATTTGTAAAATGAGCTGAAGAAGGAAATGGCAAACCAGTCCAGTATTTTTGCCAAGAAAACCCCAAATGAGGTCTTGAAGAGTTGGACACAACTAAAATGATTGAACAACCACAACAACAAAGGAGGATTGGGGTAGGAAGAAGGTATTGATTCAGGGATATAGTGGAGAAAGTATGGAGAGCCTAGAGAGGAATCTTTAAAGCCATGTCGGGCATGGGGACTTTCCTTAGAATGTTAAGTTCCTGTAGACCAACCAATCAGAGGAAGGAGCCATAGAGGCGAAATGAATTTAATAGCTTCCAAAGACTTCTAGCCCCTTAGGGTTACAATTACACTGGAAGGATTATTAGTTTTTTAAATAAATTAATAAGCATTTTAAATGATCAGTTCTAATTCTGAATACAGTAAATATTGATAGCTATAACCTACATCTTTTAAAAACCTTTTGGGAACCTTAGTAACTTTTCAGTTTGGGGCGGGGGGTCTTGAGACCAAACTTCTAGTAGCTAGGCAGCTTACTGACTTAGTCCATTAGTGTGTGTGTGTGTGTGTGTGTGTGTGTGTGTGTGTGTGTGTGTGTGTGTGTGTTTATACTTCAATATCTTTTACTTGATCTAATATTTGCCATCAAATTACATCACTTTTAACAGTTTAGAATAACAATATGTTCTTGAAAATAGAGTAAACAAAGGATAGCTAGAGAGGACAGCAGATAGAGTGCCAAGCCTGGATTTGGGAGAGCCTGGGTTTAAATATGGCCTCAGATACTTCCTAGCTGAATGATCCTGAGCAAATCATTTAATTCCAATGGTCTAACCCTTAATGCTTTTCTATCTTAGAATTGATATGGAGAAAAGAAGGAAGGAAGGAAGGAAGGAAGGAAGGAAAGAAGGAAGGAAGGAAGGAAGGAAGGAAGGAAGGAAGGAAGGAAGGAAGGAAGGAAGGAAGGAAGGAAGGAAGGAAGGAAGA